>NC_089228.1:49860648-50170323 GCF_963924675.1 Phocoena phocoena | reverse complement strand
GTGTTCCTTTGAAACACAAACAAAAAAACAAAAACCCAAATCCCATTAAAAACAAAATACCTTTGTATTTTGAACAAAGAAAAAAATTTTACTAGAATAAATCCTAGAAAATAACTAAGAAAATAACTCAAAATAATAGTGAGAAAATAATTAAAGGAATTAACATGCTATACTAGAATTAAATCACTTCATGCAAAAGAAAGCAGTAAAGGAATAATAGAGAAACTAAAAAGGTAGGAGATGCAAAGAAAACAAATAGTAAAATGGTAGAGATAAATCCAATTGTATCAATAATAATATTAAATGTGACCAGATTAAGCAATCCAACCAAAAGGCAAAGATTATCAGACTTGATTAAAAAGGGAAATCCAACTATTTGATGTTTATAGGACACATAATTTTTTTAGGGTTTTTTTAATTAATTTTTATTGGAGTATAGTTGCTTTACAGTGTTGTGTTAGTTTCTACTGTACAGCAGAATGAATCACCTATACATGTACATATATCCCCTCTTTTTTGGATTTCCTTCCCATTTAGGTCACCACAGTGTACTAAGTAGAGTTCCCTGTGCTATACAGTATATTCTCATTAGTTATCTATTTTATACATAGTATCAATAGTGTATATGTATCAATCCAAATCTCCCAATTCCTCCCACCACCACCCCCCTTTCCCCCTTGGTATCCATAGATTTGTTCTCTAAGTCTGAGGACACACACTTTAGATTCAAAGATGCAAACAGTTTGAGAAAGTAAATGGACAGAAAAAGATGCATAATGCAAATAGAAGCCATAAGAAAGCTGGGGTGATTACAGTAATCTCAGACAAAATAGACTTTACAATAAAATTAAAATGTTGCTAGGGATAAAAAGGTCAAATTCATCAGGAAGATTTAACAAATATAAATATGTATGCATCTAATAACAGAACCCCCAAAATACATGAAGCCAAAACTGACAGAATTGTCATGAAAATAGGCAATTTAACAGTTATAGTTGGATACTTCAGTAACTCCACTTTTAATAAAAGCTAGAACAACTTTACAGAAGATCAACAAGAAAATAGAAAACTTGAACAACACTAGAAATCAACCTGACCTAAAAGACATCTTTAGAATCCTCCAGTCATCAGCAGTAACTTCTTCAACCACAATGGGATTGAGAAATGGGAAATGAGAAATTTCATAACAGAAACCAAGTTAGAAATTAAAAGTGAAATAATATTTTCTAAATAACCAATGACTCAAAGAAGAATCACAAGGGAAGTAGAAAATACTTCGAGATGAATGACGATAAAAAAGCCACTATAACAAAATTTATGGGATACAGCAATGCTTAGAGGAAGGCTTATAACTCTAAACACCCATATGAAAAATAAAAAAAGAAATATCACAATTCAGTAACCTAGCATTCCACCTTAATATGCTGGATAAAGAGATTAAGGTACATCTAATGGAAGAAGAAAAAAGGAAATGATAAACATTTGAGTGGAAATTAATAAAACAGAGAATAAAGAAAAGAACAACCAAAATTCGATTCTTTGAAAAAGTCAACAAAATTGACAAACCTTTAGCTAGACTGGCCAAGAAAAAAAGAGGGGACTCAAATTACTGAAATTAAGAATTAAAGAGGGGACATTAATACTGACCATACAGAAATTTAAAGCATCATAAGGAAAGACAATAATTGTACGCCAACAAATTAGATAGCATGAGTAAAATGTACAGTTCTAGAAAGACATAAGCTACAAAGTGAATCAGTAAGAAATAGAAATCTGAATAGACTTATAACAAGTAAAGAGATTATAAGGCTTATTACTATATGTTTTTAATAGGGTATTAAACTTTTAAGGTGTTTGTGACAAAGAGCAGAAAGACTTGAAGAGCTCCATCTCTCTTTTACACCAAGAGCAATCTTTAGCTTAAAACCTCATAATTGTTAAGACTTCAGAATTCTCTACTGCATTTTAACATGGGAGCTGTCATTGGATTGTGTATCTCTTTGAAACACTGATAGAAAAATCAGAATTGGTTTACGCTAGTGTGCTATCTGAATAGCCGGAATGAAAGCTAGGAAATTAGGAATCATGTAATTACACTTTAACCGAAGGATTAATGTTATTACAGGTGGGACTTAAAAACATCAGTCATTGCTTTGGGTAAGATAATTTTTTTTTAAAGTGGTGTCAGAAGACTACCTGGGAAAATGGGAGTGGTTGGTCCATGACATGACCTCTGTCTTTCTTTAGTTAGCAAGGATGAGTTTATTAAAGTAACAAATTTATCGCACTGAAAATTCTCATGGACCAGACCTCATATGTTAGAGAGAGTTAGCTTTGCTCAAATATTTGAGCCCAATCAATATAGGAGGAAGAAAGCAAAGTGGAAAGGCCCTGGGAATTTATGAGAACTTTGGCTGCCTTAACTGCAAAACGAATAGTACCTGTTAAAGATTGCTGTAAAGGTTAAATGAGTCAATGCCTGGTACATGGTAATCGTTTAGTAAATGGTTCTTGTTATGACTCTCTCCAACTTTCAACCTACCCAACCTTGGACACCCAACTCTACTGTTTTTTCCCCCAATCAAAATTCTTTTCATTTATTTTATTGAAGTATAGTTGATTTACAATGTTGTGTTAATTTCTGCTGTACAGCAAAGTGATGCAGATGTATATATATATATATATATTCCTTTTCATATTCTTTGCCACTATGGTTTATTACAGGATATTGAATATAGTTCCCTGTGCATAAACAGGGAACTATATCCAATATAGTACTGTTGGATAAACAACAGTAGGACCTTGTTGTTTATCCTCCCCCATCAAACCTTAAATTATCTGAATAGAAGATTTCTTTGCTTCTCCTGTGTCTATAAGTCCCATATTTTTCCTTTTTATGACATGTATTTCAATAGGTAAAATACTTATTTAATTTCTATATAATAAAATAGTTATACAATTTCTTTTTTCCATCGTAAGTTATGATGTTGTAAAGGTAAAAGCCATATCTTATTCACCATTTATACCTGCTGATGTTCAGTATAGTATCTTGCTGATAGAAATCACTCAAAAACATTTATTGAATAAACTCAACACTCTTTCAAGCCTTTGATGGAAGTATACCTTACAAACAATAAGTTGCATGAATTATAATTGTACAGGATTATGAGAAGATGAAAAACACATCCACATAAGCCACCACTAAGGTTTAATAATGGATGCTACTAGCACATCACTAGCACCCTGGAAGCAACCTCCCACACTGATAGCCACTCTCCTGACAGCTAACACCGTACAGCCTTTCAGTTTTGTCTGTGTTTTAAACATGTATATCTAGTTATGGATAATCCATATGCATAGATAAGAGTGTTTATTATTTTTTGTTTTCTGATCAACAATACTAGCAGAACAGGGACTAAAGCACTACTTCCAAGTTAAAATCACTTTTAACTTGAAAACACAAGCCCCTCAGGGACGGGCACCACTCCAGTTAAAGGGTTTCTCTGTATTTTCCCAGTCTCCTTCTCACCACTCACAGTTTATAATCTTCAAGAAGCAACTTTTGTTTTCCAGTGAAGATGATTGAGGCCCACTCTGCAAGGTGCTCTGTGGAACAGGGGTGCAAAGTCCACGTCCTCAGAGAGTTGAAAGCCTTCAAAAGCTTAAACTCCTTGGGAACCAAAACAGCTGAAAAATTTAGAAGTGTGAAAGTTGTGCTTCAAATTATAGAGGAGATGAGATCTTACAGTGGATCCAAGAAGGAAGAAAGTTAAGCTCTGAAACATTTCATCTATACTAGTACCAGTTGGAGGTTAGGGAAGCTAACATGTCTGTCTTGGGGGAGGTAAATATCTGATGAGTTAGTGCACTGGTCTGGCATACTTCAGTGCCTTTTGTTTGGATTATATCTTGAGTTTGCCCCTCCTACCCATCTTGCTGTGGTTCCTTCCTTTTGCCTTTAGTTGTAGAAGATCTTTTCTGGTGGGTTTCAGTCTTCCTCATAGATGATTGTTCTCCAGGTAGTTGTGGTTTTGGTGTGCTTGTGAGAGGAGGTGAGCGCAGGGTCTTTCTACTCCACCATCTTGGTTATCCTCCAATGCCTTTTTTTTTAAAAATTAGGGCACAACCTACCTGAGTAACAGAGTAGGAACTAGCAGCCTTGATTTGGAGCCAAGAGAGTTTATGAGGATTGGAAGAATGAGAACATAGAAGGTATAAATAAAACATTTATTCATTTATTTATTTATTTATTCATCAACCAAAAAGATTGCTAAACTCCAAACAGCATTTAGTCTGATGGTGGAGAAAGACAGATTAAAATGAAAATGATTATGCACCAGATTATTATTTGGGTAAAACATAGCTAATTTCTGAGATCAGAAAGAAAGCCTAACCCAGAGAGGAAATTTTTTTCATTATCGTAGTTTTTACTTACTATTCACATTAGATGCTGAGAAAACTCAGGTTTGTGAATCATTAATCCTTTCCTGAGTGGCGATGTGGTTTTCTTGATGAGGTGGCATTTGAACAAGATCTTGAAGAATGAGTTGGGGTGTAGCAAAGAGTCTAGGCTACCTTCTCTGAATACTGAAGATGTGCTGTGAGGTGTTATGATGTAGAAACCATTGCTAGTGCTCTGCCATGTATAATAAACATGAAAAGTAAAGGGTCACAATTATTCAGTTCTAATCATGATTGCCAGTCTTGTTTCCTTAGCTTAGGGAGTTAGTTCTAATAGCTGCAGAAATCAATGAGAGACCTTGCTTTGCTGTAAGTCTTTCAGACAGAGCCACTACTAATTGCTCCGTAACTGTGGGTCTGACTGTGTTATCAGCCTTACTTCTCAAGTGATCCTATTCTGGTGTAATTCTCCTTTTAATGGCTATTTGTACAGAACAGCAGAGTCACAATGGCGCTTGGAGACATCTTGTCCAGAATTTTATCATTGGAGCCCTTTCTCCAGACACAATTCTATTTAACATTGTAAACAAATCAAAGAGGAGTGCTCGACTTAAGGAGTCCTTGTATGTGGCCTGGTCTGTTCAACCACTGCCCAAACTCACAGCTGCAGTGACCCTGGAGGAAGCTCCAAGGACACTGTGTCACCTGATCAAAGAGAGTGATCATTGTCTTATCTAACACCGTGTTCTTACAGGTGAGGAAATTGATACCCAGAAAATTTAAGTGATGACTCGAGGTCACACAGCAGGGAGTTGTCATAGCTACCCCAAATTCACGTTACCTTTCACTTGAACGTGGTTAATCTCCCAAGTCTCTTTAGTAACAAATATCAGGAGTTGGGTTCAAAGCGTAGGGTAACATTTTGGCCACTTAGAATAAAACTCATTTAATCCCTTCATCTCCTCACATGAAACAGTTTGCAGTACAGTGAATCTCAAAACCTCAAGGGCTTATGAACAACACAGAATCCTTGACCCCATTCCAGAATTAGTAAATCAAAATGTCCAGAGCTTCCCTGGTGGCGCAGTGGTTAAGAAACTGCCTGCCAGTGCAGGGTACACGGGTTCGAGCCCTAGTCCAGGAAGATCCCACATGCCGTGGAACAACTAAGCCTGTGCGCCACAACTACTGAGCCTATGCTCTAGAGCCCGCGAGCCACAACTACTGAAGCCCGCACACCTAGAGCCTGTGCTCCTCAACAAGAAAAGCCACTGCAATGAGAAGCCCGTGCACCGCGACAAAGAGTAGCTCCCGCTCACCGCAACTAGAGAAAGCCAATAGCAATGAAGACCCAACGTGGCCAAATATTTAAAAATAAATAAATAAAATAAGTAAATTTTTTAAAATAAATAAATAAATAATAAAATGTCCTAGGTCAGGGGCTTCCCTGGTGGCGCAGTGGTTGAGAGTCCGCCTGCCAATGCAGGGAACGTGGGTTCGTGCCCTGGTCTGGGAAGATCCCACGTGCCGCAGAGCGGCTGGGCCTGTGAGCTGTGGCCGCGAGAGGCCACAACAGTGAGAGGCCTGCGTACTGCAAAAAAAAAAAAAAAAAAATGTCCTAGGTCAGAATGAGAGATCAGATATTTTATAAGACCATTCAGGTGATTCTGAGGTAGCCTGTCAGTCAATGGGGTTAAGATTCATCACTGTGGGCTTATTGTTCTCGGGAAGTTGTGACTCATTAAACTTTGGAACTTAAAACTTCATGTGCAGAAGGATATGTGAATGGTATTTCACTTTCTACAAGAGCAAGATGACTTCATCTAGGGAAGAATTACATAGAGAGTTCATTAACAACTGTAGTTTGGGTGATCAGTGGGTCTTCCCATCTGTCTTGTGAGATTTGTGCATAAAACGGAATGGTCTGACACTATTGCATGACCACAGAGTCCAGTGGGAAAGACTGTGGAAGGCACATCAGTTGTCTCCTTCAATTGTCCCTCTAGATATAATCATACGATGGTAAGATTTTGGCCTCCAAATTTAAGACTATTAAGATCCCTTGGAAAAGCTCAGTGTACACATGTATTCTACTTTTATGTTTAAATTAGAAATGTCAGGTTCATCCCAAGTAGGTAGAGATACCTTTCTTTATAAAATAATGAGTTTTATAGAATTCAGAGGGATCTCAGAAATCAGGCAGTTTATCTCTATTTTTTATAGATTAGGACTGATGGGGCCCATACGTAGGTAATGGTGGGGGTAGGCCTTGAGTCAAAGGCCAGGAAAGTGAGTAAATATTTTTAAGTGAGTAAATATTTTGAATAATTTATTAAATGCTTTACAAAATAAAGTTTCCTCCAGAACTTTATATACACGAAATTTGAAATAGGTAAGAATAAATAAAAACAAAATGGGATAAGGAGGACATTTAATTCAAATTAGATTACTTGAGAACTTTCTAAATCATCACTATTATTTTCCAACTTGTGTTTATTGTAAATCAAGGTGGGCACACAGTGGTTTAAGAAAAGGGATTCACCCTCATTAGTTTCTCAGCAAACGGGGGAAAAAAGCAATGAGATTGAACTTGATTTTTAAGACACTGTGATTTTATGTTTATTTATTTATTTATTTTTAACATCTTTATTGGAGTATAATTGCTTTACAATGGTGTGTTAGTTTCTGCTTTATAACGAAGTGAATCAGTTATACACGTACACATATCCCCATATCTCTTCCCTCTTGCGTCTCCCTCCCTCCCACCTTCCCTATCCCACCCCTCTAGGTGGTCACAAACCACCGAGCTGATCTGTGCTATGTGACTGCTTCCCACTAGATATCCATTTTACATTTGGTAGTGTATATATGTCCATGCCACTCTCTCACTTTGTCCCATCTTACCCTTCCCCCTCCCTGTATCCTCAAGTCCATTCTCTAGTAGATCTGCGTCTTTATTCCCGTATTGCCCCTAGGTTCTTCATGACCATTTTTTTTTTGTTTTTTAGATTCCGTATATATATGTGTTAGCATACGGTATTTGTTTTTCTCTTTCTGACTTACTTCACTCTGTATGACAGACTCTAGGTCCATCCACCTCATTACAAATAATTTCGTTTCTTTTTAATGGCTGAGTAATATTCCATTGTATATATGTGCCACATCTTCTTTATCCATTCATCTGTTGATGGACACTTAGGTTGCTTCCATGTCCTGGCTATTGTAAATAGACAAAGCAATCTTGAGAAAGAAAAACGGAGCTGGAGGAATCAGGCTCCTTGACTACAGACTATACTACAAAGCTAAGTAATCAAGACAGTATGGTACTGGCACAAAAAGAGAAATATAGATCAATGGAGCAGGATAGAAAGCTCAGAGATAAACCCACACACATATGGTCACCTTATCTTTGATGAAGCAGGCAAGAATATACAGTGGAGAAAAGACAGCCTCTTCAGTACGTGGTGCTGGGAAAACTGGACAGCTGCATGTAAAAGAATGAAATTAGAACACTCCCTAACACCATACACAAAAATAAACTCTAAATGGATTAAAGACCTAAATATAAGGCCATACACTATCGAGCTCTTAGAGGAAAGCATAGGCAGAACACTCTATGACATAAATCACAGCAGGATCCTTTTTAACCCACCTTCGAGAGAAATGGAAATACAAACAAAAATAAACAAATGGGACCTAATGAAACTTCAAAGCTTTTGCACAGCAAAGGAAACCATAAACAAGACCAAAAGACAACCCTCCGAATGGGAGAAAATATTTGCAAATGAAGCAACTGACAAAGGATTAATCTCCAAAATTTACAAGCAGCTCATGCAGCTCAATATCAAAAAAACAAACAACCCAATCCAAAAATGGGCAGAAGACCTAAACAGACATTTCTCCAAAGAAGATATACAGATTGCCAACAAACACATGAAAGGATGCTCAACATCACTAATCATTAGAGAAATGGAAATCAAAATTACAATGAGGTATCACCTCACACTGGTCAGGATGGCCATCATCAAAAAATCTAAACAATAAATGCTGGAGAGAGTGTGGAGAAAAGGGAACCCTCTTGCACTGTTGGTGGGAATGTAATTTGATACAGCCACTATGGAGAGCAGTATGGAGGTTCCTTAAAAAACTAAAAATAGAACTGCCATACAACCCAGCAATCTCACTACTGGGCATATACCCTGAGAAAACCATAATTCAAAAAGAGTCATGTACCACAGTGTTCACTGCAGCTCTATTGACACTGTGATTTTAGATGGAAATGTTTCTACAAAGAAAGAGCAAAGGGCCAGCATACTAATGGCAGTGAATATCTAGGAGCTGGTCTAAAAAATGTTTGGTCCTCTAAGCAGACATGCAGACTTTTCAACCATAACTCATACTTCTCAGCAAATTCATTTTATACACTGAAATGCAGCTTTTGACGAAACTCATGGCTCTGCCTGAATGTGCCTTTGACTGTGGCTTAAGCAGCTGCCTCTGACTCTTCTTAAGTCTGTCAGCTTGTGAAAGAGATGTGAAGGGGCCAGCCCTGCCTCCCAGTGGGAACAGAATCAAGAAGTTTTGCTATCCTCCCTGCCCTCCCTGTCCCGGCTACCTCTTTTTGCCAGTCCCCACTGGAGCAGAGAGAAAGGCAGAGTGGATGTGGGAAATGCTGCTTCTGGTGCTGAGGTGGTCTTAATCTGTGTGCCAGCAAGTGTGGCGCTTGGCCATGTATCAACTTTGGAACCAGACAATGCTACGTTTGAACCTTGCTTTCTCCTCTGAGATCTAGTGTAAATTATTTCATCAGTCTGATCTTGTTCTATCTCTGGGCCTCAGTTTTCTCATTTAGAAAGTGAGAAAGATAAGAATACTAGCTCCCTCTCGGATTTTCTAAGTTCATTTTTTTTGTACCCAGAGCAAAATAAGTTCTCCTTAATGATTGTTTACTCCACAACCTTTATCATAGATTCCATTCTGGACATCTTTGTTTTGACAGGTATACCAGTTAGCTTCTGCTGGGTAATGAACTACCCTAAAACATTTTAAACAAAACCATTTCCTGAGCTCAGCGTTCTTCTGATTGGCAGTTTGAGCTGGATTTAGCTGGACGTTGTGTTGTGGATTTGGCTGATGTTGGCTGGGCTTGCTCTTAACTGCGTTTAGCTGGTAAGGCACCCAAGGCTGCCTGTGACAGGGGAGCCTTTCTGGAGAGGCTGGATTTGTTCCCACGGAAATAGCGGAGGTACCAAGAGAGCAGAGTGGAAGCTGTAAGACTTCTTGAGACCCAGGTGTGGAATAAACACAACGTTTCTTCTGCCACATTCTTTCGGTTCATCAACTCATAAGCCCAGCCCAGATTTAAGGGGCATAAAATACATTCCGTTTCTTGATGGAGGAGCTGAAAGAATTGGTGCAATATTTGCCGTCTACCAGGTAAGCTCCTTCTAGATACAGTTTTAATTAACAGAAGGAACACTGTACTGCATGACAGGATGCTTGGTTCTTAGTCACTTCACTGAGTCTATCATCATCTACAAAGGAGTGCATTTGTAGCAAAGCTTTGTTATTTTAATTTAAAATTGCGTCTCCATCTCCTAGTGATTCATCCCAGAGCTAAGACAAGCATTGATGCCTGCCGTGCATTTATTTATTGGGGGTTGGGGACACCTCCTCTTTTTTTTTCTTTGTAACAGGTGTCCTGGGAAATCCTTCTGGAGTAGCAATCTGGCCCTTCATCTCATTTTGTCAATCCGATCACCCTAGGGTAGGGCAATTTAACAGGAGTAATTAATCATTGTATTTTCTGAAATTCGAAGCCAAGGCACATTAGCCTCATACCAGAGAGCATGTATGCAAGTGAGGGGGTTATGAAGGAGTGTGTGTAATGAGAGAGGTAAGAGTCTTATAATTAAGGAGGAGCATAAATAATAATGAAAGTCATTAGTGCCACTCGGTTGAAAGAATGTCATCAATGTAATTGGGGCATTAAAGTGAAATCCATTATGACAAACATTAACACATACAGAGGAGGGGAAAATGCGGTTATCTTGAGTTTGACAGATAGTGTCAGCTTCCAGTGGGGCCCAGATGGCATTCAGGAAAATGTTATGAGCAGTTTTATTTTAATATTTTTGGTTATGTGATATTTGGGAATCAAATGACACAAACACATGAGGAATTTTCACATGCCTGGCCTTGAAGCGGCTGGCAGAGAGGGGAGGTCACCGGAGGCAGCAGCCGACTGGAGGACTTCCATCTCAGTGCACGATGTTTTTTCTTAGGTGTTGTGAAAACTCAGGGCATATGATGCAGCCTGGCATTTTTTCCTCTGTGAAATTCCCCGTTGAACCAGACATGCAGTTTGGATGCTTTCTTTAAAAAATAGCAAAGTGTGGGGGGAGCGACAGGGATGAGAATGAGGACATTTAAACAATTATGCAGGAAATTATATGATGCTAAAATTGAACACGGACAGACTGTGCAATGGCAGGATTCCCACTCGTGCTGAGCTTTGCAAAGTAGAGGATTTTTCTCTCTCTCTGGGACTGTCGTTTTTGAGCGTGAAATAATTTAGAATATAAAACAAAAGAAAAAATTTAAATATGTCTAGAGATGGAGGCAAAGAAAAACAAAAAAGAAGGCAGTTGTAAAAAATAAGAGAATTAAGATGAAGTGTGAGAGAGGGAGTGTGTGTGTGTGTGTGTGTGTGTGTGTGTGTGTGTGTGTGTTCAAAAGGAGAAAATGATAAATGATGGCAGTGGTTTGGAAAGAGGTATGTTCTTCTCTGGGGTTTCTTTTTTTTTTTTAATAAATTTATCTTATTTATTTATTTATTTTTGGCTGCATTGGGTCTTTGTTACTGCGCACAGGCTTTCTCTAGTTGCAGCGAGCAGGGGTTGCTCTTCGTAGCAGTGCATGGGCTTCTCATCGTGGTGGCTTCTCTTGTGGAGCATGGGTTCTAGGTGCGCGGGCTTCAGTAGTTGTGGCACGTGGGCTCAGTAGTTGTGGCTCACGGGCTGTAGAGCGCAGGCTGAGTAGTTGTGGTGCACGGGCTTAGTTGCTCTGCGGCATGTGGGATCTTCCTGGACCAGGGATCAAACCTGTGTCCCCTGCATCGGCAGGCAGATTCTTAACCACTGCGCCACCAGGGAAGCCCTCTGGGGTTTCTTTCCAGGGTAGGACAGACTCGAGGGGATTGAGTCTCTGCCAGCAGGGGTATCATGAGGATTCAATGAGTCTATATATGTAAAAGCCTTAGCACACTGACTAATGGTAAACTCTCAATAAATGGGAGCTATGATAACTATCATTATAAGTGTTATTGTATGTCAAGACTGGTAGAGCAATCCATATATGGGGGGGTCTAGATTATTCATGCATGATGGGGAAGAGGGCGGAGTACATTGACATCTGTGTCAAACCCACTGTATGCAAAGAGATTTAGATAATATGTTAGCTCATTTAATCCACGTGGCAAACCTGCTCAGCAGGTATTATTGCCTATAATCTAGGAGACAAAGGCTCAGTTTAACGCATGTAAAGCAGTTAAAATAGTGATTGGTACATAATAAAGTCTCAATAAATACTAGCTCTTATGATTGCCACACTCAAAGTCACACAGCCAACCATTGGAAGAGTCAGGTTTTAAATCCTTCTCTCTTTAATTCCAGCTGCACCAAGCTGCCTCTCACCTGACTCACCTGGAACAATCTGCACCCCACAGATGAACATTCTAGGGTGAAAAGGCTGTGGAGACAGCTGGGATGTGATGGAAAGACTTTGAAGCTTGGAGCCAGATACTTAAGTCGAAATCCCTGATACTTAGATGCATGGTTTTTGTAGTGCACATGGAATCAGGAAGGAAGGACTGGCTACCCCAGTTACTGGGAAAACTGTTAGTGCTCATATAAGGTCATGGCCCTTCCTGAGATAGTCCATACTTGATCTTGATGACTAATGGCCATGGAAGTGTGAAGGCATAGACATCCCAGCTTAGTAGGAACGACTCAGAGGGGCCATCATAGCTCTAGGGCTCCTCGCGTGCAGGGGTGTGTGTGTGTGTGTATGTGTGTGTCCGAATGTTGCCTGAAGCTGTCAAAGGTCCTGCATGACAACTGGATTCCTCCTTCCCATCCCCTGTCTTTTCCATCCCTTCCACAAGAGTGGATCCCAGACACTCTTTTTAATAAACATTCTGCAGATTAAACTCTAGTTCAGAATCTGCTTCCTGGGGAATTCAAGTGGAGACAGTTTTGAATCTGCAAAGGGAGGTGGTATGGTAGTTGCCTAAGAGGTTTCTGTGAGGCTCTGAGGGGAACTAGTCAGCCTATTCAGGCAGGAACACAGCTCTGAGCACACAAAGGAGTTTCAGAAAATATTACTGAATCTAAAGCTGAGTTGATTAAAGAAAAGATGATGAGCACACATCTTAACATCAGCACTGAGCAGGATCATTCAGGGGGGCTGAAGCATTTCAATCAGCATCTCCATCCCACCCTGAGGAGATGCCATCCTGCATTCACGTTCATCCCCAGGAGACAAAAGAGATTGTTTGAGTAACAGTGTCTTGCCGAACTTCCCCCATGTATGTGCTCTGATGTAGGAAAAAACCTATTTAAAATGAATATCAAAGACATCAGAGAAGAACAAAAAAGAGTCATAAAATGACAACATTTAAACCTAAGAGGAAATGTAGAGAACAGACTTGTGTCTTGATTTAGGAAGCCTGACTTAAGAGTCTAAATAATAAGTAATGATAATAATAATGAGTGGAACTGAGGAGGAACAATCAGAAGTAAGAGACGGACTGACTTAATTTTGTCTGTTTGCTTACTTGTGTTTTTTTGTTTGTTTGATTGATTGATGGCTGCTTTTCGGGTCTTCGTTGCTCACACGGGCTTTTTCTAGTTGCGGCGAGTGGGACTACCCTTTGTTGCGGTGCACGGGCTTCTCATTGCGGTGGCTTCTCTTGTTGCGGAGCATGGGCTCTAGGCGCGTGGGCTTCAGTAGTTGTGGTGCATGGGCTCAGTAGTTGTGGCTCATGGGCTCTAGAGTACAGGCTCAGTAATTGTGGCACATGGGCTTAGTTGGTCCACGCATGTGGGATCTTCCTGGCCCAAGGATCAAACCCATGTCCCCTGCATTGCCAGGCAGATTCTTAACCACTGCAACACCAGGGAAGTCCTTCCTTACTTGTTTTTAAATTACATTTTTATTTATTTTAAATTAGTTGAATAATATATAAATATGATCTCATAATACAAAAAAGCAAGTTAGTCCTTTAAGGATCTAACCCTAAAGGACTAGATCCTGCTCACCCTAGAGGTCTTTGGCAATAGAAAACATTGTTGGGCTAGAGATTCTTTTCTATTAGTGAATACAGTATTTGCTTTTATATTTTTATTTGTTTTTTTAGAATTTTCAATTACTTTTTGAGTCTTTTTTAACTTACATTTTTCTTTAAGATATCTTATTTCTTCAGACTCTTAAAAATTATTTGTAGAAGGTTGTTCGTAACTTATTTTGGAATTAAACAAAAGGAACCTCACGTTTGTAGCAAAATTACCCTTATACTTCCTAAGAGTGTTTATTTGTATATTGTTCCTTATTTTCTTAGAGAATTTTCTGATTTTCAAAGAATGAGCTGTGTGCGGGAAAAATAATCTTTGTTATAATTAAAATTACAGTAATTTAATCATTATACTTTTATATTTTTTTAATTTTTGGTTTAACTACAATTGTCTTTCTATGTTTTACAGTTGGATATTTAGATAATCACATCAACTGTTTTTGTAATTATCTATCTACCTATCAATCTCTATCCATTATTTGTAGGGCTGTGAAATCCCCTCTGAGCACAGCTTTAGTTACTTCCTAGTGGCTTGAAAAACAGGTCATTTATTTTAAATAGTTTCTATATTGTTACTGCATTTTAACTAGTTTATTATTTAAAAGTATAAAATTTAATTTCTCAACATGTTTTGGAGGGCATTAGCCATTAATATATTATTGATTTATAATTCAGTTTCATCAGGGTTAGAAAATAGATTGTCTGCATGTATTTTTTAGAGATAATTCCCTGTTGCCTAGCATATAATCTGTATTTATAATGTTTCCTAGGTTTGTAAAGAATGCATATTTTTTCTTTGGAAATTATGAGCTGCTCTAGAGAGCTATTTGATCGTACTTATTGTTTGTATCACTTAACTCTTATATCTTCACTATTTTTCCCTTCTTTTAGGGAAAAGGTTTCAAAGTCTCTCCTATGAATTCTCCCACTTCAGCTTTATATATTTGTGAAGATATTGCAAAATCTCTTTGCATTTTCAAAATTCCATCATTAGAAATGGTTTACTTTCCATCCAAATGGATTTTTATTTTCAAAAATTTTCTAAAGAAATACCATCAGCCTTAGAAAAGGTGATACTTCCAGCTGGCCTGGCAATCGCAAGGTATTGATGCCTCTCTCTTCCCTCCTGGGCCTTTGCCAGTCTTGGCTAATTGATCAAGGTCTTCCTTCTTGCAGAGTCCAGATGCTACCTTGGAATATACTGCTCAAGTCAGTTGCTACCAACTGATCACAGTTTGCCCTTCAGTTAAAACCTATTTGCCCTCCCTGTTTTAAACATTATTAGTCAATGTAGGAAAGTAAAGTTGACCAATGCCTACTAGGTTTGGAGAGATGCCTCAGATTAATACTTTATCTGTCAAGCTAAAGCTGTTGGCCAACACTGTTTAACATGGGAAATCTCAAGATAAAAAGTATCCTTGAGACCTTCTCAAAATAATTATTGGACAAAATCCAGGCAGCCAAGTGATGAATCAAAATAAACAATTCTGTATTAAAGAAACTATGGCCATGGAATCCATCAAAATAAGATTAAACAATTATAGTTACAGGACAGAATATACACAGTTTATACTCTGACCATGGAAATACAGTGTGTTACTGGCTGGAAATAAGTTAAAATAGCTGATCTGTGATTATTGGGAGGATATTTTGGGGGAAGGATAAAAGCTGTTGACCTCACCTAATCTTCTTTTAAACATCTTGGTAACTAAACCCCTTGGTAAATAACGATATTTGGTAGGAGGGAGGGTTCTTATCTATGGAATTGTCTTCACAGAATACCCATGGGTTAGGATTGCCTATGATGAACAAGACTAGTACAAGTGGATTTATGAAACATAATTCCCAAGAAATATTATATAAGCTATATGACAATCTAGAATATCAAATGAGAATGTCTCATGACTAAAATGTTTTCCCCTGGGTAAGACTCTAGCAAATTTCAATTAGAGGTCTCCTATATTACTCTAGTCCAAAGATCTCTTCTCAGAAGGAAGAATCTGAGGAACTATTAATGGTCTCTGGGACCTCTCTTCACTTTGCTTGGACCGCTCAATTCTTGCATATTGAAATTATTAGTAAAGCTTGGGGTTGAGTAAGGCCATTCATCTTCTTGACTCATATTTGACAATCAGTTCTTCATGTTTGCTGAGTAAGAAAATTGGGAAGATGCATAGACAGAAGTACGAAACTGAGTATTTCATCTTTCTTAGCATGGAATCCAGCAGAATTGAAACATGGGACTAACAAAATGTTTCACTCTCAACCTGTTAATGTTTTTCAAAGTATTCTTTACATACTTAGGGGATTTTTAGGCAATTCCATCACTTAAAGTGTAAAATGTTTACCTATTATTTAACAGATCATTTTGTTTTGCTTCTATTTCTCCTCATTCTATATCCAAGTAATTTATTATTATTATTAAAAGTAGCATGTACTATAAAATCCCTGAAAAATGTTTTGTTTCTATCTACCTACCCGTACTTTTTTTCAAGGAGAGCACACATGTTATAAAGATTATTTAACATTAAATTCTTTATAATATGTGTGAATAATTTTCAAATGATAAATTATTTATTTAAAAACGGTGTGCCAGATCCTTAGTAAGGATTGATTTAACAAATGTCAGGGCCTATGGAAATGCTAAAGGATGGGGAAGAAAATGATTAAAATGTGGAACCCAGCATTCTCAATCCTAACATTTGTCTCCAATCTGGTAATTTATACAGATTTTTAGAGTGTTCATTCTCCCTTATTTTTTCTACATGCACAGCTACTTATAATGTCCTAAGCAGTATTTTAAGTGATGATAAAAAGAAAAAGGATAGAAAATCTTCCCTCAAGGAGTTTAGAGTTCAAAATAAAAGTAGAAGTGTGGTGTATTGTTAAAGGTAACAAGCTCTGTATAAAGCGCCAAGGAGACTTGGAAGAGGAAACAGTAACTGCCTGGGGCAGCTAAGGAAGGCTTCCATGAAGAGATCAGTGTACAAACTAGGGACATCTAATTCATGGTATATAGGAAAGTTTTAAGACTTTGATATTCCATTATTCAAAATAACACTTTGAATGGGGTGCAAAATACAACATCACACCTGATTGAAATAGTCATTGAAAGAGTCATGAATAGTCATGTCAACACTGTAAACCTTGACAATTAACATCGTTATGCATTGACATAAACTCTTCGGGTTTCATTTTCTTCATCAGACAAAAAGTGGGGTTGAATTGCATTACCCAGTACTTTTTGAACACAGGAATCAGTGTTGCCAAGACTAATAATAAATTTATACCGGAAGACAGACTATAACCAAAACCTACCCTAGGAGGCATTAGCTTAGCAATCAGGCAGCAGGTGCGAGAATCCTGATATAAGAAGTTGGAAAGAGCAGAATGTCTGACGAAATTGTCACCTACAGTAACCTAAGAACAAATCACATTCCTTACATACATGAGGGCATGGGGGGAAAGTATGAAGACAGAACATGTTAGCAATGTGTGTAGAATATTGTTGGATGCTTCAGCAAAGTGTTAAAAGAAAGAGATTAACTCCAGATAGAATTGGCTGGTTTCCAAATAAAAATGAAGGAAAGCAAAGGGTTCTAATGTTGGAAAAGCATACTGCATCTAAACCCTAGTTAAGATGGCAAATATAGAGGTTTTGAATGGAAATATGCCCAGTAAATCTGATCAATTGATTAAAATGATGTAAGCAAAAATCAAAGTAAGAGTATAGCCTACATACTTATTGTTAAAATTATTTCAGTGGGTTATTGTGCCTCAGGGAAAAGATTGAACAAAGGGTTTGGCCTTTACACCTGTTATTGTAGATAACCTCTTAGAAGCAGCATAGAGAGAGAGAGACAGGGAAAGAGAACCAGAGGTGTGGGGAGCAAGGAGGAGGAACAGGAAGAGTTTAATAAACAGCCATGAGTGTAGTTAGCACATAGAATTTACTGGTATCAAACTATAAGAAGCCAAGTAAGTTTTGAAAGATAGTTACTACCAAAGAAACCAAGAGCTTGAGACTTAAAATGACCCTTTGGCTCTCAAATTGCTGCAGGCAAGAGGCAGAATAAGAAAGTCACACAACCCTCTAGGTGGGCCAAGGAGGATAATGGAAAAAGAACCACCGCCCCAGAAGGCATTGCCTAGAGACTCGAAGAGCAAAGACAAGGTTGCTTCTTTCCAAGAACAGAATCAAGAGTTAAAGACTTCTCTGTATACAGAGAATGGAAGACCTTAAGAATGTCTGCCCAGAGGATTTCAAATTTGCTACAAACCTGTGGCTGATATGTATTTCCCATTTCTCCACTTTCCACCTGGGAGTGTTTACTGTGGTTATCCTCTCCTTGTCTAATCTCTGCATTTGAGGGTAGGTTGATAGGGTGTCAGGAAATGCCTTTTAACTCACAAATTTCTGTAATATTCTATGAAAGTTCTTCTGAACCTGATATATAGTAATTACTACACATCACTAAGAGATCCTAGACTTTGAAATAAATGTGTTGATCAGTTGATATTTGGGATTGTCTCCCATGACAAGGGAGTAAATGGGTTTTGTTGTTGTTTTTGGTTTTGTTTCCTAAATATGTGGGAAGAAAGGGAACAAAGAGATATATGGTGATCACTAGGATAGAAAATTACAGTATTTATATATTTATATGTCTGAAATTCAAAAAATATCAAGGATAGCTGAATTTAATTAGCGTTCATGTCTAGGTGTTTGATGGCTCAGCAGTGTTCGGATGGGTGATAATATAAAGACGTACATACTATATAAATCAATGTACACTTATTTGCTTTTCTTGCCTTCACTTCAGGTAAAATCAATAATTATGTTTTTATATAAGGTTTGTCCCCTAATTTGTGTTCAGGTGACAATAGTAATAGAAAAGGTTAAAATATAAAGTAGAGGGACTTCCCTGATGGTCCAGTGGTAAAGAACCCGCCTTCCAGTGCAGGGGACATGGGTTTGATCCCGGTTGGGGAACTAAGATCCCACATGCCACAGGGCAACTAAGCCCACACCACAACTACTGAGCTCGCGCATCTCAACAAGAGAGCCCGTGTGCTGCAAACTACAGAGCCCACGTATTCTGGAGCCCATGCACCACAACTAGAGAGAGAAAACCCACGCGCCACAACTAGGGGGAAGCCTGCATGCCCCAGCGGAAGATCCCACATGCAGCAACAAAGATCCCGTGTGCTGCAACTAAGACCCAACGCAGCCAAAATAAATAAATAAATAATAAATATAAATATATATATATATATATATATACGGTAGAGATATAGTCAAAGTGCAGACAGCTTGAATATGAAACAAGCATAAACAATAAAAAATATAGAGTATAGATTTTCAGGAATGTTATTTTTCTTCTAAATTGTTTATTATTTTTTGTTAAAATAAAATGAAAAAAATCAAATCACTAATTTGAACAAAATATAGTAAATTAATTTGGATTTATATTTTTTAATTATTTAAATCAAATTCATTACTCTTTAGATATAAAACTATTCACAATTCTAGCCTTTAATGTCCATCTAGTTGCCAGTGTAAACAATCAGTATTGTCCTTCAGACATATTGCCCAATTTTATCAAATAAAAATGCAAGACACTCCATTAAATTTGAACCTCAGATAAACAGCAATAGTTTTTCGTATAAGTATGTTCCAGATATTGCATTAAGGCATACTTATTCTAAAACAGTTACCCATTTTTTAATCTAAAATTCAAATTAAACTGACTGTCCTGTATTTTATCTGGAAACCCTAATATACTATAAATTTAACAGTAATTGAATTTGCTGAATATTGCAACATGTTCCAGAGTCACTAGATACAACTGTTGCAAATAGTATGGTGATACGTAAGTAAATATCTGAGGAGGAATTCATTGAAAACCACAAGTAGCAACAAAACAGGCACTTGGCAATACAGGGAACATATTTCAATATATTAAAAAAAAACATTAAATTCACACCCAGGGGATAGATTTGACATGTTAATTAATTTGTCTTTTCTCTTACCTAAGTGCTTCCACTGCTCAAATTCCTCCTGCATTCCAAAGCAGCATCCGTCTTCATACTTAGCAATGCCAGGCATTTTCAAGGTAGTCAAGCACAGGTGTCTTCTGTCTCTAGGCCATAGGGCAGAAGTCCTGGAGAAGGGTTTTCCCCCAACACCTGAGACCTGCAATGGGATTAGTCATGGGGGTAGAGTTAAGAGTTATGACTTATGCTCTACCATGCAAAGTCCTTCATCCCAGTGTCATTGGGGCACATGTATTCCTTAATAAGTGTGTGTGTGTGTGTGTGTGTGTGTGTGTGTGTGTGTGTGTGTGTGTGTGTTCTTATAAAATCCTGGGCTCTTGAACACCCAGGACCCAGAGTAGACATCCCTCATACGCAGGTGTAAAATGAATAAATTAGACCTTAGATATATTTCTTTCCGACTGTCTCTGCTCTGACAATTCCCCAGTCCCCTTTGTAGGCCCCCTTTAGTCCATGTGACTAGTCCTGGGCAATGGACTGTGAGGAGAACTGGGCACTGTGTGTCATGTCTGTGCCATTTCAGAGCTGGTATGACATCCTTCAACTGTCTCCAATAGTATCTGCTGTGGAGATGGCAGCACAAGACTGTAGGGCCTCCATTTTTGACCAAGTGGAAAAGAGCCTGGCACAAACCCACATTAGATATGTTGCAAAAGCAAAAAAATAAACATCTGTTAGGACAAAACCAGAAGGATTTTGGAGGTTTATTCCTTCCATCAAAGCATAGCCTGGCATAATATGAATAATATCAGTTCCATACTTTAAAAGAGCTTTCCACATTCTAAGATTATGTATCCACCTGTTTTTTTTAAATCGTAGTTTGTGGTTTTTAAATTTATATTTAAATATTTAATCAAACTGGAATTTTATTTTAGTGTAACATATACCATACATATTTAAGGTTTTATTCCAAAAAACCTGTCCAGACAAAATTTATTACCTAATCAATGATTTCCCCAGTAATTTCCAATAAAATTTTTATCATCCACCAAATCAGGGGTCACAAACTATGTTCTGCAAGCCAAATCTGCCTGTTTTTTTAAAAAATAAAGTTTTTTTAGAACCCAGTTATGCCCATTTGTTTACATGTTGCTGTGGCTGCTTTCATACTATGGCCGAATTGAGTAGCTGTGACCAAGACTGTATTCAACTGACAGACAAAAAGTAAAGTTCAAAACTATAGCCAGGATAATCATTAAAAAGAAGAATTCTCAACAAAAAATAGAGATAAATATGTGAGGTATTGGATATGTTACCTAGATGATGAGAATCCTTTCACCATGTGTACGTATATCAAATCACCACCATGTACACTTTGAATGTCTTACAATGTTTTTTGTCAATTATACCTCAATAAAAGCTGGGGGGAAAAAGAAGAATGAGATCTTGCCTAGAACATAATCAAGCCTTAGTATAACCCATCAGTAATTAGAACAGTGTGATACTGGTTAGATGAAAACTTAGTGCTATCACCTCATTTTGGAAATTTAAAAATAAAAATGCTTTAAGGTGGAAATGACTTATTGAAATCGCATAGTTGATTTCATGGCTGATTCAGGACCAAACTCCTGGCCTCCTGCAAGCCACTCTTGGTCTCTGTTTACTTCAGTACATGTCACTTTCTCACAGGCCGACTAGCTTTATAAAGCAGGGAATCTAGGTTGTACTGTGGTAACAAAAAATCTGCAGAAGTCAGTGGCCTAAAACATAATTTTTATTTTCTTGCTTAGTTTGTCTGACATGGGTCACTGTTGCAGTCTGCTCTACACAGTCACTCGGGGACCCAGTTTGATGCAGGCTATCACCATGGAGCTGGACTATCTGGGCATCTGACCTCCTCTGTGGTTGTGTGGGGGCCAAGGAGAACCCAGAGGATTTTGCAGAGGCTTCTTACTGCCTCGGCCCAGAAGTGATATGTACAGCTCTGTTCACTTATTGTTAGTGAGAATTTGTCACATGGCCAAGCCTGACTGCCAAAAGGCTGGGGCGTGTGCTGTCCTCTAAAGGAAAGAAGTGGGTGTGGTGAGCCCTGGGTTACAATTGCATGTGATGAAGTGGAAGTTACTGAATTGTTAGACTGGTGATTTCTTTCTTTCTTTTTTTAATATTATTGGAGTATAGTTGATTTACAATGTTGTGTTAGTTTCAGGCGTACAGCAAAGTGATTCAGTTATACATACACATATATTCATTCTTTTTCATTCTTTTCTCACATAGCTTGTCACAGAATGTTGAGAAGAGTTCCCTGTGCTATATGGTAGGTCCTTGTTTGTTATCTATCTTATATATAGTAGTGTGTGTATGTTCATCCCAAGCTCCTGATTTATCCCACCCACCCCCCCGCCATCATTTCCCCTTTGGTAACTATAAGTTTGTTTTTGATATTTGTAAGTCTATTTCTGTTTTGTAAATAAGTTCATCTGTGTCCTTTATAAAATTAGACTCTGCATATGAGTAATATGTTATATTTGTCTTTCTCTGTCTGACTTACTTCACTCAGTGTGATCATCTCTAGGTCCATCCATGTTGCTGCAAATGGCATTATTTTGTTCTTTTTTATGAATGAGTGATATTCCATTACATATATGTACCACATCTTCTTTATCCATTCATCTGTCAATGGACATTTAGATATGCTTCCATATCTTGGCTATTGTAAATAGTGCTGCAGTGAATATTGGGGTGCATGTATATTTTCTAATTATGGTTTTCTCCAGATATATGCCCAGGAGTAGGATTGCTGGATCATATGGTAGTTCTATTGGTAGGTTTTTAAGGAACCTCCATACTGTTCTCCATAGTGGCTGTACCAATTTACATTCCCACCAACAGTGTAGGAGGATTCCCTTTTCTCCACACCCTCTCCAGCATTTATTGTTTGTAGACATTTTGAAGATGGCCATTCTGACCAGTGTGATGTAATACCTCATGGTAGTTTTGATTTGCATTTTTCTGATAATTAGTGATGTTGAGCGTCTTTTCATGTGGTTTTTGGTCATCTGTATCAGACCAGTGATTTCTTATCTGATTGAAAGATAAGAAATTATTTCTCTCCCACAGAAGCTTCCGGTTTTTTAACATATTCCTGACTCTCTGTGTCTGTACCCTCATCCTGAGAGTTGAAGGGTAAATATATGTCAAAGCAGTGATTTTGGCCCTGTGTGCTTAAAATGGTTAAATTGATAAGCAAAAAAAAGAGGATGAAAACAATGGTTTGGAGGCTTGCTCATGGCTCCCAGGGATCTGCTGTATTTCTGGAGTGAAGGAGGGCAGAGTCCACCAAATCATCCACAAATTCTTGGCCTGAAAGAGTTCACTCAGCTTCCTCAAATATTTACCATTTTTTAATAGAAAGAAAAGTGTTTAGTGTTTGTGTTAAGGGAAAAGCTTGAAGCAAAAAGATAATTAGTAAATTCACAGAATTTTTATTTACTTCTCTCTCCAAAACGAAAATTTTGCCTTATGACAATTCAATTAAAAATACACACATAACAACATTTCGTAGGTTTGTAATGGTATATTTATTTTTTTATTCTATGTAATTTATACCAGGAGGCAAAGGTCAACCAGCTCTTTAATAAAGATTAGTAATCAAAACAAAAGATATTCTGAAGCTGCTGTAGCATCTTTAAATCTAGTATTATGCCAAAATGTAAAATAAAGGCACGTTTGACAGGCATTTCAGATTTAAAGATTTACACTAATGGGATAATCCTCCAGTTTGGAAACCACACCCTCCAGTAGCCTTCACTTTTGCATAATACCCATATTTTGTATTTAATACACCACTCTGCTGTCATTAATATGTTGATGTAGTCAATGTCGTGGAGATAATGCCCATGACTTATTCTAAAGAAGAGAATAAGGAGCATATTATAAAGTGACATGCATTTTGCAATCCATTTATGCAAAATATACCTGTATATTTATGGATATATATGCACAGAAATTGGCTAAGCATGAAAGTGATGGCTGTTGAGGTGGTGGTATTTTGGGAGATTTTACTTTGTTCCTTTTTCATTTTGATTTCCACCCTCATTTTGTTTTTTTACGATAAATCTCTATAGATTTTGCAAACGTGCATTTATTTTTCAAAATTAAAAAAATTCTTTGGAGAGAAGCTTTGGAGAACAAATTTTACATTCACGTAGAATTATAAATGTGCACATTGTCCTTTAGATGCTGGATATTGGCCTACAACTGGGTTTCCAGTAAGATCATAGTACTCTTTTGAAATAGTAACACTGTGAATATATTTTACCTTTTAAACACACACACACACACACCATTTTAAGTTATGAAGAACAGTTAAAAATGCAAATGTGCTATATTTCATTAGAGATGGATTGTAGCTGTTTTATTCTAGTGGTTAATTCATAGACCTTTTAATGTTATCTCATTGTGGAGAAGCCAAATATATTATTCCAGTTCTGAATAACCTGGTAACCTTTTTTGTCTCCCTTTGCGTGAAAAAGAGAGCGGTGTCCATTACGGAAGAAAATGCTGTATCTCAGGGCCAGGAATGTAAAACTAGAGACAGGATTACACATTTGCTTTGGCAAATGCTAGATTATGCTCTGTATCATTCCTTGCATTGCAGGGAGAAACATTTTCCCCTATCCTTCCCAAATATGCCCCTGATGCTTCTGCTACATTTCTGCTTTCAATTCTGGGCTCTGTTTTTAAAAATCAAAAACATCTTTCATGGTTTCCGTGGGAAGTTGAGAGCACTTCATGCTGAAGGAAGTCCTAGAGGGCAGAGCTAACCCTAGGCAGGTAGAGAGGCCCCTAGACGTCTTGCCTGAACACACGCCTGCTCTGCAGTCAGATTCCCTGCATCTGAGTGCCTTGCTGCCTGGAACACAGGCCTCGGCTATGCAGAAGTCACGGGTCCCTCAGGGCAGTGGATGCAGAGAAGGAAGATGCACAGTGCTCAGGGGGACCAGGGGCCCAAACCCCCAAATACTAAGGTTGTGTCTAAATGCTGGTATTTCTTTCCCAAGAGATGCTAAAAAGAAATACGCAGTTTAGTCAACAGCCTTTCTTGTCTTTCGATGCTCAGATGACAGGTTTCCTAAACCTCTCTTCAGCTTTTTCTTCTTGTTGTCCCTCCGCTGATTTAGATGCATCTCCATGAAAATACTACACACATTCCTTTTTGAGGAAATTTCTGGGTTTGCCCTCTCAGCAAAGCATCACCGTGTGCGTGTGCTGGCCAGTGTTCATTTCCGGTCTGCCTGTGAGAATATCAGGTTCATGGAGATCATTTTCTTGTACTGCACACAGCAGACTCCAGAGGGATCTGTGCCATCAGAACATTTGGTTTCTAGTCTCCCAAGTCCTCTTTGTTTTTGATCGTGACATTTCTTCATGCTCAGATGCATACGTGATGTAACATTCTTTGTTGATGTTCTGAAATGTGTTTTAGAGTTATTTTGGCTTAGCACGAATTAAGAATGGGGAACTAAACTTTTCTGATTAAAATGTTACTCTTCTCCCCTCCTCCTTATTCCCCCTGCCTTTCTGTACCAGGCATATCTGTATGGCTTTAAACCCAAGACTCGTATTTAATAGACCCTAGACTGTTATGTTGGAAATAGGGCAAATGAGAAGTCTCTCTGGGGGGTTTGTGAGCCTTTGTTGTGATGGGGGAGAATGCCCTAAAGGGGAGCTCCTAGCAGCCTAATTGTTGAGAAATGATGGAAGTTCAACAGCATGGAAATTTATTTCTCGCTTCAGCTGAAAAGGTGCTTATAAAGGTAGCTGGGCTATTTTAGCAATTTGCCTTATTTTGAAAATCCAATTTGAAAGCTTCATTAAAGGGCACTAATTTAGTGTCTTAAGGGAATATGTGTAAAGGAGCTTATCAACAATCTTAGATGTTTGCCAGTGTGTAGGTGAGCTCAGCTCCCCAAGCTGGCATTACCTGGTTACCTGTATGCCCTTTCACTTCAAACAGAATGCCAAGTAAATTCAAAAGCATCCAGACCAAGAGGCTAACAGCACAGCTTCTGCTTGCCGCACAACAGGCCAGTAAATCGGGAGATGAGTTCTTGGGGCAAGGAATAGTGAGTGACTTTATTCGGAAAGCCAGCAGACCGAGAAGAGGGTGGACTAATGTCCTAGAGAACCATCTTACCCCAGTCAGACTGCAGGCTTCTTTTATAATAAAAAGGGGAGGAGGTGTGGTTGGTTGTTACAAACTTCTTGGGGCAGGAATCCTCTGTTCTTGCAGCTGTCCACCTAGGTCAGGCCAGGATGCTCCTGTAAACCTCCAACAAGACAAATTGTTGTTCTCTGTTCTGCAACTTTTTAACCTCTATATGAATGGAAGAGTGTTATACTCTCAAAGGTCAGAGCCTTGAAAATAGGCTATCATGTGTATTCCAGGCTATAGGCAACATTCGTAACTCAAAGCAAAAGAAATAGAATACAAAGGTTAAAGTAAAAGAAACAGATCTAATATGGAGTCAGATTTTGTTCTTCCCTGTTGCACTTCCTTTTTCCCCCATTACCACCACTTCCCACCCCTAAAGGCAGGATGCTTTCAGTGCAGAAACACGTCTGCATGGGCATCAGCATCATAGATGTCATGCAGAAGTCCAATAAGGTAGACAACAGATTTAGTGAGTTTAGTGGTAGTTAATATACAGCAGACCAAGGGCCTTAAGGAATGGTAACTGTTTCAGATTGTTTAAGGAAATACAAACACCTTCCAAATGCCTAGAAGAGTCACGTACTGTTCACTGCCTGCCTCATATTCCCAGAAGTATATTTCAGGCCCACATTGGGATGCAAAAGTTAAAATTGGCAAGCTGAATTCTAATTACCTGCACGGCCTCAAATAAACTTGAACCTTCTCTAGTCCCTAATTTGTTGACTACATATGAGAAAAGGTAGAAAAATTTAGCTGAATTAAATGAATATTATTCTTCTTTGTCACACTTTCCTTTCTAAATAAAGGTTAAACTCTATGAGAAACTGCATTAAGTTTCATCATCAAGCTTGTCTATACACTGATAAGATATTGAAACATTCTGTCTTTTTCTTTTACATAATCACCGAAGTATGTACTACGAGGGCTGTTTGAATTCCCCTTCCCCGATCAATGGTTATAATTTCTAATCCAGTTTATAGAATCGAGTTCCTGTGTGTGTGTGTGTGTGTGTGTGTGTGTGTGTGTGTATTTCCAGAGTGAAGTTCGATCTAGAAGACTTGGTGTTAAGAATAAGCTCTTCAGGTTTCCTCTTAGTAGATTACCCTTTCACCCATTCAGGAGCTGCTTAGGTGTAGTTCTGTCCAAAAAGAAAATCAAGTACACTGATCCTCCTTCCATGCAGTCGCAATCGTGTGAGTTTAAGACAGTACAACTTGTCACAACAATTTCCCCCAAGGAAAGTAGATTTTTTAGAACATAACTTGAGTTGAAGGGAAGAGAATTAGAAATACTTTTGATGAATTTTTCCTTGAATTCCATATGGCTGGAAGGAGGGGAGAAATGCCTGTCAAAATGTTTTTGGAGAGGACTAAGTCGAAGTCTCAAAAACTAGATCAACAGAAGGGTCTTGAATTCTTTAGGCTTCATTTGCTGAAACCTCATACAACAGATTTACTCTTACTCCAGCACGGCTGATCCCCACGGGAGGCATTTTCCAATATTTGGGAAATATGTATTCATCAAAGACCAGTACAACCTTATCCTCATTCTTTGCATAGCATTTGCTAGAACCACACATACCATCTGTTTGATATTTTAATCAATCTCTTAGCATATATGAACATGGCTACTGCGGTTGAAATTACATTTCTATAAAAAGTGGAAGGCGCCTCCCTTAATAAATCTGTTTATGACGTCTGTCATCGGGAATGGGTGTCAATAAATGGAACTAAAAGGACATTTATTGACGTGTATTACTAGTTATTTGTTGTCTCTTCATGGGGTTACTAATTGCAGCTGTTAAAAGTTGATTTTCTCTTCTCCAATTTATTGTGGGATGGGGCATTCATTGCGCCAGATCCATAGTTATTCAGTGCCTACATTTCAGAAGCTGAATTGCTGGATACTGTCAGAATGAGCTTTGGCAATTCCATGCAGGCGTGTACAAGTATAATTTTGCTTCCCGTTAATAACAGCCTAGCAAGGAAGCTCAGAATCAAATGCCTTGCTCTCAGCTGGGGGCAGAACGCCAGAACGATCTATCTTGGCTGGTGACCTATAATGTTGGAAAAGTAGGCTCCACATTCACTCAGGAGGGGTGGGCGGTATTCCGGAAATGTATTCCCATTCCTCCACTATTCCTTTTTTTTTTTTTTTTTTTTTCCTTTTGGTAGTGTGCGCCTTGAAACAATGGGAAAAAATGAATTACAGATAATAAAAATAGCACATCTCCAGAACAAACGGGAAATGCAGCGCTTTTATTTCTTGGGTTGTCAACTCGGCGCCCTGCCCCACGCCCTAGCCTGCCGGGGTTTCTGGGGGCACCTCTGCGATTCTCAGTCAGCGCCCGAGTGGGCAACGGGCTGGGCAGGCGCCCACGGGGAGTCCACTTGGCGTCGCACGCCGGGACTTGGGGTCCTGCTCAAAGCCGCGAATCTCTGAGAGCTCTGAGGCTACGGCTCGATTGGGGTGGAGTGAAGTGTTATTGTTGTGGGATATTCTCTGCAGAGTTGGCCTGGAGAGTGAGCCCCGGAGGAAGGGAGTGGGCAAGGCTTGGCCAAGTGTCCGCCAAGTCGGAGTCGAGAGGCGCCCGGGAGAGGTACGCGGGGGGTCTCGGCCCGGGGCGGGGAGGGATGCGCGCCGGCCGGCCGGCGGGGAGCGGGAAGGCAGGGTGGAGGGGAAGGGGGCAGCGTGCCAGTTTTCTCTCTGATGAATGATGCTCACGCCCTGTGCGTGGCTCACGCGCTTTGTCTCTAGCCCGGGGCCAGGCGGAGGAGAACGGCTGGGGGGACGGATGGCACCACGCGCTCCGAGCGCACCGGGCAGGTGCCCGAGCTCCAGCTCGGCCAACTCCGGCCGCGCCCCGTGGCCGAGGCCCGGCCCCCGCAGGCGCCCGGCCGCGGCCATCTCCCGGGTGTGGCGGGTCGGGGACTGGAGTCTGCCAGCCGAGCAGCTGCCACGCCACATGCCACCCGCGCGCTGCCGCCAGCCCAGGCGGGGACCGGACGCTGCCGGGGCTGCGGGGAGGAGCCGGGCGTGTGGGAGGGCAGGGGCGCGCGGGACCCAGGGACTACCCGAGCCGCCTGGCTCGGGGGATGGGGGGCGGGGGGGGGGAGACAGAGTGACAGAGCGACGGACAGGTGGGAGCAGTTAGACAGCTGGAGACTCGGAGACCGGCACGCAGAGAGAGGGAGGGAGAGTCAGGGGAAGGAGAGAGAGAGGAGGGAGAGGGAGAAACAGCCTCGTCCTCCCTTACTCCAGACGCCCTCTCCTCTGTCCGAGGGAAGCGGCTGGGGCATCGAGTGACAGAGCGACAGAGATGCGGGCACAGAAGACGGGGAGAGGGACCCTGCCTCGCTAGTGGGACCGAGATTCGCGGAGGGACAGACCGACACGAGGGGCAGCTCGGAGAGCTGAGCGCGGGACGGCGAGAAGCCCGCGGTGGCCCGCCAGGCTGAGTGACAGACGGCCAGACAGACAGACGTGCCCGGGGACGGACCGGCAGACAGGAGGCGGGGGCACGCTCGGTCTCCGCAGGCAGCAGGGCGGAGAAGGCGGCGGCGGCGCCCCCTGAGCGCATCCGGAGCAGCGACGAGCAGCAGGGGCCGCGGGGTCGCCGGCTGAAGCCACCGCCGTCGCCGCAGTCCTGGCCGCCGCAGCCCTGCCAGGAGCCCCGCCGACGCCGCAGAAGGCTCCTTTTACTAGCAGTTAAATAAACCCACCAATAATAACAATAATACTAATAACCCAAGCCAAACCAAACAAATACAGCCAAATCGATCCGTGAGAAACAATAATATTAATAAAAGCCAAAAACTAAATCAGATCAATCAAGGCACCGAGACGCTGGGGGGATATCCACTGCTCGGTCAAGGTAATATAATTAAGGTCTTCAGACGTGAACGTTGCACGCCTTTTGTGATTTTTTTTTTCTCTTTCTTTCTGCCTTATATCTATCTGTGCTTTCCTTTCTAGTCTGTATTTCTCCTTCCTGTTTGTAGAAAGCTGTTGTTTTATATGTATTGTGTATTTATGTTTTGTCAGAGGAGGGGTAGATTCCCCCTCCCCAGAATGAGGCAAAAATGGAAAGCTGCGAGAGAATTGAAAAGGGCAGGTCTCTTCATCAGAGAAGTCTACAGTGATTTATGCAGGTTTCTCAGTAGAAAGTTTGGAGTGTTTTTATTTCATTTGGAAGAGAGCTGTGCAAGGGGCAGAAAGTTGTCATCTGTTTGTTGTCCTCAGGGGACTTGAGGTCCCAAGGGGTTTAGGGGGAAGAGATGTTCAGTTTTATCTTTACATGGTTGAATTCTGTGTTTCATTGCAGACTCCAAATTTAACGTCTTCCATCTGAGGTTGTAGATATGGTGGTAGAACTGAGTTGACTGAGACAGGTGTTTAGAAAGTTTCCCAGGAAGAGAAATTGACTCACTGGATTTTTATGCATAGAAATCAAGCTGGAGTAGATGTGGTTGCTGTCAGCTGCTTGGGTTCAGTATTCCGAAGATACAGGATAAGGACAGAGTCCAAGCCTGAAAGGAAAGACAAAGAAGGAATTGAAAGTTAGAGGGATGGGAAGCTAGGAAGTACGATGCAAGGCTGGTAGGAATCACTTTCATGGTAATGTGTTTATAGAGTGCAGATATCCATTTTAATTTCTGATTTTTTTGAAGTTTGTTGGTATGACACTTCAGCCTCCCCAGACACAAATGACGATCCCCAGAGTTGGAGTGAATCTGGACAAGATTTCACTCAAATGCTGAGTAAATCCAGATGATCCCCACCTCTTTCTCATCCACTTTGGTGATCAAAATGGCTATGATTGTTTTTAGAAAACAGAGAAATTGAAATGAGAGGAAATCATTTTTCATTTGGTAAAAGTTAGGAAACCTTTGACACTTTAAAATAAATGCACCTACTGCTTTGATTCGTGTCACCACAGGGTTTGCATGTCTTCAGAAGATTTTAATGTCATTTTCGCAGAGGGCAGTCATTTGGAAGCCTAGAGCTCTAGCTATGTAGCCGAGTGGTCTACTGTCTTGGCAGTAATTGCTTCTGCTGCCTCCTAATGTGGATCGCACAGGAGAAATTAAGTATGTACTCTTCGCAGGTTTATATGGATTTTTAAGGTATGTATTTGTGTTCGATCCTATATTTCCTTTCTTATCACATTCTTATACTTCCTTTTATCACTTCAACTGACAGAACGTTTTTCAATTTTCCAGAGAGGGAGTTTAGAATACTCTTTAAGGAATACACTTCCTCCTCACAAAAGATACAAAAGGCTAACCTATTTCTATCCTTGCTTATTAATACCATTACTTGGTTTAAAGTAACTTGGTTTAAATGCAATTTTAAGACATTTAGACTGCTATGCAGAGATGTGTTAATTTCCCCTCACTGGACGTGATTGATGTTGTCCAATAAATCATATAACTAAGTTGCTGTGGATGAATGAATGTTCAACGGAGTACTTGTTTGGGTGAGGCATATTTAAAGAAACTTATGCAGCTCCAGAAATGGTCCTTTAGCTTCCCAGTGGCTTAATTTCACTCTACCCTGATTTCTCTTTTACAATATTCAGCTCAGACTGAGACAGGTTTGTGTGCTCTATTAGATTTGCAAATTGCTGATCTCCCAGTGACTTTCCCTCTTAGATACCAGCTGAGTGTGGTTACCTTGAGAACTGTGGCATTAGCCCATTAGAGCATGCTCCACTGGGGAGTTCTGTGCAGTCTATTTTTAATGCTATTTAATGAAGGAGCGAGCACCTCACTCAGCGATACAAGGAGCAGGATGGAAGACAGAGCTGGGCATGGTTATGGATACTGGAGAGGGATCTTTGGAAAGGTACAGACTGGCTACTGGGTATGGTAATTTTCATTAGTCCTAATATATCACACTAACAGAAATCAATTGATTTTAGTGGGAGAATTACACACGAATAGTTTGATATGTGTTTTCATCAGCCTTTTCAGTAATTCTTAGAAAGAAGACTCAATAATTTGAGTGCCTTAAAACTTCAGTGAGACAGTAACCAGGGAGTTGCTGCATATATACTATTTTTAATTCAAGCTGTCAGGTGCTTGGGTGGTAAGAAGTGCAGAAATAATTTCAGATTCCTAAAATATTGTACTAGGGAAGGGTTTGGAGCTTGTAAAATGTTCTAGGTGTAAAATAACTAACATCATTCTAAGATGCTGACGACTTGAAGCTCTGCCTTGTGATTTTGTTTTTCATTTTCCTTTATAAACTTGGAGTCTAGGTCAAGTATTGTGAAAATGAAGTGAAATAGGAAGTTTTGGTTGAACTTGTTAGAATATTTGAGTTGTTTTCTCTCCTTACTCTGAGATAAGCACAATAGATTATGTTACCGAAGGTTAAATATTTTAAAAATGTAGATAGCAGAGGCAGCACTGGTAATTTTTGGAATCTTATAATGAGGGGGGAACATATCTTTATATTGTAGTGTGTAAAACATGCAAAGCCATCTGTCTGCAACGTTTGCATATATGCAGAAGACCTTTCTTGAGGTAGAAAGTGAGAATGTTCAATCAGAAAGGTCTCTGCTGTTCATTTTCGTATTAACAACCTACTACAGTCGGGTTACTTCTTTCTACAGCGTAAAGCTAACTAGAAAAATGCCTAAGCAGTTTCAAAAGTAATAAACATAAGAGAAAGTGAGAAGTTTGTATTAAGTGGGGAAATGAGTCATATAATTATTGTTAAATGAAGCTGTTAGAACAATGTAAAGAGTTGTCCTGGATCTTGTCAATTTTTACAGGAAATAATCCAAAAAACAAGTACCGAAGGGAAATACATTGCAAAGAGTTACTGTAATTTGCTGTTGTTGCTTCTGTTTTCCACCTTGTACTTTTAGAGGGAGAAAGTAATCTATATTGACTGTAATATTTCCCTTAGTGGTCAGGCTATTTGGACCACTGTGCTGCTACCTTTCTTAGGATTCTCAAGGCAGTGGGCATTCTCATCTGAATTCAATGTGTATTTTGTCTGTGGACAAGATAATGATAAGCTACATGAGTAGAGTGTAGAATGAGTCAGCCACTGAAGACAGTATACCATGTAGCCAGAAGTGGAAAGGATTGAAAATTCTCATTAGTATGGGGAGACAGTTTTAAGTCCATAAGTTTGGAAATTGCAAATGAACCATTTGTATACACGTTAGTTTAATTCAGATCTGCTTTGTGACAAGGTTAGGAGAGAATCTGGGGCTTAAAGGTGAGGTCGACACCGCGAGCCATCTCTTCAAATGGTAAGTACTGGCATCGTCCTAACTGGTACCACACAGTGGTAGCCTGTTGAGAAATTTGTGAATCTCTAACCAGAATAGGAATTGATTTCCTTAAAAATGCCTTATGTCACCTGCAAAGTTCTGAACATATTTTAAGTCAGTGATGATTAACTTACAAAATACATGCTTCCTCTCTTTGGACAAAGGATCTTTAGTTTTTAGGAAATTGATGGTTCTAGAGGCTTTACATTTCTGCTGACTTTGCTTTCTTTTATTTTTCATTCTAACATTTAAAGTTAAATATGATAAATGATTTCAAGCAGTGATAGAAGTCAATGCTAAAGGGCTGTTGAAGGTATAAGCAGAACATTAGCAAGATGTGTCTGTGACTGGATTTGTTTTTCTCAGGTAGTCTTTGCTTCTGAGGGTCAGTTTCCTTTAAGGTGTATTTATGCCAAGTGCTAATAAAGTGATTTTTTTCAGTGCCTCAGAGTCTTATAATTTAAATTAGTTTTACTCGTCTTGGATTAAACTTGGCCCTGGATGTTCAAAGTATTTATTCTATTTACATCACAACGGTCTCATTTCTCTGAGGATGAGATGGGAGCTGATACAAAGTGTTTAAATTGCGTACATTAATATCATATGCTTGATAAAAAAATAAAGTGCTTGGGACAGAGTATCAAGTTTATACAGCAGTTTTTAATGTTTGGCAGCAGTGTTGTCTTGTGGTTTCAGAATTCTCTGTGGTCTGGTGATATTTTCTCCTAAGCTATAAAATGCCCATCTAACGTTTTGAAGGTACCTTTCTCTAAATTTACTGGGACATATCTGTGCCCTGGGAAATAGCTATGCAGGTAAGCCAAAAAGCGAATTGAAATAATTACATTGAGACAGTTGAGGGGATATCAAAAAAATAAAAGGACTGACTTCTATTTACCAAACTGACTCTACTTTCAAACTGAGTCCTTAGCATCATGTTATGTTCTTTTCTTGCTGCCAGCATAGACTTTGGTATCGCCAGGTGGAAAGACTGGTAATCACGGTCTGTGGCCACAGTAGATGAACATTTTAAATTTCTCTGCATACTTTTCTGAAGAAAATTTCTTCTGGTAGTTTTTTATGACCCCCGCTTAATATACATGTCAATGCCAAAGGTTATATAAGATTTTTAAAGTTCTGTAACCAAGTGATATCTATTAGGATAAACTTGCATCTGTGACTTATTTAAATGCCAAGGAATTAATCCAAAATTATCTCACTCAAGGCACAAGTTCATAATTATCCCTCAGTCATAAGTTCATACAACGTTTTTAAAGTAGTATAATTTACAATTGCTTCTTTTATCTAGCAACAGAAAATATTTCATTTTTTCCGGGTAAAGGGGAGAGGGTTCCACTAATCATTACCCTTTAAAAAACAGGCCTCTTACCACTTTGTCACATTTATCAGTACCTTAAAATTATACAACAGTTTTTACATTAAAAATGTGTTGTGGATAACACACAAAATATTAAGATTTTATTGACAAAATCACTTCTGTAAATAAAAACTGGTTTTAATATAAGTAAAAATAAAACATGGTTTCAATTGAAAGGAGGACTTAAGCTTTTTAATAGGAAAACAGTTACGTCACGTTTTATTTCAAATATTTCAGCAAATTTTGTAGAGATTTCTTTGGTATCCTGTGGTTACGCAGTATGTGATTCTACGCAGAATCACATAATGTAATATACAGTCTTTTTTCTGCAGGTTTTTTCACTGCGACATATTCACAAAGCTAATCTACCTAGATAAACCCAGATAAACTTCCTGATACCCACACAAGATAGGAAATCAGTGTTTGTGATAGGGACTTCCAAAAGAACCCTGTGACTTCTCAACCTAAGATGTAGTGCTGGAATTTTTAATAGTGGATATGCATTCTTTTACATTTGCATTATCATTGCTTGCTTCTTTATTATACACTAAATGCTTGAGATAAGAATGAAGACCATCTCTAGGGAAATGGAAACCAGAGGAATGATCCTCCTATATTTTGCAGATTTTCTTCCAGTTGCCAAGATCCAGTACTCACTGTTAGAACAATCTAATCCATAGAATCATACCTTAAAGGAAAAAAAAATGCATGTTGACATATTATGATCTGGTTGAAATTGAAAATCAACACCCATAATTGAGGTAAACTATTTCTACACCTTAAGAGAATTAAAATGGAACGTCAGTTTCTAAAAGTTTCACGATCCTTCAAGTACAAATATAATATGCCTTGACGTGTAAATCAGAAGGCCTAGCTGTCATCCGATTGTTCCGTCATTTGAGTTGCTTTCAGGTGAATTCATCACTCTCGCATAGATCTAGAAGAATCCAGCCATGGGTCAGAAGAGAATGAAGGAGGGGCATGGCAGCTCACTGAATTTCAGGGACTACGTATAATTGTTTAACTTCTTTTTGCTCATAAACTCAGTAGGAAGATAAAAAGCTATCAAATTGTTTTTGCAGTTTTTTTATACATTTCTAAAGCCACCAGCTAAAATCCCCCCCATGAAGTTCAAATATTTATTAATAAGAAAATATCTATACTCTGGATTGACAGATTTTTCTTAGCATTTTGCTTGTTAACATGTATACCACTTTGATGGAAATCCCAGTGTTGCTGTCATCTGACTTAATTTAATCATCAAAGAGCTGTTAGAAAATAAGTAGATTCTGTCACATGAGTATTTCAGCATTGTTTACAAGCTTCAAATACCCGTTTCATTAAAACATGACTTTTTTTTAAAAAAATGTTAGTGTCAGAAAACCTTTTGGTTGGAAATATGGCAATTTATTTTCTGTATTTAGAGAAAGAAGATTGAGGTTTATAGTCAGATGATCACTCTTTAAGCCAAGGAAGCACACAGTTGTGTTGAAATTGCTATTGAACTCTGCCAAATTCATTAACTGTCAGGACTTTGCAGTCATGTCTGTAATCCTGTTTCTTTTATCTGGCTTATGGGAATGATCAAGCTAACACTTTTAAATTACATAGTTTTATATTTGTTTATTTTAAATTTACTGAGATACGCTGGCATTGTAAGAACTTTAGGAAATTATCAAACAAATGGCATAGCACTAAAGATGGATTCCAAAATCCCAACTAGCTGGTATTAATGATTCGTCGTTTTTTTTTTTTCACTCTGGTGCTCATTTAACTTTGGTCACAGCACATACTTCCTTTGTGAAGATTAAAGTAGTTCTCTAATCCTGAAATTTCCACATAATCACCACCAGAGTTTTGGAAAGATGAAATGGTATAGCACGCCATCATAATGCGTGTCCATGCTGTTGCTATCTGCTTAAGCACCGTAAAGCACCCTTAACAACTAGACTCCTTTATCTTTAATTATTATTATAATTATTGTCTTCATCCGGAAGTCCACGTGACTTTGTTTTTAGTGGAGTTTTCTTTCAGCATCAAGAGATGGGAGAGTATATATAGTTAAATGTGAGAATTTACATATGAAAAAAAAGTATACGTATTTTAAGACAAGAATGTAAACATCCCTCCAAAAGGGAAATCATTTTACTACACAGATGATTGCAATGTCTGCGTTACTTGTCAAGTGTGATGTGGGAAGCTCTAGTAGAGAGATATTTTGAACTCAGTGGTGCTTCCGATCCAATGTCAGGTTAAAAGTGAGCGAGGGATGTATGCTAGAGCGTACTGGAGCTCATCAGAGAGGGAGCAGGTGACTGCTGTGTGCCGCGACGAAGGGCTTTACTTCTGAGGTATGCGGGCCTCCGTGGAATTCTGCAGATCAGAGAAACATACAAAATCTGGATTAAAATAAAAGGTCTGGAAAACAAAGTCAAAATGTGGTGGTGCACCCAGATCTCACTTCTCCAAAACTTACATCCGTAAATATGCAATTTACCACCTGAACAACCCATCCTGGAGTTTGGCCTCTGGATCTGAGTAAATAACTAGAAGTGTGTCTATGGCCAAGACTCTCAACCCCTCTCTGCTTCATAGTTTCTGCAGGTAAAAGAGCATAGTAACACCAGTCCAGAAGCAACAAATGACTAGTTATGTGACTTCAGTGATTTCGTTAATTCCTCATTGCTTCTATTTTCTCATGTAGAAGGTAGGACAGATAAGGCCGACTTTGCAGGACTGAAACAGAAACAAAGTACCTGCCACATAGGTATTTTTCACCAAAAGGAAATCATCATCTTTTCATATAAAAAAGTTTAGAGGGAGATTTAACCTGATTACATGAATGAGAAAAACGTCCTTTTAAGAATTTTTAAAAATAATATAGAGTACAGTTCTCTTCTGTTCCCACCCCGTAAACATTTTTACTGGTTAGAGTTGGAGACTAGCTTTACTCTCTCTAGGCCTATGAAATGTTGAAGGCCAAGCAAAGGTAGTAACTAATCTAGGAGGTGTGCCTTGTACGTGGATAAAGATGCTTAGTAGGGTCATTATCTTCTGTAGTCTGTAGGGGAAGGGATGGCTCCATTCAGAGTTGTCTGGAAAATGAACAGATAGGAATTATTTCTCTAAAACATTTTAATTGTTTTAAAATTAAACAATTTACAATTAACATTTAATTTAATTACATTAAACAATTAACATTTAATTTAATTTAATTTCTACCATCCCAAAGGGGTGGTAATCATTGAATAGGAAGGGGTTGAAATGAATCCATGAAAGAATAGCCTTACAGGGCTTCCCTGGTGGCGCAGTGGTTGAGAGTCCTCCTGCGGGTTCGTGCCCTGTTCCGGGAGGATCCCACATGCCGCGGAGCGGCTGGGCCCATGAGCCATGGCTGCTGAGCCTGAGTGTCCGGACCCTGTGCTCCGCAACGGGAGAGGCCACAACAGTGAGAGGCCCACGTACCAAAAAAAAAAAAAAAGAATAGCCTTACATCCTATGCTAATGGGTGAGAGCAGGAGCGGCAGCTTTGGGTTGGCATGAGAGGTGGAAACATTTTTCAACGACCTCCCAGACGTGAAGGGAAGCAGAGCTGTGGGCTTGCTTCTGGGCTCTCTGGCGACCCCTACAGACAGCTTTGGTTTCCTGTCTCCAAGCGCTGACTGAGCTGTTTGGGCAACTGATATGGCCTCTGATTTTCAAGTATCTTCACTTAATGTTGCGGAAATGAATCATTTCGGCACGTGTGTGAAAATAGTCAAAGGAGGGAGGGGAAGACTTCTCTCATAATTGGGGTTTAATCAGTTAGTCCCCCGTCAGAAAATGTAGAACCATGAGTTGTGTTCAGTGCAGAGGGTGAGCCATGCAAAGCAGTAAATTCATCAAATAACCACATTTTATTTTCTATTATAATTAAATATCAGCCATTCTTCTGAGGGATAGTACCATCAGAAAGTCATCCAGTGAAATTTCTCAGAATGTACCTGAGAATAAATTTATAATCCTTTGGTATTGTAATATGAGCTGGAAAACAAAAAAACAAGGAAAGGGTAGACAGATTACATATACTGTATACGCTATATAGATATATACATATGTATATCTATATAGCGTGTGTGTGTATCTAGAGTCAGCATACAATATATGCTTAAATAATAGCTATTTAACTAACATTAAGCAAAAAACTAATTTATCTCAAAAGGATACAGGCAAACCTCAGAGATATTGCAGATTCAATTCCAGACCACCTCAATAAAGTTACTATTGCAATAAAGCACATCAAATGAATTTTTTCTTTTCCCAGTGCATATAAAAGTTATGTTTACACTATACGACAGTCTAAGTGTGCAATAGCATTATGTCTTTAAGAAACCAATGTGCATACCTTAATTTAAAAATATTTTATTGCTAAAAAATGCTAGCCATCATCTGAGCCTTCAGCGAGCTGTCATCTTTTTGCGATAGTAACATCAAAGATCACTGATCACAGATCTCACTATAACAAATATAATGACAAAGAAAAGGCTTGAAATACTAGGAGAATGACCAAAATATGACACAGAGACATGAAGTGAACAGATGCTCTTGGGGAAAATGGCACCGATAGACTTGCTTGATGCAGTGGTGTCACAAACCTTCAATTTGTAAAAAAAAAGCAATATCTGCAGAGCACAATACAGTGAAGCGCCATAAAACAAGGCCTGTATTTCCCAGTGCATTTTTTTCGCTGTCTTTAGCTGTTCTTGCTTGCACATGCTAGATATTTAATCAGCTTGTTGAATTAAAAATTGACCTTTATATTGTTGATGGCACCTAATATTCAAGATTTAAAATCAGCTCTAAAGTTTTAATTGTGATTATTTTCCCCAAAAGTTTCAGCCAAAGTGGATCTGACATTCATCTTTCTGACAAAGAGAACAAAGAGATGCCCTTATATGTAGAGTTATAACTTCACTAGAGATGATTTTGGCTGTTACAAAGAAGCTTTTCCTTCAGATCTCAGGCAGTGACTCGGGCTTCTATGGGGATAGCAAGGTCCCTAAAACTTCAGTCGTTTAAACCGAGTACCTAGATCACTTTTACATCTACATGGAAGGAAATTACAGTTAACCGTCAGTTATGGTCTCGGGAGAGAAGATGAGGCAAGTTCACAAACAATTTCCAAATCACTGGCACGCAGAGCTAGAGACAACTGCTGTTTACTGGAGATGTGCCTTCGGAGAGATTAACATTGGTGAAGGTGATCCAGGATGTGGGGAAGAAATTCATTCCTCTGAAGAACTGGGCAAGTAGGCAGTGATGGATTAAAAGGCAGGGGTTAGGGAGTGAGGAGAAGAGAATACTGACAAGTTGGGGTTTCCTAACTCCTCTTCCTACCTTAAGGAGAGTCGCCCTACTCTCCCTGCTATGTGGGAACAATGATAGGATTAACCAGAGTTAAATGGCAAACCGTTTAATCCACTTGGGACCACCGGAACTGAATTAATGTCTTACTCCTATCTTTCAAAACAATCTAGTCCTAAAGGATGGGATCCAGTCGATTAAGAGTAGAGTGAGTTTGCTTTCTTAATTTAACTTCTACATTTTAAGATATGCTGAGTGTGGTTCTGATTGTATGAACATCTACTCACCCTTCTGACTTCCCAAAGCAAAACAAAACCTGGTACCTTAATTTAGAGAGATGAGGAGAATATTCTCTTTCTTCTTTGAGGCTACGGCAGGCTTTAGGAAGATGTGGATAGCAGGAGATTCTGACACAGCTGGTATTTTCATCAGGAAGCCGGAAAAATATCTTCCGAACCACACTGTATCAAAGTAGGGGAACTTCCATGGGAGCTGAACTGAGATTGGGTTCTTGTGTGCGAGTCAGCAAGACTTGTCTGTTGCATCAGATGTCCCACTCATTTATTTTTTCATTCTTGTTTTTCAGATATTTATTGAGGGTTTCCTATGTGTCAGGTCTCATGCTAAGTATTTGGGAAATTTGCTATATAGGATTTTGTAGGCATTTGGGAGAGAGAAATGCACTAGAACATTTTGAACAATGAATTGAATGGTTGAGAGTGTAAGGAAACTCCAAAATGATAGGTGGGCGATATCTTGGATGATAAAGCAGTATGAATTAATTTTGGCAAATGATAAAAGTCTTTTTTTAACCAGTAAATCTCGTTAAGAAAGTTGACAAGGAGTGTACCTCGAGAGCGGAGACCATTACTGTTTCCAGAAAACAAACAGGGAAGAAGTAGCCCCGCTACTGGGGAAAAGTTCTGTTGATGGTAATAGAGCACAAACTAAAACCATCAGTTGGGAAGTTCTCTAACAAGAGAAAGAAGATCAGCTGATTATGACAAATGTGTATGGAATTGGAATAAGCCATTTTGTTTTCTTCGTTGATTTATAAAATCATATATTTACAATATTACTAGAGCTGCAAGCAACTGGTACAGATTTAATTGTAATTATGAACTGCAAAGTTCAAGTTCATATCAGGTCAAACCAATGTATCTGTTTAGAATTAAAAAGTAAGTTTTTCTAAAAGCAAATTATTCTTTGAATTTGTTGTTAGATTCCACATTGTGCGTTTGAAAAAGGAAACTGAAATAGTTTCAGAATTTTATAAATGTCCTTAATAGATTAAAAATAATGCCTGTGATTAGAGGTAGGTGGAATTACGTATGGTTCTGTAGGGAAACTTTAGGAGTAAAAGATTTGATCTATAAGTTACCCGAAGGATTTTTGTTTTTTAAGGATGCAATTCTTTCCACTGGCAGAGATAAAGTTAAAGATTTAGGTATTTGGAAGCAGAGAGATATCTTGATACATTGTCCCAAAACCTGGCATCCTGTTAAAATTTCTTGCCCTGAAACACTGAGAAAGAACTTACTTTTAGAAGTTACCCATAAAGCAACAGGATTACACCAGAAGATTTCTAAAATCTCTTCCAGTTTTCAATGTCTATTAATGATTTTGGGGGGTATAATATTTGTGAATCAATTTTATATTGCATTGTCCATAAATTTTGGTCATGCTTTTTTTTTTCTTAGCCTTTAAACTAAGCACTAATGCTACAGTATGAGTGAAATGATTAGAAGGTTATCGTTCTTCTATCACATAACTAACTTATCAGGAATAGAATAGTTAGTTAAGAAAAAAGGATAATGGATTCCCAGACCTGGGTTCAGATCCCCCTCTGCAACTTGCTAGTAAGTTTCTCAAGCTTTCTAAACCTCAGCTTCCTCATCTCTAAAATGGGCTTGTTGTAAGAATTAAAGATGCAGTACTTATCCCAATGCTCAGTATTCATTTATTTATTTCCTGATGCTCACATTTTCAGATACGCACCTCCAAGCCAATGGTTCAGTGAGGAAAGGCCATCTGTGAACCCCTAAAATTCAGATGTTTTCCAAAAGATGCTCCTTTGCACAGACAGCAGGCTTTGACATTCTAGAAGCTTAGATGGACAATAGGGACCCTGGAAAAGAGATGTGGGCATGGATGATTTAGAATTTCATTATCTGTTAAGGGTAACTCACATGGGATAAGATTGTGGCTCAATGCTTCTTTACAAAGAAAGTTAGCTAGGCTTTTTTCTAGATTTGTCTAGAAATGGTGTAGAGAGTTTAGTCTTAGCATCATTCTGGGGAAAATTTGGGACTTTAAGAACCAGGAATGATTGCAAATAAAATTGTGGTAGACTTATGATTTGTACACTTTGCAGGTAAAACCAATAGCTATACCCAACAGAAGGCCATTTGTATAATCAGAGATTTACCCAATGAATCTAGCAAGAGAAGAGAGCTCTAAAATCAGTTTTTCTAAAATCACTGGAAAACATTACCTCATTGTTCTGACCTGGCTGTAAAAATAGATTGGTTTGGATGTTTTAAGAAAGGATGAGGGGATGTCACTTGTTTCATTGTTTATAGATTAGATCCTCGGGCTCAAGCAGGAATCAGAGGGTTTGCACTGTTAGTGAAGGTATGTACAGCAGTGAGACAGACCCAGACCTGCGAACTTGAAAGGACTGATAGATGTTACTCCAGGTCTTAGTGACCCGACCTAATGTATTGAATTGAAAGAAAGTCAACTTTGGGGGTATTCCTAATGAAGTACACCCAGAAACGTAAGGAAATTTTAAATGAAAGAGACGTGGGTTTTTTTTTTTTTTTTTTTTTCTGAATTTTTTAAGAGACATTACTGAGTATCCATTTGTGGAGGAAATCTGTACTTATTTCTCTATTGATTAGGTCATTAATGCCATTTGTTCTGCCCTGTGGGTGTTACTTTACTTGGCTAGCTCCTTCTGCGCTCTGCATTACCCTGTTTCTTCAGGCAAAAGTTCTTATTAATAAGAGATCCGAGATTTCTGTAGCCCTGCATGTGTCATTTGCTGGAGCCACAGGGACAGTGCTAAGGAAAAATCAGTATCCTTCCACTGATTCTGAATTTACCTTTGGATCATTTTTGGTCAAAAGTTGTCTGTGGCCTTATTATTTTGGAGAAATAATTTGTTTCATTGTTTTGCAGTGTAAAAGTTCTCAGATATTTATGAGCACCCTCTCTTACGAAAGAGAGGGACTTGCATGCCCATGTGATGTCCACGCCGACCTGCTCTTGGTTGTGGTCACAGCCGTGGCAAAATTTCTGTTGTAGCATACTTGCAGATTCTTGTTGCAGGGAAAAGAAAGGTGTATATTTCATCCTTCTTCTATTTTTTCCTCTGTAATATGACTTACACTGTAATATGTAATAGCCGTATGAAACACAGAGAATTTGATCTCATCTAGGCATAAGGAATTGAGAAACAGGATACAGTGGGATAGTGGAAGGATATGTATGGAGCCATGACAAAGGAGGGCATGGAAATTAACTTCTGAAATTGGTACAGCCACTTGGGACAAGAATGGATTCTCAGCTCCTGATTTTAGGGACATTTTCTCCTGGTATGATGGAAGGGCAATAGGCTTGAAGTCCAGGTGACTTAAGTTTGAATTCCATCCCCGCCTCTCACTGACCTAGTCAAGTTAATTAACTACTGTGAGCTTCCATATGTCAGCAACAAAACTCTCTTCATGAATTATCATACGTAAAATACTTGCCACAAACAGAAATGTTGTCTCTAGCCTGCTTCCTCCTACAGGGCCTATTAATCCGTTAAAACATTGAAACCTGTAAGAGCACATGTAATGAAATGATATATCAATACTTGTTTTAAAAATGCTACGAAGCTTGAGTCCCAAGTATTTTATCTGACCACAGATTACTGGAAAAAAAAAAGATAAAATTATTTTGGTGGGTGGTGGGATTTTTTGTTGTTGTTGTTGTTGGCTATGCCGTGCAACATGTGGGATCTCAGTTCCCCAACCAGGGATCAAGCCTGTGCCCCCTGCATTGGGAGCGCAGAGTCTTACCACTGGACTGCCAGGGAAGTCCCATGGTGGGATTCTTTTGCTTTGGCTTTTATACAATGTTGACAATACATATAGCATAGTTAAGGAAAAGAATAATGAAAGAAAAAAAAAACTACACCACATCTAACCTGTATCTTTACTCACCACTCAACTTAGTCTGAAACAATGTTATTGATTTAAGGGACCCAGTGGTTCATACTTAAGTACAAGTAGATGCCCAAGGATAACTGATTAAGGAACAAAATGTTAATTAAAAACTTTTAGTAAATAGATAATGGTTTTGAAGATATTTATTGAATGAGGAGTGGAGTTTCAAGATAAATTGCCTTTCCATTTTTTTTTTTCTCATGGAGTCACGAGGTTTGGGCTTTTAAGTGCATGCTTGACGGTGCACTTGTGATTCTTATAGTTCAGGTATATTGCCTCGCTCTTCAAATATGTGTTCTGAGCTATCACTCAGTCAGGTTGGGGAAAAGTTTATCTACGCTCTGCCTTCTGTCTCATGTTCCCCATTAGTTCTTCCTGAACTGATACCAGGTAGATAAACCTGTTTTAGGTCCACTGGCCAACCCATATTTCTGCAGTTTCCTAATATTGAAGATGAAGTTATCAGTTTTTACTGATATGTTTTCCCTGAAATTATCTTCTGGAAAACCTAAGTTAGAATGAGCCAGTGTGAGCTTTCTTCGTAGATGGTTTGTCCTCAATTCGTTTTCTACCTAGCGAACCCCAGACACCTGGGACACAGACCCACTCGTTCTTCGCCTGTGCTTTCCGTGTTTGCGTAGAGGGTGATGGTTGCCTTTGGCAGATGTACAGGATCAAAGGGGCCTTTTGATCCTGCTACCCTCAGGGAGTCAGTTTCTCAGATAAAGGAAGTAGTGAGGTTAACAGTAGTTTCAGCCCTCCCCTGAAATAAAAGATAAGTGTAGTAGGTATAATAAACATATTTATTAATTATTTGTCAAAGGTAGTGGCTTGGTTAAAATATTTGGACAGAGAAATTTAAGGATTATGCTTACTTTTTATTAATTAAATGCTTTAATTTTAGTAATTGCTGTAAATGAGATATACATTTACATATACACATATATTACATTTTATAGCATATATAATAAATTATATATTATATGTATATATATGTGTGTGTATGTGTATATATATATATATATATATATGTACATATATAAATTTGGGATCTTGTTATAAAAAGAGCAATCCCTCTTTTTGTGAGATCTGTGGTGAGGTGACCTAAGCTAGCTGCTTTTCTACTTCATTTTCCTTCTGAATTCATTTATCTCACTGCTGATGAACAATATCCCACTAAGGACAGGGTTACAGAACAGAGCCAGTGAAGAGAGGAAACTTGCATTTGCCCCTGTTCTCTACGCATCAGTACTGATAAAATGGCAAGATGGAAATAGAAGGTAGGGTGATGAATTCCTTGTTTCAACTGAGGAGTTAGGGATTTCTGTACATTTCAGGTTAGGGATTTCTGTACATTTCAGGTTTTGATTCCATAGCTCTGCCCCCGGTGACCAAAGTGAACCACACTGTCTGTGTTATAAATGTCAGTGGGTGATCTAGGGCTCATATGTGAACACAAATGAGCCATCTTACTTTTAAGTGACTCCTACTACAGAAGGAAGTACGTGTAAGTCAGTCTGTCGTCTCGAGGGGAAGTCTTGGACTATGGCATTCTTTTCTGTACTGCACAGAGTCGTTCATCCCTAAAGCAGTGGTTCTCAAACCTACACGAGCATCTGAAATCACCCGGAGAGTTTCTTCAGACAGAGATCACTGGACCCCACTGCCAGAGTTTCTGATTCAGTAGATCTGGCGTGAGGCCCAAGTATTTGCATTTCTAACAAGTTTCCAGGCGATGCTGACACTGCTGGTCGATGGACCACAATTTGAGAACCACTGATCTAAAACATAAAACTTTTTGTCAGAATGTAGAATTTGCATGATTGATGTTTCATAATCTGAAGTAGTAAAGAATACTGTAAAATTTCAAAAAAAACCTCAGGATAAATTTTGATTTACTCTGATTTAAAAATTATTTTTTAAGCATAGCATCTTAAAAGAAGAGATGAGGATTCCAAATTCCACTAAACAGAAAAGAGTTAAGAGCCTCTGTTTTGGATGACTATAGGAGGGTGCAGATTTTCCCATGAGGGTACGTTCTAAGAATCTCCAGTGTAGGATCTAAAATCCATGGACATAGAATAATCCCAAATTCACAAGATTGGGTATTCTAAGGATCAAGAAAAACTTTAGAATAAAATTTGGTGAGCACCAGATGTTAAAACTATGAACACAGAAACCTGTAGATAAAGGTCTGGAATAGCTTTATTCATAATTGCCCCAAACTGGGCGATTTGTGTTTCAAAAGGTGACTGGATAAAAACATGGTGCATCCATACAATGGAATATTACTCAACAATAAAAAGGAGCAAACTGCTAATTCTTGCAAAAATTTGGCCGGATCTCAGGGCCATTATGCTGAGTGGAAGAATCCAATCTCAAAACATCACAGACTTCATAACCCCATTTATGTAACGTCTCAAAATGATAAAATTATAGTGGCAGAGAGGAGGACAGACTAGTGAATGCCAGGAGCTATGTCAAAGGGGAGGTGTGATTGGAAAGAGATGGCGTGAGGCAGTGTTTGGGATGATGAAACTGTTCTCTAGCCTGATTGTGGTGGTGGTTACACAAACATACAGGCATTAAGATTCATAAACCATACAGCCCCCTGTCCCCAAGAAGTCAAATTTACTATATGATCACTTTAAAGTTAAAACAATTAAAATCAGAATAGTGCTATCTTTTATTCGTACCAAGTAACTGGATTTGCACAATTATATCAGGTAAAAGTACCAGTGTATTTAAAGAAATAAAAATGCTTTACCTCAAGCAAAAGGAAAACAAAAACAAAAACGTGATTTTCATGAAAAGGGATCTTCATAAATGGTTAAGGTCATTTGCTGCTAGCAGAGATCCTAGGAAAATTTGGAAGTTGGAAAAACCTGCCTGACACAGTCCTGACCTGTGTCCCTTCTAGGAGTTCTCTCTCATTTCCTCATTTTTCCTTTTTCTTAGAAACCTTCTCTGTAAGCTTTGTTGCTTTCAAAATGAATTTCAAGGACATTTGAATTTCATTTATATTAGCTGAAAAAGACCGACAACCCCAGAGCTGTCATCCACGTACCTCCCACATATATGCATGAACCCCCAGAAATCACCATCCACCCACAGCTTGAATAACCCCGTGATGGTGCCTGGGAGCCTTGGAAGGATGCCAAAACCGTTTGGAAGTAGCTGTATTTTTTAGAGACACTGATGTCTCTAGAAGGTCTGGCTCTGCAGAAATGTTGGCAGTTTAATATTAGCCAGGCTCTAATCAGGTAATATCAGTATCTGTTGAAAGGATGCATGTGTTTGTCTCAATGGGACATAGAATGCTAATTACGAGTGACAGTGTTCTTCTGAGTGCTTCACATGCGTTAACTGGTTTAATCCTCACAACCGTCTGGGGGGGCAGGGGGGTCTCATTATTTGGGTTCCCAGATAAGGAAACTGACGGCACAGAGACACGTAAGGAAATTGCTCAGTCAGTGGTAGAGTCAGGCTTCATCCCTGGACATCTAGCTTCAGAGTCCGAGCAGTTTCACAACTGTAAAGCTCTGTGATGTCTTGATTTTGCCTCTATTTTCTCCTTTTCAGGATAGGCTGATATTTGTGTTAATGGTGCCTTTCAGTTTCCATGTGACCACCAACCCCGAGGTCCCTCATTAACTCTTGTACACAAATGACCTTGTTGTACCAACTGGGCAGGACATACGGATTCTAGTGTTTAAACCCAATCACACAGGATGCCACTGGTTACCTGAACCTCGTGTGTGAGTCGAGTTACAGCTGTGGGCAGAGGGAGAGGGCAGCCAAAATGCCTGCTGATACCCAAAGCAGTACGCTGCTCTTGTGGACGCATACACATTGGCAAGCTCCGCAATACGGTGTCTCTGGTCTTTGGATGCCTAGACTTTACAGTACTTGGAAGCTGCTCTCACGTCGGTCAGGCCCGAGTGCTGCTTGGTTAAATCCAAAGTTTGTCCAAGAAGCCTGCTCCTGGCCTAGGGAATCTGCTTTTCCAACCACCTTGGGTGAGCCGAGGAGAACTTGACTTTGGAATGGAGAGAAGACTCCTTCTCCTCATTCTTCCTCTAATGCAGCTTGTAGAACAGACAGAGGAGAACAAGAATCCAATCTAGACCTTAGAAATACAGAGGTTTTCCTTAGGTTCACTGCTAACCAGCTCCTTCTCAGGCTGGACTCTGGTGATGTTCCCCCAGAAATCCTCCTTATCAGAGATAGTCGACTCAGTCCCCAAAGACAGCTGTGGATTGAGGTTGTACCGCCTTGAGGTCGGCTCCATGCATCAAAGAAATCCCTGTGCCTGAATTTCAGCATGGTGGTCATGGTGAGACCTCATGAACCTTAGAAACAGTCCCTCCCCCGGGTGGGGTAACACTGGCATGGACCACAGGTCATGCATCCATTGTACACTAACAGCTCTTCTGTAGCTCATCTGCTTCTCACTTTTAAGATTTTTATAGAATCAAGTATTCAGTATGCTTTTTTGTATTGTAGTGGGACATCCAAGGCAACTCTACTGATGAAACGTAATTGCAGGTTTCTGGCTAGGGACAGCAGAAATGATCCTCTCTTGCGATAAAAGGTGTAGTTATTGTGCGGTTTGCCATCTTTCTGGAATAAGCACCCGTGATTGTATGTGTGGTGTTGCGGTCACTCCTTGGTGCATGCATACCGCCGAATGCACAGATTGAACAATGTTATGGGTGGCAGTGGACAGAGCTATGTCAAAGGGGAGGTGAGTTTTTGAGACCAACATTTGAAGAATATCAGTGACATTTGACCTTGGGCAGGGGCCCTATCCCTTTTGAACTTCAGGTTTCTCTCCTCCTTCCCTCCCTCCCTCCTTCCCTTCCCCTTCCTCCCTCCCTCCCTCCCTTCCTCCTTCCTTCCTTCCTTCCTTCCTCTCTCCCTTCTCCCTTCCTTCCTTCCTTCCTTCTTTCTATTAATATGTGAATGAGATTAGCAGTAGTGAAGATTAAAAACACTACGTGTAAAGTATTTCTTGCAGCATTTGGCACATAATATAAGAAAACATGGTGGCTATTATTTTTTAAAGTATGAGTTTGTGCATCTGTGCGTAATTTGAATTAAATATGAACAACTCTGGAAATTTGTGACTATCATTATCCAGATAACAATTTTGTGATTTACTTTAAAAAAAAAAAGTGATATGGAGGATCAATTTCCATTGGTTACGAAGGATGCTCCCAAGGCTCTTCTGGTGACTTATCAGTAAGTCTCGTGAGGAAATACGGTAATTCAAATATAAGTTTCACCCCAGCACAACCGTAGAGGCAAATATGTCTATTAAATAAAGCACTTGATGTCTTAAGAAGCTGCCTTTCAGACAGGTTCTTTCTGAACTAACCCCTCTTCGGCCCCCAGGCTCTGGTGTGTGTCGCTGGACTTGTGCGGGGCTGAATCTCAAGAGTGAGTGTACAACTGGCACGCACAGTCTGCGTGTGAGCAACAGAGCACCGGCCAATCTTCTGCAGCTGGGAACAGCAATTAGCTGCTTGGTGAATTAGGGTCTTGTTTACACTGTTGTCCAAGATAATCATTTGCTTGTTTTAACTAAGATGCTCTATCTTCCTCAGAGGCATCAATCCTCATATTTAAATGATAAGTTCTTTAAATCTCACAAATCATGTGTGGGTTTCACAGGAGGAACCCGGTCACAGCCTGTGTTTTCTCTCCCTAATTGGGGAATCAAGGCATGAGTTACAGGTATATTTCAAAGTATTCTTCAGACAGTTATAAAAACATTATGTGGTCTAGTCCAGCAACTTTTTGGACACAGACCTATTTTTAAGAATGCCTTTTATGTGAACTCCCAGAACACATCTATACGTACACATGCACAGACACGCCCCCTCCCCCCCCCACCCCAGCACACAAACACCTGCACACACAGATGCGAAATTCGAGTTTACAAAATAAGGCATAGCCTTCCCTAGGGTATCGTACTCTAATTCTTACCTATTCTATTCTGGTGCCTCTCATTTCACTCCATTCTATGTTCTGTTTACTTCCTTTACAAAATTCAAGTTATAACCAATGATTTGACTTTCTGATTTACTAACATGTCACAACCTGAAGTTTGAAAAGCATTAATCTACATATAAATTGACTTTGGATTCTATCTGCTCTCCAAGTATTTGCAGAAAGGAGTACGTCTGGCATTACTATGTCTTTTTGATCTTCAGCTTCGTGTGATCACAATACAATGATCCAAATATGTCCAGATTTGCTCTACCGAATAAATGCCAATTAGTACCCCTTTAGGACAATAATGACCTCTAGTCACTCAGTATGTACTTATTGATGAGTCAGATAAATTATTTTGGAGATCATGAGTATGAGTCACTACCTACTATATCCGGTTTTTCCAGAAGAGGGACTTCCTGAACAAAGTGTCTGTGTATTCCTAGGAAATGTTTGCTGGTCTGAGTTGTGTTCTTCATGCAGCCACAGCACACAAAGTCAGGTTTTTTAAAGACATAAGTCTTAAAGACACATTTTAAAATTTTATACCATGAATATAATATAAACAGTTAATATTTTAAACAATTGAAAAATTAATACAGCATTCCTGGTTAAGATGATTAGAAGACATTCGCAGAAGACATTTATCTTTTTTAGAAACCATGGTTAATTTCCTGTTACGTTCCAGATACCTTCGTGGTTTCTGGAGACCTAGAGATAAGTAAGACATAGTCCCTGTTCTAGGGGCACTAACGCCTGACTCTCAGATAACTTCAGGACCCTCTGATAAGTGCTGGAATGGAGATGTGTCCTCTGATGGAGGTCATTGTGAGCACAGAGGAGGAATAGACCATGGGGAGTGGGGACAGAGCCAGAGATTTGATGGGGAAGAGGTGACTTTTGAATCTCATCTTGCTGGTTAATATATAGGTTTAAAGCAGTGATCCTTCACATGTTGTAAAATGAGTTTCTCCTTTGGAGAGTGGAGGTGGCTGGGGTCACCTTCCCCCGCCGCCAACTGATGGAGGGGCTTTCTGCTTTATCCCCAAAGCCCTATACCCTTCCAGAGTAGCCCAACCAAGAAACACATGGGTACACAATGACCATGAGGCCCGGATGTGTGAAATTCGTGTTAGTTCTTGTAACAAAAACATCGGAGAGCTGTTTTGTGACAAGTGTCACAGGTGTGCATTGCACCATCTGCTGGCACTGGAAGAATATGAGAAGCATTGCCAAGGGCCGGATTGAAGTTCTGGCCCTGACAGGCCTTACTGGCATATTTCGCAGGGTTCTCAGGTTATATGGACCTTGACTTCTTTCCCTTTTTGACTGGGTTCAAGGCCAGAGGTGGTATAATAAATAATATAAGGTATCTTTTCTAAATTAGTGAAGATTCTTTTAAATGTGTACATTTAAATGGTTCTTTTCAGTTTCTCCAGTGGGACATGGGGTGGGGCTAGTATATCCACACTAAGCAACAAGCAAGATGATCTGTAGACCTGAAAAGGCAGCGGGGGGGGGCGGGGGGGGGCAGCCATCAAAGGACCACTTACTGTGTGTTTACTTGTGACTTCGGCAGCTTATCCTGGTCTAATCCGTCCAGTGTGAGCAGTGGAACTCTGCCTCTGCCCCGCCTCCTGCATCCACACCAGAGGTGCGCATCCCTACTTTGACCTTGCTCCTCTGCCCCTTCGAATCATCCTGGCCGCCGGCTGTCACCTTTGCCCTCCTTTCTGATCTCTGCTGCCCCATCCCTGGAGAAAGGCCTGGGCTCTCAAGGAGGGCAAGAGGGAGGCTGTTCCCAACCCTTCAGGGTGTGGAACCACAGGTTCAGATAATGACCGGCTTCATTCTTAAAGTTCACGACTTGGCGAATAATTGTCAGACTCAAAAGGAGAATTATTAACTCTTGACTGAGGACTTTGAGTAAATATTTCCTTTCTTACTGGGAGGATACTACTTTCTTCATTTCATTGGGTGAGAGGATGTTTTCTTCAAAATCATAAATTAGTCTAATCTGTTATCCTTGAAGCTTAGTGAACTACCCAGTAAGGATTCATTTGGAATTTGTTGTTTAGCATACTCGCTGAAATACAGAGAGGGTAAGCCCTTGAAACGCTAAGTTGAATAACTCCTCGTTTTTAGCAGACTGTAAATTTCCTGAAGGCAGGGGCTGGACCATATCAATCTTTGCACGGCTCACAATTCCTAGCAGACTGGATTGTACCTAGTAGGAGCTGAGTAAATAATTGTTTATCCATTTCACTAGCATTAACAGCCCTGATTACACACATGATCACACACACGGATTGTCTGGGCAATTAAAGTGGGGTCCTCCAAGAGACTAAATGTTTTACCTAGACTGATTTAAGTACACATCTTCTCAGCCTCGTAAAACATCAAATGCTGAATACAACTTACTATTCTCATATTGATTCATTGTCGTAGTATGAAAATCAGTTATTGAGCTGTGTTTGTGGGAATAACGATTCATGCTGTTACAGCTTCACCTCCCCCGAGGCCTATCCACAAAGAGAAGTGGTGAAGGATGCCACATAAAGAGGGAAAGGGATAAAGTGACTCTGTGGGTTGTCACTGGTAAAGTTTATAGAATGCTGCTCAGCCTATAGGACCACAATGAAAGCATTAGCTGCTATTATAATTGTTTAGACTGCTCCTTTATTAGTGTCTTTGAAGTGCTAACATACTTGCTCTGCATAGGGGAAATCAGAACACTTATAAATTTCCTATGGCCAGCTATAAAAATTTTTAAATCAACAATATTCAGTTCTAATTTACCTTATTATGTCCTGCCTATTCCTCCAAAGAGTACTTTAGATAGACAACAGTAATACATGTTTCCTGTGGTGAAAGGCATGGTCAACACTTTCTAACTTGTATAATCTCGGGCAATTTTCTTGACCTACTGAGTCTCAGTTATCCCATCTGTATAATGGAAACTGTGACGGCTAAGTATTAGCGATTTTGACAGAGTAAATGATATCATGTGTATAAGCCGTTTATCATGATATCTTTAGTGCCTACTGTGTATCAGGCATGGTGTTAGCCGCTGGTGGTCTTGAAATGACATCTAGGAATGTCACTTTCAGAGGTGCCTGCAAGTAGATGTGTGCTAGATTTGAGGTTAGAGGACTGTGTAACCTAATAGTGGCCTCTGAGAATTGGAAGTTAAAAATAGGATCAGATTTTATGTTTAGATGAAAATTCATAACTTTGGAGAGAGTTATAGATTTTTAATTGACCAGAATTAAATGTGGGGTCCAATAAGAAGCAGTTACTCGGAAGTACAGATTGATATACAAATACACATAGTATGTACAAGTTTCAGTCCCTTTACACGTATTGCAAGATTTGGATCAGTAGTGAGGTGTCCAGGGTTAGAGAAGGTGCGTTTTGTGACCACCACGATGCGACTTCAGCCTTCCAGAGGGAAGTCCTGAGGTGCGGCAGGCAGGGTCCCCAGAGCAGCCTCTGAGATGGAGTTCAGTGTGCAGGAGGTTTACTCAGGATGGTTCTTGGGACCAACACCATGAGGGACACAGGGAAGGGAGCAGGAGTGGCCAGAGGGAGCGGTGAACCACAGTTCAGGCCTGAGGATGAGATCAGCCTTGGCCAGCTCCGGGGCCCTGCAGCTAGGATGGACCTGAGTGTCAGCCTAGGCTGGAGATGGCCATGCTTACCTTCCCACGTCAATCACTTATTGGATATGGACTGTCCTAGGAAGAGTGTGGCATTGGAGCCTCAGACTCTGCAGTCGAAATAACCCCTCAAGAGGCAACAAGTCCTTCCTTGAAGAGGATTCTGTCTCTACTATCAAGGTTGACCAGAAAGATTAAAAACTGACCACCACAGTGCCCTAGAACAAGTGTATTTTAATGTGTACCCCAGTGTTGCATAAAACTTGTCTTATATCACTCCTTGGGAAAAAAAGCCTTAACTAGATATGGGTCAGTTTTTTTCAAAGAAGCTGTGGATCTAAGAGATTTTCAGACCTCTCCCGTTCTCCCTGGCAATAATCATCAGTCATCTATGAATCAGAGTCTCTCCCATCTGGACTGAAGCCCCGTTTGGGTGCACAGTACTTCTATCTGATACTATTATATTATTTAATCCCAGAGGGATTTATTATGAAAATCTTTAAAACATGCACAAAAAATAACGATAATTGAGTACCAACCCCCCATGTATGCATCAGGGAGTGTCCACATTTCCCCTTCTCCTTCCGGAGGGATTTCTAATGCATAAAGCATAGCCTCCTGTGTTCATCTGAGACAGATCCTGACGGGTGTGTCCTCAGAGCAGGGTGAGATTTCACAATGTTTGAAGTCACTAATGTTTCTTAATAGCACTGACGTGAACGCAGTTGGAGTTGTCAGATCCATGGTTCCGGGAAGCGACCTGCTCACCACCCCCAGATCTTCAAAGCAGTGCCCCGCCAGCCACTCACATTTCTTTCCACTGTCTTGCCTCTGCAGCTCAGCAGTGGGGATTAGATTTGGGCCTGGAATGAGGGCTGTTGCCTTAGGCTGTCTCAACAATGTTCATGGCAACCCAAGAAGCCCACACCGGGAGTCACAGGCCGAGAAAGGTGCATGGAACTCTTGGGCTTCAGTTTTGTGATACTGTTGTGTGGAGGGGCCTCCTGAAAATTGATGGACATGGAAGTGACCTGCCAGCCTGCTGTGCTCTTGGCAATATTTCAGCCCAATGTAACATCAAAATCAAAATTTCAGTTTGGGAAAGGAGCATCGTAGGGAAGTCGTACAGAGACTATCTAGAGCCAAATCGGGGATCTGATTAGAACCCGTGACCTGAAGTTCCAAGACCATTTCTGATTCCCTAGCAAGTTCGAGTCCCCAGGTGGGTCTTCCAGGGTGTCCAGGATGAGGCCCCAAGCCTTAGGCTGCGCTGGGCCCGGCTCTGTCCTGAGCGGAGCAGCCCTGGCATGCCAGGGAGTGAGTCAGCAGTCCCCTCTGCCCCCGCGGATGCAGTGGGGACTTGGTGGCTGTTTGGCCCCAGCGCAGGTGGCAGCGGGGGTGGCGGCGGTTGCATTTCCTCTTTGAGGTGGGGACTCAGCTGTTTCCTTGGTCACGTGCCCCTCCTAAGCGCTTGGAAGAGGCAGGAGGCCAAGAATACAGCTGAGACTTGAGCTGCAGCCAACTCCCAGCAGCTGCTACTCTGTTCTCTGAGCTGGAATCAACTCCAGGCTGCAGTGTGGCCTGATCTGGCATTTGGGGAGGGGCCCGGGGGGGGGGTATCACTTGCACATTCTGAGTGACTTAACCCACCTGCTCTGTGTGTGTGTGTGTGTGTGTGTGTGTGTATGTGTTTGTGGCTTAATTTAAGTGACACTTTTCTAATATCCCAGTTACATGAAAAAAAATGTAGCTCAGTGAAAAAAGGAGAAGGCGTTCACTTTTGGGGGGGTCAGTGGATTTGTAGATCTTAAAGGAATTACTTTAAAACATAAAGTTGAGGGTACCATCCTAACTCAGAATGTGTTTAATACAAGCATGTTTTGGTCTACATTTTCGTCTCTATATATGCACAGAAGCAGCTTGGCAAGGATATTGCACCAGGAGCAAGAAGTACTGAGTCCTAGTGATTGTGTGGCCTTTACAAAGATAGGTATGTGATTCTGGACACCATCTTTGTTCTCAGCCTAGGCTGTTTGTTTGTTTGTTTAACATGCTAACTGAAGACAATAAATCTCTCAGATCAAATTATGAGTGTTTTTTGGAGAAGCAAAACAATTAAAGAAAGTGGAAAGTTTTGGGCAAAATGCCAAAAAATCAAATTTTAACAGTCTACAGAATCAAAATGTGTACTTAGTTAACACACAGTATCTATTTCTTTTTTTCCCCTTTATTTATTTATTTATTTACTTATTTATATTGAAGTATAGTTGATTTACAATGTTGTGTTAGTTTCAGGTGTACAGCAAGGTGATTCAGTTATACACACATATTTTTTTTTCAGATTCTTTTCCCTTACAGGTTATTACAAAATATTGAGTCTAGTTCCTTGTGCTATACAGTAGATCCTTGTTGGTTATCTATTTTATATATAGTTGTGTGTATTTTTGTATCTGTTTCTACACAGCAATAGTTGATAGGTCTTTAAAATGGCTTAGCATAGAGCTGTTTTATATAATGTAAACATAGCCGTTTGGAGGTAAGAGATCCTACCAAACATCTAGGATTTTCTTACTTGCTATATTTGAGAAACCAGAGAAAGAATTATCTGCGTAAACATCGCATGAGTTCCTGAATCTGTCCTCCTATTTGAAAGCATTGCTGTTGACGAAGAGCCACCTTTAATGAACTCTACCTGCTTTTTTACGCAGTTAATACAAAATCCTCCTCAAATCTGGGTCCTCCAGAGGGTGCGGTGTATTCTAGTCATCTTTGGACCCCCTGTTCCTATCAAGGTGCTCGTTAAAAGTATGTAGAAGAAATGAAAAGGCATTCAGTTTATCCTGTTCATTATGCTTTTGAAAGGAAATGTGATGATGATGTGTGTTGTCGTGGTTTTAAAAATACCCAGATCAGGCTTCCCTGGTGGCGCAGTGGTTGAGAATCCGCCCGCCGATGCAGGGGACACGGGTTCATGCCCCAGTCCGGGAAGATCCCACATGCCGCGGAGCGGCTAGGCCCGTGAGCCATGGCTCCTGGGCCTGCGCATCCGGAGCCTGTGCTCCGCAACGAGAGAGGCCACAACAGTGAGAGGCCCGCATACAGCAAAAAAAAAAAAAAAAAAAAAAAAAAAATACCCAGATCATCGCTCACCGTGTAACAGCTCCGCTGGTCTTTACCCTTCTTCCCAGACCCTTGGCTCCAACCTGCCCCTGAAAGGAGAGTGGCTGCAGACAGGAGATGTTTAAAAGTGACAAACTTATAGGTGGCTGCTGAGTAAAAGGGACTACAGATGGTATAGTTGGAGAATGCTATAAATGATGACGGATGTCACCCAGGCACCATTCCCTGAATCCAAACCTACAAAGCGGAAGGGAAACACATTTCTTTTAATGAAGTTACAGGGTTTCCCCACAAACAGTCCATTTTCATTGAAAACTTTTGGTTGATTCCTTGTAGAAGCAAGTAAGCTCAGAACCCAATATTCACGTCAATGGCTCCATATAAAAATATCCTTGAATTCTTAAGACATTTAAGTCCAGTCTAACTTGTAATTGTTTTTGACTTTGTTTTTAATGCATTTGAGTTGTTTTGATTTTAATATTCCAAGAACAAAACATATTTTATGATAATTTAAATGTTTAACTCATCTTGAGATTCTTATGGCATTATTAAAATAGTTCTAAAAAATTTTATTAAACAATTTGGTTCATGTGTAGGGTATTTTTCTTTAGGTTTATCTTTGATGTTTATTTATTTATTTTATTTACTTATTTATTTAGGCTGCACCGGGTCTTGGTTGCGGCACGTGGGATCTTCGTTGAGGCATGCGGGATATTTCATTGTGGCGCGTGGGCTTCTCTCTAGTTGTGGCGTGTGGGTTTTCTCTCTCTAGTTGTGGCATGCAGGCTCCAGAGCGCCGGGGCTCTGTAGTTTTTGCGACACGCAGGCTCTCTAGTCAAGGCGCACGAGCTCAGTAGTTGTGGCATGTGGGCTTAGTTGCCCCGCGGCACGTGGGATCTTAGTTCCCCCACCAAGGATTGAACCCACGTCCCCTGCATTGGAAGGTGTGATTCTTTATCACTGGACCACCAGGGGAGTCCCTGACGTTTATTTAAAACATGCCTTTCATAGACTAACTCCTTTCGCTGTGCATTTGATTGGATGGACTTATTCTCTACTTTCGGTTTTGTTAACAATTGCATTGTCTTTACTTTCATGTTTTCTAATTGAATGGGTAATTTCATGGCAACCAAAAAGGGATTCACTGTGCAGTTAGCACTGCAAGTAGCCTATTTGAACTCATTCAATATTTTTTGGTGTCTTCTCAATCTTTCAGTTTACTTTTTCTGATTGTAAAGCTAAAATAGGTTCATTTGAGAAAATTTTACTCAAAAAGCATGTACCCTCAGATATCCTGTGGTTTCATCCCATGGATTCCAAAGCATCACTTTGGCTGCCTTGGTTACTTATTATCAGGCATGTGGTGATTGTTATTCTCACTCATTTGAAAGTGTTGTGGTTGAAGTTGAAGTCCTGTGGCCAGTCTGTCAGAATCTGAACTGTAACCCCACCTTGTCCTAGAGCAAAATCTTAGCTATGATACTTAATGTCTCTGTAGCTGTTTCCTCCGTTCAAAAATAGGACATTTGAGGGTGAATCCTTTTATCCTATATTTTTTAATCGAAATAATGTCAGGTACACAGTGAGCAATAGGTGTATTGAAATTTTTGTCAATCGGCTCTGTTTACATTAGCATTAAACTTTCTTTTTATGTAAAATCTCTAATTGTATCATAGTAAAAGTCATTTTCTTTGCAGTGTGATTTATGGCAGTGATAATGATAATGAGGAAATAATTGCTAGTTTGAAAGTGGGACGTCAGCGGTTTTGCATTATGACTAGGTACCATAATCTCATGACTTGTTAAATTTATGTATTCATTCACTAATTCATTAAATAAGTACATCATCAAACCATTACTGAACACCAGATGTTTCCATACAATAAAAGTAAGGATAGTCCCAGTTTTTAAAGAACTTATGTGAGAGTAAGAGAGATAAGTAAGAATCTGTTACTTCTCTCTCTCTCTCTCACAGAGGAATCTACAGATTCTTCCTGAATCTTGACAGTCTTTTTTTCAATGTCCATTGGAAGCTGGGCTCCATTTGGCTTACTTCTTTTTTTTTTTTTTTGCGGTACGCGGGCCTCTCACTGTTGTGGCCTCTCCCATTGCGGAGCACAGGCTGAGGACGCGCAGGCTCAGCAGCCATGGCTCACGGGCCCAGCCGCTCCGCGGCATGTGGGATCCTCCCGGACCGGGGCACAAACCTGTGTCCCTTGCATCAGCAGGCAGACTCTCAACCACTGCGCCACCAGGGAAGCCCCATTTGGCTTACTTCTTAAATAGGTTTTGGAGAGGTGCTGGATTAAAGAAGAAAAAGAAGCAATGTAAGATTTTTTTAAAGTTAATTAAAGGAAAATATCTAATCTGAAATGGGAACTTATAATGCACAAAAATGTAATTTATAATGAAATTTCTCCTAAATAATGCACTCTGAAAACTAGCATGGAACAGGCATCTTGACAGCGTATACATTCTTGAGTAGACACTGATTTTCAAAAGGAGGACCTTTACATACTGGTAGTATAGTGGCTGAGTACCAGTAGTGGTGACTGGAGCATCCCTGTACCATCTCTGAATTTGTTTTTATCCATTTGGGGTGAGGAGTAGTCTTAATTAAATATAGAAGTGTTCATTTTTGCCTGAGCATATCTATACTAAAAAAGGGGGGAAAAAAGAGAACCTAAAAGCCTTTTTTAGGGGTGAAACTGTAAATATTGCTTCTAATAAATATTGTTTATTGTATTCTTCATATATAGCCCAGATGTGAGTGAGTGTGTGTGTGTGTTTCTGTGTATATGAATGTGTATCTTTAGAGAGGTTAAGATGTGTAGAGACTACACTTCACATAGACCATGGTGAATACAGTATCAATAGCTTATTATTGCTGGTCAGAAAACAAACTTTTGCTCCAGTGTTTATTTAAAGGCTGCAATTGTCTTTCAAAATCCACTAAGAAACCTGCCCCCCAAATTCAGTTATAATGTTTTAAAGAGAAAAGAAAAACAGTGAACAGAAAAAATTTACTTCTAATTTGCATACAGAACTTTTGACAAAATAAAATATGTGAAAATGCTGCATTACAATACGTGTTAAGAGAAAGTTTCCTAAATTTTCTACCAGTTTTTAAGAATGTTGCCAGGACACAAAATCTGCAGTAAAGCCCAGGCCACTCAACTAGGTTCTGTCTAGAGAAAGCCAGGAAATAAGGGTAGGTTTCGCTTATAACCAGAGCATTGGTTTTTTAAAATTTTTTATATATATACTTTTTGCGGTATGCAGGCCTCTCACTGTTGTGGCCTCTCTCGTTGCGGAGCACAGGCTCCGGACGCGCAGGCCCAGCGGCCATGGCCCACGGGCCCAGCCGCTCCACGGCATGTGGGATCTTCCCAGACCGGGGCACAAACCCGTGTCCCCTGCATCGGCAGGCGGACTCTCAACCACTGCGCCACCAGGGAAGCCCAAGAGCATTTACTTTTTAAACAAAGTTTTCCAGAATTGACCAACTGAATTCATGTATACACGATACAGCAGGCCGGGAGGATTTAGACAGGCAGCTCTTTTCAGTTTTTCACAGTCTCCTGAAGTTTGGCTTCTTGGTGAGCCAGTGGATGGCCTGTGGAGGGAATAGCCAGTGGTTTCTGTCCCTGTGTCACTCTCCCCTTTCTCCTTCTGGAGTCTCTGAAGTTGAGAAAAATTATGGCCTCACCTGGAATTGGCATCTGCAGGTGTGACCAGGCCCCCCATGGGAATGATCAGGCCACAGAGTTTCCAGCAGAAACACTCGCAGGCAAGTTAATAAGGATAGTTTCAGACCAGAAGGGATTTCAAAGACCTGGGATTGTACAAATCACACATGTGTGTTCTCTCTCTGTGTATATATGTATACATACATACACATAGATACACATACATATACACACACATATATATATATAAAATCTTAATATTTAAATTAGGATACTAACAATAACTTTTGAGGGTAAAAGTAGTCGTATATGTTGACATGCTTAGAATCCATCGGTACTAACAGATTCAGATTACCTTTCTTATCATTATGTACGTGATTTGTGAGGCAACAGGATCCAATCATGTTCTTTACACATCTTTTCCTTTTCAGTGAAATTACATAATTGTTTGAAGTGTAGAACCCTTTTTTGTATATACCATACTTTAACAAATACAGAAAAATGCTCTCCTAACATATCTGTAATAATGAACCATCCTGTCTTTGCTTAGATGCTAGTAATAATGAGTGAATGACTCTTTTTGTCTTCCTAGTTTTCAGTCTATTTATGAAAATTAAAATTTGTTTCAGGCTCCATCATGAATTCCTCCAAATATTCCATGTTCTACTTTCACATATTAATTTTGGATGATTTTTTCTGACAGTTGGGCTGGCCTGCCCCTTCCTCCTTACCTTTTTTTCTTTCCTCCCTTCCTCCCTTCTGCCCTTCCTCCTTTCTTCCCTCCCTTCCTCCCTCCTTCGTTATGAGTAAAAAAAGTTATGTTTTTTTTCCGCTCTGTATAGTTTTCCCCATGTTTACGACTTGGCCTTTTTATTAAGGAGATTGTATCTAACAAAAATGTTTCCACTTCTGAGCATGCCTTGCTATATATTATATTATGCAACTGTTGACTTCTCTTATCTATGTTTAAAATCTTGAAGGTATCACAAATAAGCCAGTGGCTCAAAAGCTGAATATTACACATTACATAAGACTGACAGATGTTTCATTTCTACAATAAATCAAATCATAAATTTGATTCTTTTGCAGATAATTTCATCCTGGCCATTTCCACGTCTGAGGCTTGGATGTACAGTCTTGCAAACTTTTAAACAGCTGTTGTTTAAAAGTTGTTTTCGTTCATTTTGCTTGTTTTTGTTCTTTGATCCAATACCAGATTTCCAGCCCCCATTTCAGGAATCCTGTTGTCCTACTGAGTTGCAGGGCTACTACATCCCGTCTGACTTTTAACTTCAAGGTTGCACCTTAGAGATATCAAAGTGCGCACATTAGCCTCATGTCTTTCTTCCTAAAATGTCCGTTTGCACTAGGTCCACCCACAGTCCCCCTTTTTTGAAGTCTCTGAAAATCAAGTGAGTTTCAAGGCTATTTTCTTCTAATCATACGACACATGTACAAGGCTAATAGCCCCTTCCCGACCCTTAGCTTAAGCATTATACACCCCATGAGTAGAATGACCCCAAGTCTTCAACTTCACCATCAGGAATCCTCAAAGAATTTTTACATACAGCTTAACCCTGTTCTTCCAGTAGTCATGGGACCCTTCAGCCCTGGGATCTCAGGCCCACATCTCTCATCACCTGGGTTGAAAGTGACCATGTATCTCCTGAATTTCATCAGTGATTTCTGCCAGTTCCCTTATATAGATGGTTTGATAACCTGTTTTTTCCCACGACAGGTAATTCTAGCAGGCTCTAATAACTCACAGAGCTTACAGCAGCGCATAGTTTTGTAAGATTATCCAAATGTATTAGATATTTTAAAATATAGAGAATTTTAAAAAGCACACACCTGTTTTCCCTGGGCTTCTCTGGATTGAAGGGACTTGTTGGAAAGTTTGAACAGGGAGCATCCCAATAGGAGAGTCTATCGAAGTAGAAGGCATTCACCTGCAAAATACTGCAGTCTTGAATGCAACTAACTCTCTAACAGTCCCTTAAAGCAAGAATGTTTTCTTTAAAAAAAAAAAAAAAAGCTTTGAGGTCAGGCTTGAGGCAGGGAGCAGGGGAGAGGTCATGGGTGTCTGGCCAAGCTTTTGAGGTACACAGTGGTCATGTGATTGCAGTAGTGACATTGAATGGTGGCACACAGGCCAACTTTAAACGGCAGCCCCTATCCTTCAAGTGACCGACCACAGCTCCCTGTAGGTGACTTTGCAAGCAGGGCACCTCGGGTTTTAATCACCATTGCCATAGATGGCCCCAGACCTGGGGGAGCATGTACATGCACATTCATATGTCTTAAGTAGGAAATTACCTGCCGGGTGAGTCCTGGGACACCTGGCAGAGAGACAGATTCTGTTCCACCAATGTGTCGTAAGTTTTCTGAAAATGTTTCCCTCCCAGGAATATATCCATTTCTCCTCCTGGCAAATTGGTACAGATTGTGTTCATGCTGTGTGTGAGGCATTATCCATGCTCTTGGACCAGAGACACTGGTCCAAGAGCCCTCTGTCCAGGGAATTTAGTCATTCTCCCACCCATGTTTACCACCTGGAATGCTTTAGATGGTTTATATTTAAAGCAGGATCCTAAAACAAGCCAAACCCTCGATGGCTTAGAAGTCAAGGCTTTGAGACACCATATTGCATATTTGCGTTCTTCTCCTAGACGTTTGTTCTCCCTGAGTCTCTGTAAGTCCTGTCTCTGAAGCCACAGAGGTTTCACTCCCTGCCTGCTTCCCTTCTCGTCGAGGAAAGGAAGCGTCGCAGGAAATGTTTTCCCATCACTTTCTCCAGCACTTGAGGTCCCAATGCAGACTCTTTTCCCGAAGTCCATTCCTGAACATCCTTTGGTGGTTTTGTTGTTAACTCACTCTCTCACATCTACAACTTACATAGTCTTTCTAGAGATTTCATTGTGGTGAGGAAAAATTCCAACACCGCGTTGCTAGCCATTAAAACCAAAAACATGCGGATGTCAAATGAATTCATGTATCCTACATTTCAAGTGCATTTTCTCCCAGGAAGTCTGAGGATAGTAGGAATTATTTATTGAACACCTATGTTCTTCTCTAGCAAATCTGTTGATCTCAGCCCAGTGGCTTTCTGGTTTTCATGACTGTGTTTGCAGGGGTGTCAGTATGGAATTCTGTGTCGTGCTGTACTAGGCAGTGTAGAGAAAGAGGAAAAACAAGAGGAATAAAGTTCCCCGCATTCAAGAAGGAGCAGAGATGGCCGGTAGGATGTAGATATATTATCCTCCTCTGTGTGGGCTGAGCACCATTGCACTGCAGTGGGGGCATGGCATCCTGAGGGGCCAGATGACACAGGTGAGGGGCCTGATGAAGTGAGCACTTGGACGAGACTCCATGGAAGAAACTCGATGTAATAACTAAAAAAAGTTGAGTTTAGAAGGAATGAGAGGCACTACTTCTGTATTTGTTTTTAGTCTGGAAATGTGAGCAAGGCCTAACTGTCTGGCCAGTTTAATTGTAATAACTCATACATTTGTTGGATGCCATCATTTTCATGAAAACTCAGACACTATCAAGGCCCTAAAGAAACTCACCCGCATGTGAGTCTTCAGTTCAGGGTTTCCATGCTTTCCTTTTATCTAATGAAAACGTCTGCCCATTGTCTGTTTTCTGTCACTTGTATTTATTAGTTCCCTTAAGACTGCATTCAAATTAGCCTTTGTGAATAGAAGACTTTGAGGAAACGTTAGGTCTAAGGTTGGCAGTGGTGTGCGTTTTTGTATTGTATGCTTTATTCCTCTGGATGGGTTTGCTTTGCTCTCAAATCCCTTTGTCCGCTGAATTCTCTAGTTGGGTTGTTAGCTGTCCCCGGGGGCAAGCGCCATCTCTTTCCTTTCTCTAGTGTCCTGTCCAAAAGGCCACACAAGTGTAGGTGCTCTCTAGGTAAGCTTGGACTCTTTCTCTGAATGGACTGTCCATTATCACAGACACACAGAGCTCAGTGAGACCAAAGCCCTCTTGAGACCCTCCCATCCAGAAGCGTGTCATGGTTTTGCCTTATTAGTGGCTGTTGGGCGTTTTCCCTTAACCTTGCCACATTGGTTAATAGGTCTCTGGATGGTTAGATGCCTTGACTTTTCGGGGTTGGAGGAAGCAGAAAAAATAGTACAGTGACAACAAGTCCTGCTGTGTGTCAGGCACTGTTCTCAACACTGAGTTAATACAGAGGTAAACTAACCAGGCACAAATCTCCATTGTTGTGTAGCTTATGTAATAGTGGGGGGAGAATGATTTTTACTACTTGTTTCAAATATTGAGCCTTGTTAAAGAGTGACTTGTCTGAGTGTCTAAGATCTGGGGATTTCAGTGATCGAAGTAGCCAGTAGCCAGCTGCCCTAACACTAAAGAGACAAGAAAAGTAGGCGTGGTCTTGCCCACTATAGGTTAGCAACAAATAGTGCAGTTGATGTGGGATAAAATGTAATAATCTATGGAAAACACTCATTCCAAAATCACCCATGTGGAAGTAAATACTAAAAGCATTTATTGGTGTGGCTGTTGGATCTTGTAGAAAGAGCTTGCTATCAATATATTAACACACAATTGTAGCCCAGAGTCACCCGACAGAACTAAAACTCCCTTTGTTCCTGAATCTCCTGAAATTCCCCCTGCTGTACTTGGGATGGCAGCAGACATCCGTTTCTGGTAAATCTCTCTCTCCTGCCTCTCTCCCTCCCTTTTAGGTGTAGAACTCGCCTCCTGCGGTCATAGACCCTTAAGACCCACACTTGAGCTTTTTATTTTGGGGGAACATCCTTCAATTCCTTTGCTCCCCTTGAAAATCTTTTCATTCTTCTGCTGTTGTAGGGGGGTGGAAGGAGGCAGAGCTGAGGTCCTGGGTGGGTAATTTAAACTTCTATGTTGATTCACTTTGATTAGATTTAGTGATGATGTTAGCTAGGAATAATTCTGAAAAGGCAACCTTAAGGCGTGAAATATTCACAGGCTGTGGCACCAAGTAATACCCCTTGACGTAAGGGAAAACAAAGATAACGTGGCATCATGGCCGTGAAAACCTCTTATTTTTCCCAGTTTATATATGGATAGAACACGAACCTTATCGCCATTTCAAGAACTGACAGAATAACAATTTATCAATTTATCTTTGCTTTTACTCATTTTATCTAAATGTCTCTTCCTTCTTTTCTGCAAGAAAGGTTTTAATGACACACACATTTAGCTCACCCTGTGACACCTATAACTGCATCACATTTGTTAAGTTTCATTGCTTTTGAAATGACAGATTCTTCCTTCACTTCTTGTAGGAATAAAGGACAAAAGAGTTCACATCAGATACGCTGAATAAAATTAGTATTTCTCCCCACCCTTTTTTTGAAGTGCCTTTTCTCTTCATGATGAATTTTTAGAGTTTTGAATTCTTTAAGCCAGAATTGAAAATATGCATTTGTGATAAATCCTTGTTCCGTTACAAGGTGTCTCCAGTATACGTAACTGAACATAAGTAATGGATTATATTCTTGGCATCCAGATCCTCCGAAAGAGGACATCTTAAAATATTGCATTGAACTGAATTGAACTGAGTTGAGAATACAGAAGTTCTGACATCTGTGAGATTAATAATGCTCAAGCAAAAGTATCATTTCAATTGATCATCCCCTCTCCCTTCCCTGAAATAGTGTTCTTTGTCCCAGGAAATCATGGTACAGTGATACCGAGGGAAATATTTAGGATAAGTGTGTAACTTGGTGAGATTCCTGGAAGATCTAACTATTTAGAAACATTTTTGTTTGAACAAAGTTATGTGGTATCATCAGCAACAAGATCCCAGCAGTGTTATTTACTTTCCCGGCAAATTTGTTTTAGTTACACTTGGAATAAAAAAGCAACTTCCCAAGTCGGAGATTCTGGCTCTTTGCTTAAACATTAAGGAGACACTCATTTCTAAATGTTACATGTGTTCTGGCACCAGTAAATTCAAATTCATTGTTCCATATTTAAAAAAAAAAAGTATAATGCTTTCTGAAAACCCTGGGCACACTTTATCTGGGAATCTTGCAGGCATGTGATTTTCTGTATGGCTTCTGGAAAGACAGGTACCATGAGTTCTAGAAGTGAAGGAGGAAACTGGGCAGATAACTAGCAGATATCTAGAGGTCATTCTGATGACTATGGCTTATGGGCTTTCAGGAGTTTCAAAGAAAAAGATGAAGCACAATGTCTAGAAACACACATGTGTCCATAAAATATTAGGGATAAGATCGGGAAAGAAACACACGTACCATTATCAGACAAACTGTTCATGAAGTTTCTGGGCAGTATTTGTTGGCTCATGCGACAGGAAGGGCAGTAGTGGTCTAAGGAAAAACAATGTGTGGGTGTCTCTTGCAATATCCCAGGAACTAATTGCACAGATTAGATAAGCCTCGTCTGTATTTCTAATAGAGCCCCAAGTCACTAGAGGAACACGGAGTTTTAAAAACAGCTCTGATCCCCAGTTAAAATGACAATGTTTCTTACCCAGCTCTGCCACTATCTGTTTGTAGATCTTCTCCAAGTCACTGGGTTTAATATCAGCTAGACTAGCTGATTTCAAGGTTCTTTGCAGCGCTGTGGTTCTCTGGGTACTTTTTTTTTTTTTTTTAAGTTTGCACATGGCTGGAGGTTGGTGATGCTACCCTGTGTATGGATAAATCATACCTAGACTCTTAACAGATTGAGGTAGGAAACATAAGGTGGTGATTAGCCTGCATGGCCTATGAAAGTTGAGGCTCTTTTAAAATCCTGGGACTGGTCCCAGGGGTCACCCAGTCAAATCTAAACAAGCCTCAGTGCTTTCTCAGTCTCGGACTGTTTTCTAACATGACAGCGGGGCCACTGGCCCTGTTCTCTGTGGCATTAATTGTGGTCAGAAAATTCTCCTTATCTGCAATAAAAAAATATGCAGGGCTTCCGGGTTCCGGCTTCTGGGACCGGGTTTGTGCCCTGGTCCAGGAAGATCCCACATGCCGTGGAGCGGCTGGGCCCGTGAGCCATGGCTGCCGAACCTGTGCGTCCGGAGCCTGTGCTCTGCAACGGGAGAGGCCACAACAGTGAGAGGCCCGCGTACCGCAAAAAAATATATATATGCAAAATACTCAGTCAGTGATGTGACAAAGTAGCTGATCAGCTGCCCCATTACCGGCAGCTCTCTCATTCAGATGATTGACAGCTGATGTTTGTATTGCACTAGGATGCGCCCAGCGTTGTCTTGTGCAGTTAGAAGTGGTTTCTGTTACCATTTGTGGATGAGGACACATTGGCCCAACATGCACTGATTCTAGTAGAGGTGCAGTAGAAAATTCTCAGCACATCACTGCATCCTAACCTTTTATTCTTGCAGTGTCCACATTGGATGGTTAAATCGCAGAGCTTATCTTGCCAAAGATGAGACTGCTAAGATGATGCTGAGGAGGAGGACGGCCCCACTTATTGGGTACCTATTTGAATCAGTACAAACCAAGGCGGGTTACATCCACCACACTTGTCTTTCTGTGTATGTGTTATCAATACACCGGAAGCAGTTTTGTAAAGTAGGCCAGTTCCTCTCTTGTACTATCATTTTCTGCCTTTGATCTGTTTGTATGTATATTGATTTGTCTGTTTTTCATTTATATCATATTCAAGAAGAAAAAAGTTTTTTAGGTTCTTTTATTGTGACAAAGTATACATAATATATAATATTTATCATTTTAGCCATTCCACAGTGTACAATTAAGTGGCATTGAACTGTGTAACCATCACATCTGTACCCACAACTTTTTTTTTCCCCCCACAACTTTTTAATCATCCCCAACAAAAACCAATTAAACAACAACTCCTTTCTTCCTTACCTCCAATTCCTGGTAGCCTCCCTTCTATTTTCTGTCCCTATAAATTTGCCTGTTCTAGGTACTTCATATAAGCAGAATCATACCATCTTTGTTCTTCTGTGTCTGACTTATTTTACTAAGAATAATATTTTTAAAGTCCATACATGTTGTAACATGTATCAGAATTCCATTCCTTTTTAAGGCTGAATAATATTCCATTGTATGTTCTAGTCCCTGCTTTCCATTCTCTTGGATGTATATTTTGGAGTTGAATTACTGGGTCATATGGTAGTTCTATGTTTAGAAAGGTAGGTTCTTATTTTTTTTTTCCTAGTGCTAACTTTTGAAGCAACACCAAGTAAGGCCAATTCCTTGTTCTCTGAATATGTTTTAAAATAGCGTTAGAAAATAGCTATTTTGTCCTCCCCAAGTCTTCTCTTGTCTAAACTAAAAATTGCAAATTATGCAACTATTTTTTAGAACCCAAATGTAAGATATTTTGTCCTGCTACATTTCACTTTATTACTTTCATCAGTTAGTTCTGAGGATATCCAAATATTTATTATGGAACCCAGTACATTATTTACTTCTCCCAAGTTTATGTCTTTCTTTGAAATACACTGAGAAAACATTTAAGAATTACAAAAGCAGAAGTCATCTTTGTTTTCCAGTTCATGAATAATCAAGAAAAGGATGATGAAATTGTTTAACCCGTCTTTAAAATTTTTCATGTGGATCCATTAGAAGTATTTAACTTTTATCTTATTTTATTTTTTTGAAAAAAAAAGAGGATTTTTTGAGATGGTGTTACAGCATCCTTGCAGGTGGTAGAGATTCCATAAACAGTTGTTATAAAAGTGAGGAATTGAAACATTGGCCTTTTTCCTTCAGATGTTTTTACTGAGATCAGACCTCTCTTATTTTTAAAGACACTTGTGATTATTGTGGGGCTGTTCTTATGTTCAAAGCTTTGACATCAGTTTTTTCCGTTACTGAAGTCTGCTAAATGTTGATGTAGGTTATGTTTGTGTCCAATTTGCTATGATAATAAGGAAGAAAAAGTGATATTCTACATATGAGGTACTGTATGTTTATAAACTGCCTAGCTATCAAAGTTGAAGTAAGAATATTCATGTAAAATACTTCTACCTTTAAACCCCTAGTATGAAAATTCCTTTTCTTAAATATCCTCCTAGGTTCTTCCTCCAAAACAGTTGTCTGATCACTTTGGCATTTGCATGGTGGTTCAAGAATTTTACAGAATGCCTGTGCATTGAGTTGACCAAAAAATGTTTAATGAAAGGGTAGAACTCCTGGTTGAGTATTTCTTATACATGTATTGAAGGAGACATTTTTCTTTGGAAAGTAAACTTACGTGAAATTCTCTTATTGGTGTTTTTCTGTTACCTGGGGAAATTTTCAAGCTTGCTGAAGGTATTAGTCCGTGTGTTCTATTCATGCCATGATGCCATGGTTGCTCTCATTTCTGAAAGGATTACATTCCAATTACTTCTCTTTTCTTTCTTTCTTTCTTTCTTTCCTTCTTTTTCTTTCTTTCTTCCTTCCTTCCTTCCTTCCTTCCTTCCTTTCTGGCTGCATTTTGGGTCTTTGTTGCTGCGTGCAGGCTTTCTCTAGTTGTGGCGAGCGGGGGCTACTCTTCGTTGCAGCGCGCAGGCCTCTCATTCCGGTGGCCTCTCTTGTTGCAGAGCCACTAGGGAAGCCCTCCAATTACTTTTCTTCTCTCTTTTTTTTTGTTTTTTAAGTCTTTAAACTTAATCTTACATGTTCAAACTAACTCGTTTAACTTTAACAGAATAACTGTTTTGAGACTAGGGTGTATCTTTGGTTGATAAGGGGTTGCAGCATTTAAATACCTTATGCAGAAAATTGACAGATCCCCCTAATATCACAATTTGCTAGTGGCTTACGTTTGCAGAACTGTGACTAGCTAAAAGAAGAAGGAACAGTGCATAAGGGGAAAACATTTCAGTTGTTCAAATAAGTAAATCTTGATTGTGTTGTCTCATCATAAAGTACCTATACTGATGGAGGATAAGATTAGTCATCCTCTGCTAATTTGGAGTAGAAGGATTGTGACAAAAGGGACTAATAAAGTGGCCCTCCCAACTTGCTAATAGAATTTAATGTCTCATTTTAGATATCCTCTGAGAACTAAATCACTGCTGGAATTTGAATTAAACCCCAAGCTTTCTTTCTCCACATGACAGCCCAGTGATTAATGTATGCAACACACACACGCGCGTGTGTGCACACAGTTAGGACATGCCTGTTTTGTTGGTAATGATGAAAGACAGAATACTTGGTCTTCTGCACGGTGCTTCTCTCCTCTCGCCCTCTCTTTCTCATTCCCACAAACCCAGTTGCTACTATATGCAACTCTAAAGTCAGCCCCAAAAATAAGAAACAACATAATCTAAAATGGTCATTATTTTACTCATTTTCCTCATTGTAAATAGCTGACAACACCATTGATCAATTTCCTATAGCTTACTTATTGCCTGCCTTTCCTCAATATCACCCCCTAAACCGTGGTTAAAATATTATTTCCACTGAAAGAACTGCAGTGACTTTTATCTTGTGCATTTGTATAGAGTCTCCTTTTTCTCCCTCCCCACCTCCAACCATAACAATTGACACTTGGCCAGGATATCTATTAACCAAATGTTGGGTAAAACATATTTGTTAGACATGGTTTTGCTTCTTTGTGAAAAATGGGAGAAATTGGGACAAATGAAGACTAAACAGCAGTGGAAGAGTCGGGTTCGTTTGGGGAACGGAAAGCTGGACTAGGGTTGATTCCCTGGCACTGCTTTCTTAGCAAAGAGAACAGTTTTAATCAGTTACAAAAATATTTGTGATCCATATGTTCCTCCCTGCTCGTTCCCATATGCCCATATTCTCTTTTATCTTGGTGGATGATGACTTTATGATTCAGGGAGGCAAGAATAATACCTCGCTGGCTTTAGAGCGCAGTGCTATTTCCAAACGTGTCCTGGTAGTTACACACGCACACATATCCAGGCTGTTCACGCTTTGAGATGGTTACGTGAACACCAGTTTGTTCTTTCTTCGTGGAAAGAATTATATCTTGCATCCACCTACTGGGGCTGGAATAAGGCATCTAAGGCTTAGATTTGAAAACTGCATGGCCATTTCACCGGCTGGATTAACCACCACTGTACAAATAGGAGCATCAGAAAAAGGAGACAGGAAGGCTGCGGTGATCGTTGATAACTTCATTTTCTTTGGGAAAAGGAAAACAGAATCCAAAAAGCATTTGGTAAATCCATTCATCACAGGTGCCTATTCTAAGACATGTTAGATATTGAGCTGGTTACTTAAATAGATCCTAATTTTAAGGCATGTTGACTTCTATTTAGTATCAAGTTTTCATTATGTGAAACTGATAAAAATTGAGAAATTAAAATTACTGTTGATGAGCAACGCATTTGATCCCTAAATTCATGTTTCCTTCGCCATAGTTATATAATTTTTAACGACAAAAGAAACACTTTTTACAGCCAAAGTATCCATTTTAATAAGACATAAATAATGCTAGAAATGATTGACTGTATAAGCGATTGAATTTTCAACAGTTGTTTTCCTCTTACACAACAAATGGTGTCGTAACCCAATAGGCTGTTGATAAAGCTGCAGTAAAATCCGATGAGGAGCCAGCTGTGCTCATGTCAACTTGGGAGGGGGCAGCGAGGGGGAGGCAGAGAGAGTTTCTAAACTTCAGAGTAAATAACTGAGATGCATTTAGTGTTTTCAAAGTCGGGTATATGGTGGAACACGTGCGCAGGCTGTCGGATTTAGCAGATGTGCGCCAGGGTAGAGTTGCAGCAAAGGGAGAGAGATACAGCTTGGTTTTGGCAAACGTTATTAGGAATCTGTCTCTCTCTTTGCATTCAAGCTGTATTTGCCGCTGCTCCTGTAGGAGTTGTGAGAAAAAGAAAGTGCACGTTATAGCAGGGATTGTTTTCAACAGGCTCAAAGTTTGCAAATCTGTTGAATCCCTCTGACAGTGTTGCTTTGCTGTCAAACAGAATGCCCAGCTGACGGTGGCAGTCCTGATTGGGAGGGGCCAGTAGGTGGCGGGTAAATGATGCTCACACAGCAAAGAGAATATTCGGAATTCTTCTTCTCAAACTGTCAGTGGAGAGGAAAGAGCTCTCTCAACAATACCACTGTGAAAGTTTTCTTTTTCCTTTCTTTGTTTTTTTCACTTTTATAGCTAATGCCTCATTAAGTCAAAAATCTTTCAGCCTTCTTAGGATAACTTTCAGAAGAAAAGAGTCACAGGAACAGCACTCAGGTAGATTATATTGATCTATAATTAAGACAAAAGCTTTGGTTAAAAACGGAGGCAAGACTTTTGCTCATAGGTGATCTGGATTGTCATTGAGGCAAACACACAAGCTTGTTTTTTTTTTTTTAATATAAAGTGCGAGATTTCACTAAAAAAGGTTAAAATTGAAGTGAGTAATCTTCGGTGCATAATGCAATTGTTAATTTTAGCTCGTTGCGTGGGTGCCCCTCTGACTTGAACAGCCGGCTGTAGCCTTCATTAGAGAAGAAGCAGGCAGCTCGGGACAGGTGGAGTGGATCAAGCTGTGAACGTGATTTGCTGGAGGCCGGTCATTAGTGTTAGAAACCCAGTCTTGTTTATTTCGTCCCTCACCCTTACTATGGTTGTTGCAATTATTGTGACTATTGACTTTTCGTCTTTTTTCAGGTGGATGATGTGTCAGGCTGTGTAAGGGAATCGCACGGAGATGGGTGTTTTGAACTGTTAATGGGGACATGGGACTCCCGCTGTCTCTGATCCCTCGTGTGGATTTTCCCAGCGTAGAAGGACAGAAGCCGCTCGTAAGTCGCCAAGACCGACAGCAGAAATTCTGCGCAAAAGGTAAAGGGCTGTCATCAGATGGCTGTCATCTCATCTGTATATTTTTCTCATTCTATAAATATGCCTGTTTGCATAAAACAGTTCATGAAAGGCAACCAAAACAGACAGGATCTGTATCAGGGATTCAACTGCCTTAGTGTTTGTAAAATTAGAGCTCAATTTGTTCTTTTTTTTTTTTTTAAAAGCTGGCCACAATCTGTTTTTTATTGAAACCCTCTGGAAAAAAAGTTAGGGCAACAGAAGTCCCATCTCCTCCCCCGACTCAGTACATTGAGAAACAAACGATTTGCTACTGGGAAACAGAACTTTTTGTTTGGTTAACTACACACATCCCCGGTGTCACTGAAATACAAGAGATCTGTCAGATACACTGAATGGATATCCTCAAACCTCCCCAAACCTAAGAGCCTTGCTCACCAGGCCCTCACAGACTCCCAAGTACCATCCTTGAGGAAAACTTACTTTTCCATTCCCACAATCCTTTGCCAAGTGAGCTTGTCCTGTCATGGTAGGTCTTAGCAAATTTGCAACAGAAATTACTGCAATTTAGATTTTTCTCGTGCTTCCTATGTCCAGTTGGAAATAAAGTTACTGAACTAGTAAATGATAAACACTCCCAGAGAAACATGTCAAGACACTGATTTGTCCAGTAATAGTTACCATTGTAATGACTAGGAACAGGGCAGTCATTACTTGGGAATTTTTGTGAAAAAACTGACTTTCTAGGCTACAAGGTCTTTCTCTTATTTTTCTTTCTCCTTCGTTCCTCTCTTTTCTTCTTTCTTTTCCTCCTTCCTTCTTTTCTCTCCTTTCTTGTTTTTCTTTAAAAAAAAAATTGAGGAGGAAGTAAATGCTAAATTATTGAGGAGCCCCCTTTGACAGCACATCAGAAGGGGAAGTGTCAGGGCTTTATGGAGGAAGGGAGAAAATAGTACTAATAACAGGCTTACACTTTGAAAAGCCATTTCCAGTGTCTGTGTAGTCGTCTCTTGTTAGCCTGGAGCATCGGAGTTCAGTTGTGATAGCTTCCTTCTGCAGAATCTCCAGCATCAGTCACCGACAGGGCTTGGGGAGGGCTTCTGCTTTTAATAGCGTCACTGTTACTTTGAAGCCTGAACTGTTGTCCCTGAAAGGTTTACTGCCAAATTTAGATCCTATGTGTATACTGAATTATTACCTCTTACATTGACTTCTGCCCCTTGTAGAGTGTACTGAATCCCTTATACCCAGGAAGGTATGTCTGTGGTTGAAATTTGCAAATGATTTATGAGTCATCTTAGAGATGCTGCAGAACCTAGTACCACCTCCCGACTCAGAAGTGGAGGAAGAGTTGGGGAGATACTCTCTTCTTCTTTTGCTTCTACTTTGTAGAGGAGCATAGGAACCGGGAGACGTGTGGGACTTTCATGTCTCATTTTAAGATGTATTGACCCACCTTGACGGCAAGGTGTATTCACAAGAGCATGTTTATGTGTTTGGAGGGGCGTGGACAGGGCAACTGAATCTGCCTCTTGTGTTTGTCTTGGGTACTTGATTTGATCTTGTTTTATTCTCCTTTTGTATAAAATTGTCAGGGAGGCTGGAGTTGCTTATTCGAATTTGAGTACAAAGGGAAAAATCAAATATCTCAAGGATAATGGTCAAGACTTCACCCTGTGCTGACATTACTTTCTGATGTCTTAACTTTGTAGGGTGTCAAATCTTGTTATTTTAATTTGCATCTGGGAGAATGTCTGAGCCAGGAGACCTGAGTCAGACCATAGTGGAGGAAGGCGGGCCTGAGCAGGAGACGGCCACTCCAGAGAATGGCGTGGTTAAATCCGAAAGTCTGGACGAGGAGGAAAAACTGGAATTACAGGTGAGCCTGGAGAAGTCCCATTTCTCATACCACTGTGTGCATCCCTTTCTTTCATTTTGAAGATACTCTGAAGGTTTGGGGGTTTTTTGCTTGTAAAGAGTTTGACTAGTAAAATAAATAGGAAATCCATAAAATGAATCTTCTCCTTTCCCAATTATTAGTCTTCTTTTTTTTTTTTTCTGACCAAACAGTGCATTCTGGTCAAAATGCCCTTTGAAATGAAAAAAAAAAAAAAAAAAATCCAAAGAACATATTTAATGACTGAATTTGCCCACAGCTTCTGCATATTAATTTCCAGATCAACTCAAGTAGCCTGTGGAGGACTTCTCCTGGGGCAGCTTTACACTAGCTGAGTTATAAAAATGGGTTTGTAGTCCATGGAATACAGCTCATGACAGACTAAGAAAAATCAAAGACATGAGCTCTGTTGACCTTCCTGGGCAGGCTAAGCTTCGATTCTTATTAGCAGAAAAGCCTGGGGAGAAAGAATGCTCTAGAAGGGGTAGGGGGAAGTTTGGGAGTGATTGACGGTACTGAAAAAGTGATATGATTAAATACTCATGATTTATGAGAGAAGGAGATTTGGTAGAAGGAAAACAAACTGTACTTGCAAATAACCTGTATCGATTTTCTTTAAACCAAACTACAAAAGTGTTAACTCTTCTTATATAAAAAGGGAGCAGAGGCTGATAACAGCATAATGGCCAAAAAAACCTTCAAGGCCGGCTTTTCCCCTCCCCAGGAGCTGCTATAAGGAGGGAATGAGAAAAGCTAAATGGTCAAAAGTTTGGGGAAGCAAGAGCTGGGGGAGTCCTCCCTGGTGGTTATAATACCTTGTTGCTGTTGTTATTGATTTTTCAACTCTGGTGACATCTTTTTCTCTCCTTCTCTCCCCTCCCCTCTCCTGGTTGTTGGTGGACTGTTTGTTTGTTTGTTTGATTTTGTTTCTAACATACAGAGGCAACTGGCGGCTCAGAACCAAGAGAGAAGAAAATCCAAGGTAGGGTTCTGGAATTCTACACTGACCTGATATCATGGTTGCATGTGGATTAACATCAGGGTTAGAGAATTTGCCAACGATTCACATGGCTGTATGTGGATCTTGGCTGCACTGGTGCTGCCTGCATTTAATGGGGCCGTGTTGATGCCTCTCTGCTCTATGTGCTTTTTTTGGATGTGGACCATTTTTAAAGTCTATTGAATTCTGTTTTATGTTTTGGTTTTTTGGCCACAAGGTATGTGGGATCTTAGCTCCCTGACCAGGGAACGAACCTGCACCCCCTACATTGGAAGGTGAAGTCTTAACCACTGGACTGCCGGGGAAGTCCCTCTGTAGGCTTTTTAATTAGAGCATTTAGGGTTCACATAGCTGCAGTGTATATATTTGATCCTGGCAGACTTGACAGTGCTTTACAAACAAATAGCTGCTTGTTTTCTTTTCATTTTAAATCAAGTTTGGGGGAAATGTTTTAGTCTGTCTAATTAGTTTCTGCCTTGAAGTAAACAGGTTCTAGTGTTTAGGACACAATCTTCAACTTTTAAAACATCTTCTCAGTCAAGTCACTTCCAAACCCAGTTTTAGTAGAAATTAATTTGTGTTATCTTTTTCTCCTTGTACTTTCATGAAAAGACAGCAATTCATTCTTTGTATGTTTCCAGTGTGATGGGCACAGTTTGCTAGGCATGTTCCTTAAATTCATCCTTCCACATTCTCCTCCACCTGCATCTCCATCAACACTGGGGTCCGATGCTTTAAGCCAGTGTAGACACTGCATCCCCATCAACACAGGGGGCTGATGCTTGGAGCCACTGTAGACAGCACTGAGCAGTGGATCTGAAGCTTGCTTTTAAAACTCTGATTTGGGAATGTCCAGAGAAGGTGGAGATGATTCGACAGCCTGAGGATATTTCCTGGGGTTTTTTTCTTTATTTTCCTTTCCTTCTCGTTTCTTTTCCCTCCCCAGTCAGGAGCAGGGAAAGGTAAACTGACTCGCAGCCTTGCTGTCTGTGAAGAATCCTCAGCCAGACCAGGAGGGGAAAGTCTTCAGGACCAGGTATACCCCCCATCATTATGGATCATTGCATGAACGGGATCTACCTTTGTGTGCATGAGTATTAATTTGGCATTAAATAGTGTTTTGGGGGAGCAAAAAACAGTTCAAGAAGGAAAAAGTCTTCTGGCTTCATCCTCTGTTTCTGAGACATTCAATATTAGTTGAACAGTTTGTCACAAAGTATTACATTTGTTTTTTTCCAGACCCTCTGAAAACTGCAAATGGAAAGGAATTCAAAAGAATTTAGATTAAAACTTAAAATGTAAGCACAGTCGTGCTGATATTCCCCAAAGGCTCTCTCTTGATAAAACTGAACCAAATATAGTCCCAAGTATCCCATCTCCTTCCTTATTGGAGATTCTTACCTCCCCAAAATGCACTTGCCTATAAAAAAACAAATCTTGGCTTTTATGAAACTTCAGAAATAGTGAATAAGGTGCATTGAGTTTTGGAGACATACTTTTATGGCCTTTGGTGGAGATTTCTCACTACTGGAAAAACTGTCCAGAAATAAACCTGAGATGATGGTGAATTTGAGTTAATATTATTAATTCATTGCTGCATATCCTTATACCTATTTTTGCTCCTTATAGCAAGACTATTAAGCTCTAAAAATTCAAATGCCAACAAAACCCTTCTGTGACAAAATGGGAAACTTCACATCATATTTATTTTTGTTTGCCTTTCAGGCATCATATTCATTTTTATAAAAATGGTCTTGCTGCTAAAAATTTTTCCTTATTTTATCAGAGGCTGAGAGCAGTCAAGACAAGTAAAATGATTTATCTGAGCCCAGAGGAGGAAAAATTGATTAAGATAGCATTATTTTTGTCGGGCCTTGTTTTGCTTCGCTCTTTTTACTTTAATGAAAATAGTCTAAATTCTCCTCATGGGTACAGAGAGCATTGAGAGCACTTTCTTTAAAAGGACCAAAAATAAATTCCTTATAGATTTTGTCCTAAGAGTATTTTTTTTCCCTAGCCTCATTTCCTTAAGAAGCCACCCATGTCGTAAGCCATGGGCAGGCTAGCTTTCAGTAGCCGTCCCTATGTTTCATACACAGGCTTTATTTTACTTGGGCTCTGAGAAATACGTGGCTTTTGTTCAGCATTTTATTTGTGCTTCTTCTTTTAAGGGAGATTGAAAAGGGGGAATAATGTGAATATCACAGCTTATATTATTCAACATTGATTGATGGCTTGTGATGTAATGCACACAATATATGTTAACACTGCAGAATGACAGACCCTGGGAGAAGTAATGCCCCAGTGGTCCCCCACTTCTAATGCCAGGCAGAGGAGGACAGCCTTTATAGATTTCATCTGCTTTTTATCCTATTTGACAAGTACCAGGAGGAAATTTTTTAAGAGATCATCTGTATCATTGTGCCCATCCTGGACCTAAGTCTAGGTTCTCCATACAATTGGTGCAGAGAAATAAGAGGCAAACGGTGCTTTGTTCCTGCTGGTTCCAAGCTGAGTAACTAAGACTAGCTTTGTAGAAATTAGAGCTTGCAAGCCTCTCTTTGGACTGGCTGAGGTGTGGTGGAAGCAGGGGGCTGATAGACACACAAATAAGCGAGTGGCCGTGCTACTTTTTTTAGAAAATAAAGAAGCAGACCTTTGAGCTTGAATGCAATGCCTTCATTAGGTACTACCGGCACTTAAACAAAATGTGGGAACTGAATCCCTGAGAACACTGGCCGAAGTATACAGTATACGGATTGTATTGCTTCCCCAATGTCTGTATATTCACAGTATTTGGAAAACTGCCTTCATTTTCCTGCGTGGGAAAAACTCTTGCTACCTGTATTACTTGATCTCAGACCCATAGCTGATGGTTCAGCCTGTCCTTAAGTTAAAGAAGTTTTGCTTTTCTAATGTTATACTATTTACCTATCAGTGTATTACTGCAACTTGAATCATTCTTTTCCTGTTGTTGGATATAAACTTATCCTGTACCGATGTATTTATTAATACTTGTATTTTATTATTGAGCATATCAATAAAAATATTAAAAAAGAACAGATTGTTTTTTACCAACTCTATAGCACTTTTGTGTGTTCTTTCAACACCAGAATGTGTAGAAAAGACAGGTATGTTTCTGAGTATGGTATTTGTCAACACACGGCATGAGTTTGTACATATTTTTGGTAAATGATGTCCTTTAGCCTGTGCTCTTACATTTATATTTCCAAGCCTCTTTGATTTTAGATTCAAACTTACCGAGGCTGGATGGTTCAATCGGTTTTGAAGAAGCAATGAGACCACTGCCATGGCCTGGTACCATCACTTTCCTCCCCTGATCCACTGTCGAATCGATTCTTCCCCACTCAGAGCCAGAAATGTTCCAGCTGTTTCCTTAACAAGTGGAAGCAAACCGTAACCCCGAAGTCTGCCTGAATCTTTGCAGACTGAGACATTTCTGTCCCAAGTCCGGTGATAAAAGACCTTACAATCAAATTACACTCCATTTTACATAATTTGTATATGTCCATCCCGAGGATAAACGTGTAGATATCAGGAAACCCGGCTAAGATAAATATTTACCATGAGAAGGTGTTTTATTTCATCCTCTGTATCATGCATCTTTCCAAACGTGGTGACTTTTTATTCCAGCCTGGAATACACAATGGAGCCTCTCCCAAAAAAGAAATTTGGCTTTGGAGGATTTTTGTTTTCTGCTTGTTAGATTAGCTAGATTTACCAAGAACCATTGAGAATCCCAGATTGACCGTAATTTGAGGACGTAGAGGCATAGTTTAGTCACATGTAGAGGAGCATTAGTTTAGTTATCAGTGAGAAACACTATTAGTCATTGGGAATATTTTTTTCCTACGTCATAAATGTTAATGTCGCTAGTAGAAGAAAGCTTTCCCATCAAATCATCTCTTACATAAGAGCCAGTGGGCTTAATGTTGGCTCATTTGTCATAGTTTTAATCATAGTGTAGTTTTTTCATGAAACTGAAAAACATAATTTGGCTCATTCTTCTTCAAAACAGTGAACATACTATCAACCAAATGGCTGATATATGAGTTAATACAAAATGATCTGTTTTCAGTGAAAAATCAATAAATATAAAAGTGGATCCAGTCCCAATACTGTAAATGGTCAACCAAGCATCAGTTCAAGAGAACCTTACATCTTGGAAAGGATTAACTGATGCTAGAATTAAAATAATATTAAATATTTATGTATAACTGATGGAAAATATAGTCCTATTTTCTACCTTTTCTAAAAGGCAGTGCTTATTGTAACCATATATTACGATGATTTATTAATAGCCTTTGTAAACAATGTATGGTAATAACCCATACCTAGGATTCCTGCAATTCTATATCTTGAGTTTTCATAGTGATAGAAATCATTATTGATATGGTTCTAAAACAGATTTTTAATTGTAAATTGGCTGTCATGGCCTTTATTTATGTCTGTTTTTTCTGTAATTATGATTCAGAGTATCTGTCTGTCTGTGTTTGTGCCAATTTTTCCTTACAAGGAATTATAGAAAAGAACTGCAGAAGCCTCTTTTTTTCTTTTTTTTTTTTTTTTTGAGACATGACAGGAGCTGTGATGCAAGCTTATTGATAAAGAAAAATTTTCCTAGGTGTTTAAAAATAAACCTGTAGAGAAAATCAGTGTTGTTATCTACGGAAGTTTAACTTGCTTATGGTTAATATTCATGAGGCAAAGTTTTAGTACTATATACTTCTCATGACCTTCCATTGACTTCTGAAGTTTAATTCACCTTAAAGGGCAATTATTTTTCTGACAGGTTTAATTTTTTACCATTTAAGAAAAAAAAAAATCTGCACCTGGCTTTCATTTTCCTGTTCTTAATAATCTCTATGCAAAATGGAAACCAGACAGAGATTCTTAAATCTGGCCCTAAATTATTATATTTTTTCCCCAACAGGAATCAATTCATTTACAGCTTTCCAGTTTTCCCAGCCTGCAAGAGGATGATAAATCTAGGAAAGATGACTCTGAAAGAGAAAAAGAAAAGGATAAAAACAAAGATAAAACCTGTGAAAAACCCAAGATCAGAATGTTATCAAAAGGTGAATGTGAAAATGTTTCCTTAACTTAACTTGGACGCATAAATAGTCACAGAATACATTATAGATTTTACACACATGTCACCTCCCACCAAATTCTGCATATAATTTTATATGTGTACGTATGTGTGTGTGTAAAAGGTGATGTGACCTTGATTTTTTTTTTTCTGTTCATGGTGTCATTTTTGTGTATCTAGAAAGGTTACTTTTAGGATCACTTATTTCTTTGGATATTCGTTTGGATATCCTATTTTCAATGAGAAGTTTGTACAAGGGAGTGAATATAAATATGTTCTTAATTCAGGTTTATTAGTCCAGTTAACTCGAATTGATGAACAGTAATAGTACCCAGTTTTATATCTTAACTTTCATGTTTATCTTAAAAAACAGATAGTGGATTAGCAATTCTCAGTCGATAAGTGGTAAGTGTTGTTATCCCCAAAGCACAGATGTATATACCAATGTCAATGGAACACATATTAACATTTTATCTGGCGCAGATGAATTTGGTCTCTGCAACCCATATACTGCTCCATAATGTCTCATTTAAAATATACACACTTCTGCTTCAATAAAAATTCTTCCCCAAAAGTTATTCCTCCTAAAACCCCAAATCCACAATCCGGGCTTTTCAAATTGTTGCCTTACGTATAATTATACAAAACTAAAACCAAAAAAAGAGAGAGAGAGACAAACAAAACTAAGTTGAAATGAAGAATACCATGAATAAATAGCTTGGCAGTAGACTATTTTTTTAAAAAATAACTGAGGGAGCATAGGGCATCAGATCAGCTGAGAAATGACAACTACTTCTCATACTATGCTCTATAACCACATATCTGCCTATAACGATTATCTCTGCTGCTGAATATCTAAAACCAAGGTGTATCCAAGAGTAAAGAAGTACAGCTCCCTAAGATGGCTTTAGAAATGAAGCTTTAGCCAGCATCAAAAGACTTGAAAGACTTGGAAATATTTAGTGCCCTTCTATACTTTGTATTGATTATTATTTAGACAGTCTTATAACAGAACTTTCAGTTTTTGCCTTCTCTGTTTTAAGAGAAAGAGAGTTCCATGGTACCTCAAACTCTTGAGAGCTCTCTCTGTGGGTTGGGAGTACCCCTCACTGTCACGGTGAGGTCGTGCCCTTGCTGACTGACAGCACAGAATGAACACATGACATTTGACTCCACCCACCCACCCAGACTGTGCCCACTTCCTCTCCTATGACAGTTGGGTCTTTCCACACTGGGAATTTACTGGGTGTTCTCAATCCCCGAATCTAATTTTCATCCTGATGTAATATTACCAGGTTGCTAGTTTTGTAACACGTATCTTTCACACCAATAGCTTCACCTAAAGTTTACCTGAGCAAAAGGGATCGGGAAAGGTTGGGAAAACCTTTTCCACCCCACCTCCCCATCGGCCTTTCTGACAACTCCATCCTGCTATTTGTTTCAGATTGCAGCCAAGAATATACGGATTCTACAGGCATAGACTTACACGAGTTTCTGATTAACACATTAAAGAATAATTCCAGGTAAATTATTAAGTAAACCTCTCATTTCTAGAAGAGTCAAGTAGAATATTACCATCAAACTCATTAATCCAAACACTTCTAAGAAGAGAGTTGTAAAAGGCAGGCTTCTTCTCTGATGTCTTAAACTGTCTCTTGTATTTTCTTTTTTCTGCAAATAGTTTGCATGTGTACTGTTTATAAATAGTCTTAATTCCTGGGTACTTAGCCAATGAATAAATTACAGTTTACAAGTTCTGCTTTTCTGGTCACAAAGAGATACTGATTAAGGGGAAAAAATAGAGGATGAGAATCAATGTCAGATAAACCAAATATGCATCATTACAGCTATAGAACCAACTACTTAGGCTTAGCTTTGTTCCAGTTTCCTATCAATTTAAAATATAAAATTTACTTGATGTGTTTTATGAGCCTAATACCTTGCATGCCTTAATTAATATTAAAAACTACAGGAGTTTCAATATTACAAAATACTTAACAAATGAGATGAGAAATAATCTTAAACAGAATGGAATTACAGGTATTTGGACAGCATATTCCAGAGAAGAGTTAGATACTGATTTGTAGCCACATAGATTTAAACAATCTTTTCCATACATATAAATGAAATTGTTAAGTCTTTGGGAATGGAAAGTACATAAAGCCTTTTCATTTTAACATTTATTTTGCAGAGACAGGATGATACTCTTGAAAATGGAGCAGGAAATTATTGATTTCATTGGTGACAACAAGTATGTCAAATTGCAATGCCGGTTAATTAATCTGATCTGTCTTAGTTTGGTATTTGGGTTTAATTATTCATTCTGGAAGGATTTTTAGGGATAGATAAAACATTATTTAATGTGTTTGCTGACTCATTAAATAGAGATGCTATTGGAGTTAGGAGCTATGTGCTGATGGGAATTGTTGCTTGGACCGTGTGTGCTCCTGCTTGTTAAATTCCTGACAAAATGGCTATAAACAGGGGGCCACTGATTAGCATAGAGTAGCAGTAACAAGAAGCGACCCTTTTCATTTTTATTATAGTTTTTTAATGGGCGCCAGCTGGCTGTAGTCAGTTATGCCTGGAAATAATTGTACTGCTTTCAGTGTCAACCATGTAATGACATATCTCCAGATAGGCATCTGCAGTCCCGTATTATGTCATGTCATTTGTCCTGTGCCTGGCTCTGTTGATAAGGTATCCTGGACCAAAACAGAACACTTTCCAGTGGACATTAAGTTCTCTGTGGTCTGAGAAATGTGCAACTATAAAACAAAAACACTTATTGTAACTTAATCAATACATCTGTAAGTGGAAAATGTGTCTGGAAGTGAGGACCTCACGTGATGCCAGAAATGAAATAAGCTTAATGGTTTGGATGAAAAAGAAATGGTTTTGTTTGTGTGCCTCTAAAATGTACTACAGGCCAGAAACGAATATGCTGATTCTGCTGTTTCTTGTATTCCTTTCCAGTAATCATTATAAAAAGTTTCCTCAGATGTCGTCCTATCAGAGGATGCTTGTCCATCGAGTGGCCGCTTACTTTGGGTTGGATCACAACGTGGATCAAACGGGGAAATCTGTCATCATCAACAAAACCAGCAACACAAGAATGTAAGCCCCACCACTGTATTTATTTAGCATTTGCTTTTTCTCTTGTGGATTCATTTATAAGAGCACAGTATAAAATTCAAAGTACATGGCATTTAAAATGTGCAGTGTTATTTCTCTCTTGCTCTTATCAGCAGTAGTGGCATTTATCTGTAGAAGATTGTCTGAGGACCAGGAAAGTCGATAAAATTTAGGCCGTACTGTGTTATTTATTGCCTGATCTTTTACATAACTCGTGAGACGCAATTTTCTTCCTTCCATCAGTAATCCCTGTGATTACATACAAAACATGGAACGTGTTATGTCAAATATACCTCCAATGAGAAATAACAGACATTTTAAAACAATAATGACATACATAGGATAATTGTCCTTTTCTTTGTTTTTCTGTTTTATAGACATCGATCTTAGTGTGGTTTTTAGAATAACAAAAAATTCCAAACCTGGAGACAAAAGTCCTGCCTCTAAGACCCAATTTTTTTACACTAGCTGTGAGACTTGAAACAAGTCATTTAAAATCTGCCATCTCAGTTTTTTCACCTGTAAAATGAGAGTTTTTGAGCTGGCTAATATCTAAGTTCTAGATCTAAAAGGAGGTTGCTTGTTTGGTTTTGCTCCTTTCAGTAATTGTTTGCTTCTATCTTAATGACTTTTCATGGTGCCACTGAGTCACCAAAAAGCGTAAGATGAGTAGTCATTTGCTTTGGTAATTTGGAACTGTCTCTCTTGAACTCATGTCTCCTTTAAGTACAGCACGAACCACCTTCATAGCAAAAATACACATTAAACTCAAAAACTGTCCCTATATAAAGCATTCTCTTAAGACATCTGTGTATTATAATTTCTTTTTTCACAGTGTTTGGTAAATTGTGTAACCTGCATGGTTTTTAGGAATGCCGTGTTGGTGAAGGGAACTTTTGTATCAAGCACAGCAGCATGGTTAAAACATTATTTTCTACTCACTGGAGGTTGGGACTTGTTGGGATGGAGATGAGGCTCTTTCTCTGCTCAAGACTCAGTCTATGTTCAGCAGAATGAGCGTGGAAGTCATAGTGGAGAGAGCTCAGACTAGGAGATCTGGGACTGAGGTTGGCTATTATCTCAGGACCACTGAACACTTCACTTCTCTGGGCTTCAAATTACTTATTTATCTGCAGGAGAGTTTGAAACGGATAATGTTTAAAGGCCCTTGGAGCTTCAGAATTCTTGGGTCCTGTGGTTGCATTCTACTGTGCTGGCAAAATACATCTTAAAATGTATTAGCTTTCCACTTTATCTGATTGTTGGCACATGGACCTCCTATTCTGAACAGTAGTAGGAATGAAAGATTACTGTCCTTTAATCCTTTACATCTTCCCTCTCCATCAGATACTCCTGGTTGTTGCTGTTGTTTTTCACTCTCCATTCTGGTTTTTCTTATGACGTTCTGATACTAATGCAGGGACACACTGATTGCAAAATAGGCAAGCAAGTGACTCTTTCCTTCTAATTTCACCTCTTTCTCTGTAAGGCCATAACAGACATGGAAAAAACCCATAGGTCAAGTAGATTGGTACAGTTTTAACGAGTAGAGATAGTGCATTTATGTTTAATTCACTGTGATTTTGCAATCGCATAGTCATAAATATTAATACACATGTTTGAGACCTGTTTCCTTGTATAACAGTTTTTGAGAAAATAAACCAGTGTATAAAGGCTCTCAGTAAACTCTGAGTGATGACTCTGAACTTGCTCAGTTCGATGTAGTAGTCACTACTTATGTATGACTATTTACATTTTAAATTAATTAAATTTAAATAAAATTTGAGCATTAAGATTCAGTTCCTCAGTCAGGCTAGCCACATTTCAAGTGCACCTGTTAGAGCATATATAGAACATTCCCATTTCTTCAGAAAGTTCTATTGGTCAGCTCTTCTCGAAATCCTTATGATTCTTGCAAGTTTCCATACACCACTAAAGGGCATAATTTGTCCCTTAAACCTTTTATTTTCTGCCAGTGAGCGTCATATTATCATAATATCAGACTTCTTCACTTCCAAAAGAGCACTAGATTTTCTTTTTCTTTTTTTTTTTTTAAATGGCCAGTTTCCAATAGACCCCATGTGTTCATGCCTCCAGGAAGAGCAGAAGGAGTGTTTATGCAGGGTACACCTTTCGGTGTTGCTGCTACAACAAAACGCCCAGGCCGCTAGACATTTTGCCTGGTTCCTGCTCTTGATCCTCACTCTGTGAGTCCTAAACAAAAAGAAATGACCGTATGTCATGCACAATCAAGGTATTTTCTGAAGAGCTGAGCTTAATAATCCTTCATCCACAGTTGTCAAGGCCTACTGTCCTATTCCAGCTGCCTTTCTGACCGTCCTCGATTTGAGTGGCTCTTGCAGGGGTTGAGATGGGGTTGGGGGAAGTTAATATCTTTTAGGACAAGAGAAAAGGAAGAATTAAATGTCCTTTTACAAATGTCCTTAACAAGTCACATTTCCAGGACCTGAATCACTTTGGGCAGTTTCAGCAAAGGAGAAATAAATATTGTTCTGTGGGAAATGATACATTTGATGTTTGAAGTCTGTTGCCGTGTTCTCATGGAGTTGAAGTTGGAAAGGGAACATCTCTTCAAGTTCTAGGTGTCTTGCGTTTCTTTGAAAATTTCAGGAGTTGTGCCATCAGCGCAATTGGCATGTGATGGTCGTGGGGACCGTATTGATTTAGATATATTATTAGATGAAAATGTTTCCATTTCTATAAAGGAGGGAGGCTGAGATGGAAATTCCTCAGATGGTTCCTTGCAGGTTTTGTGTTTTAGGAATACCTTTTCAATGTGTACAGTTTTATGCTATTCTGAAGCAAATACATTACAAATGCATATTTTAAATGGCACTGCAGCTGGGGAGAAATGCAGAAAAACGTGGATGGAAGATATAAAAATGAACTAGAGGGCTGAGGGAGAGAAAACACTTTCTTATTTAACCTTTAATTTTTCTTTGTCAATGACACTGAGCTGGCGTATAAGGTGTTCCTCTGGCGTGGATGCATATCAGCTAGATATTGGCTGGGATTTATTTCCAGAATCCCTGTTTTTCTAGATTGTCAGCAGTTCAAGTAATTATAGAATGTGACTTGAAAATATTAAGTTTTGCTTGGAGAGAAAATAGTTTCACCTGAAGTTCAAAATATTTAAGTCACGACAGCAGACTCTGAGGATTATACATACACGTATGTGTACCACACTCACTTCTAGTATTTTCTCTAATGTCTTCAGATATAATACATCCATCCTTTCATGATGGAAAAAACTTATCTCAGACTTCTCAGTTAGTTAAGTGGTATAATCTCTTATAAGAACATTACCTAATGTTCGTTCAATTGCACTGGGTACTTTACCTCTTCTTTAATGTATATTATTTCATTTAATATTAACAACATATAACATAAGTCATTAGAGGTTCATTTTACAGAAGAAGAACATTAAGCACAAGCTCAGGTTCAATTTTGGACTTACAGAGAAGCAATGCTCAGCGTGGCTGGGGTCTAAACCAGTGTGTCTAATGCTGAGAACAATTTCCTTAAATAATCTAACTCTCTTTAAAGCAAAAACGTCCAAAACATCTTGGGCAAAATCCTCAAGCTCTCCGGGATTGGTTGGGATTTTCAACTCTTAAGTCTTTTGTTGTCTGATAAGAAACAATGATTGAGGGAGAAGATCTTTTTGAAGATTAACTCAGTGGTGTCAATAAATAACAGAGTCTTCCTATAAAATGATAGTTCTTGCCAGATTTTCTGTATTTATCACTGCTACAAGATGTGATATTTGGGGAGAAAAAGATGCCGTATTTGGTAGGGGGTGATAGCCATCCAGTGGAAACTTCCTATACTCCATTTCGATCTGTGTTTTCAAGAATGAAAAAGCTACGCTTATGGATAATGTCGGTACAGGAGATAAACGTATCCATTGTGTTGATACAAAATTACTGTTCCAAGCAATTCAATTGTCCAAATGCATGTTTTCATGTCATAGCCACAGGAGCATGGGGTTGAGGATGTAGTAGTCCTGAGAGAGTAGAAAATAAGAATCATGTTCACTTGGGATATGTTCCAAAAAGGTGCCTTCTTCTGAGTGAACTGATGCACTTTAGAGACTTTAGCAAAGGAAAGTCACCTTAGCCTGGCACCACTGCATCCTTGTTGATTCTCAGGGCTAGCCAGGGTGAGAACAGGTGAGTGTATGTCACCTACAGCCATCCAACACATCTGTTGTTCCACGAGTTGGATCTGAATGGTTGGGGATGCCTCTCATTAGAATTGACTGCTTTTTGTTGAAATAACAGAGTTTTTGAGCTGAGGCTCACTACGTGTTTGTTTTTATTTTCCAGCTTTTGTTGGGCTCTCTTTCCCCCGTTTATTGCTAGAAATATGTTTCACTCTCTAGCACTTTTAAATTTTTTCTGTTGACATTCTTTGTTAACTGTCAGATTAGGTGGTGACACCAAATGAGCCCCTTGGAAATCTGGGGCAGAGGTACTAGGGTCCGTGCAATTTGGTAGTGCAAGTGATATTTAGAATGTATTTACTGTCTATCATGTTACTTTTTTGATAAGTATTGAGGGTTGAGGCTAAAAGATGAACAGTGCTTTTTAAAAAATATTTAAATGTTACAAATATGTGGGTCTATTTTCTTTATGAGAAGCTTTATTCTTCTCTTTGTTTCCCTCTCTGATCTTCACTCTTTCTCTTTTGCTTATTTTTCTACGTGTTTAGCCCAAAGCAGCTCATTGTTCTCTTATTAGATAATTTTTACCCGCCCCCCCCCTCCCATTTTCTCCTTCTTAGAGAAAAGATGTATGCTCAGGGTGTATCATATGGAGACGAGAAACCATCTACTTTGACTAGTATTTTCCAAAGGGCCAAGATCAGTCATAGGCAGAGAAAATCCCACGTGTATCTGAATGTCTTTGCATATGTCAGAGTAACCATTTAACTAGCTCCAGATAATTTTCATGTTAAGATGTTGTCATCTCTTGAATATTTTTTTCTTTTGTCTTTCACATCCACCCACTGTCATTGCCTCCAGTCCCCTACTCTTAAGAGTGCAAAGCAAGGAAAGGAAATGGCAGATCTACTGCGGAAAGAGGATACAGGCCCCTGCAACCATGAAACAAGAATAGTGGCTCAAAGGCAGAGGTTGGGGGTGACACCTTAAGAGTCCAGTGCTCAAGAGCACAAGGTCCCGATTCCTGAGAGGTGTGGACGTGGGTATTGGCCTGGAGTGATGAGCGGCGTATGGTGACTGTGGTAGTTTGCTTGTTTGTTGCAGAAAGGCTGATTCACTGAGCTGGCTATTAGGTAAATCACAAGAACCATGCAACTTGTTCTGGTGCTGAGCAAAGCCTCTCTCTAAGTGAAGCATTTGAGCCCAGTTGGCTTTGCTAAGAATCCCTGAGGTGATGGATGATGACTGCCCTATGAAAAGGACTGGGGGACTGCCCCCTTCTCAGGGGGCAGACCAGAGAGGAGTGGCCAGCAGTACAGCAGGGTCAGTGGACATCTGTTCTGCTTAGTTTCCTGAAGGGACTCAGGTTGAAGGTGGGAGTCATCAGTTCTTGACCCTTAAGCACTCACTCCCTGCAGGTGATGGAGTGCATTTATACCAGAACAAACCCAAAAAACCCATACTTTTCCTCCCACATCTGTTGTATTTCTTTTCCTTTGTCTCGGAATGTGAGTGGCACCAGGAATAAACTGAGCAGAGTCCTGATATGATGCTTGCTTACTAATCCTCTGAAGAGGACTACGCATCACTTCAAGTGCCTCTTGGAAATCTGTGAGCGGTTGGTTGGCATCCTGTCATTTCTAAACAGGACAGATTTACTCTGCGCTTTTTATAGGAATAACATTGAAAAATCATCTGACCTTAAGCCAAAGGTCAGAAACCTAACTAAGAATCACATTACTTTCAGGAAAACCGTGGGATTTTATTTACTGAACAGACAACCGAGTTCTTTAAACAATAGTCCAGCTCAAAGTTAAGACATTTATTTATTAACATCGGTCAAACTCTGCATCATGTCTCTCAAAATATATTTTCTCATATTATTATTCTCAAACACCTCAGAGAACATGTGTCTGTAGATAGACAGACAGACATTGTGAGGAGAGAAAATAAGTGTGCTGTGTTCCTTTCGCAACTTGAAATTATGTATGGGCCTTTGAGTGTTGAACATATAATTTACTGTTTAATTTTGGAAATGAAACATGCACGTACCTTCTATAATGTTAATATCCTTAATATAACTTTTTTAAAAAAGAGCTTTCCCATGCAGTAATAATACTTTCCAAATATCTGTATATCTATCTATCTATCTGTCTAGCTCACAACATTCTAGGTAGATAAAGCTAGACTGTCTTACAGAAGAGAAAACTGAGGTTCGTGTCTTGATCTTACCTGGTCATTTCACAGAAGATCAAGACTGAAATCCACGGCTACTGCCACTCAGCCAAGACTGAGGTTTACATGGTGTGTAAGTGCAAGCCTGTGTGTATAAATGTGTAAAGACATTATCTGTATTATACAGTTTGGGAGAGTTTAGAGGGAGGTTCACTATACATATAAATACTACATATAGTCTTTTCCTATATGTAGAGTAGTTTGGAGGGAGCCAGATTACAGTGATTTGGTTCCTTCCATCAGCACCTTGGCCTCCTGTAGGGAGCAGAATTAGGCCCAGTTTCTGCAGACTCCCTTTGTTGCTTCTAGATCCACCTTTAGTAGGAGCAGCCACATTAGCACTCTCCCTGGGGGAAGTTGTAGGGCATACTTGAAGGCCAGAGCCTGGTTGTATACAATGAATCTTCTTGGTGTATTTCCTGTGTCTTACTAATCTTAAGATTGCGAGAGAACAAATGTATGGACACCAAGGGGGGAAAGTGGTGGGGGAAGGTGGTGGTGGTGGGATGAATTGGGAGATTGGGATTGACATATACACACTAATATGTATGAAATAGATAACTAATAAGAACCTGCTGTATAAAAAATAAATAAAATTCAAAAAATAAAAATGGTCAATAGAATGAACTGAAATTTCAACAGAGAACATATACAAATGACCAAAAACAAAAAAAAAAAGATTTCTGCTAGTGGAGAGGCCGTGAGTGTGTCACCATGACTTCAGGAAAGGTGGAATTGGGGCATAGAGTAGAAAGAGAAGTTGTAGTCTGTTGGTTGAAGATGTTTGGTTTCCAAACTTAAATGCTAGAATGCTGAATTTTTAAGGCGTAGTCTCATTTAAAAGAGAATAAAATGGTATAGAATGACAAGGTGGAAGTGGAAATCATGAAATATGTAAAGAACATAGGACTTTCTTTTTTAAATAAGAGGTATCAGTTGTCAGTATCATAATTGAATATTTCCACGTGTTAAGGGAACAGGGCCACTCAGACTTCTGTAATATGTTTGACTATTAAAATATTTTTGACGAATGTCTTTGACATCAAAATATTTCACCCTGCTGTGCACAGCAAGCTTTCATGCATATTGATGACCATCTTTCCATTATTCAGTATGAAATTCAAAGATGTCCCTTTGTGCTTCTCCTTGTTTAGCAGAATTGAATTCTTCATTTGTGCATATGTGAGGGGGAGGGATTAAACTGAACTGTTTGGATGAGAAGTAATACATTTGGTTTCAAGAAATGGAAACCAAATGGCAGTGAGAGTAAACCACTGAAAATACTTCTAGATCAAAAAGATTTTAAAAAAATAATAAAGCATCCTCATCTTTTTTTAAGGTTCAGGCGAAAGAAATCTAACTAAAATTGGAATCAATTGACGAGAAGATAGAGTTTGATGGTCTTACACAGTATTTCACTCAGCCATACTGCCTGTCAATTCATGAGCTCTGTCTAATAAGGAACAATGAAGAGTTAGTTCTAACTTTTGAAAGGTTTGACTGGGAATGCCGAGACAGAATGGAATTGCCAGTACTGCTCACCACACGTGATCAATGAGTGTCACAGTAGACACCTGCTATGAATTGTGGGAAAACACTTTTTTAAAAAACTTAAGAAGAGGAAACTATTTTTTTTTTTTAATCAAGAAGAAACATTAGGAACTTCCCTGGTGGCGCAGTGGTTAATAACCCGCCTGCCAATGCAGGGAACACAGGTTCGATCCCTGGTCCGGGAAGATCCCACACGCCACGGAGCAACTAAGCCCGTGCACCACAACTACTGAGCCTGCACTCTAGAGCCCACGAGCCACAACTACTGAGCCCGTGCACCACAACTGCTGAGCCTGTGCTCTAGAGCCCGTGAGCCACAACCACTGAGCCCACGTGCCACAACTACTGAAGCCCGCACGCCTAGAGCCTGTGCTCTGCAACAAGAGAAGCCACCACAATGAGGAACCCATGCACCACAAGGAAGAGTAGCCTCCGCTTGCCACAACTAGAGAAAGCCCGCACACAGCAATGAGGACTCAACACAGCCAAAAATAAATAACTAAATTTTGAAAAAAAAGAAGAAACATTAAATTTGTTTTCTCTGCTTTTTGATAATGATAAAGAGACAGCTAAAAATAATAACTCATGGACTGAAATGTTCCAGGAAAAAAAAATGTAGGCATGTATAATGCATGGCCATGAGATACATAGTAAACTCTAGTTATCATTAATTTAATAAATACCTTGACCTTTTGAAGCCTTGAGGAGTTTTTCTTAGAGTTACATCTTGATACATTAAAAATAATTCATTACCATTTTAAATAAAGGTCCATGATATATTACTTTAGTTCCATTCATTTTATGGCTAAGAAATAATATTGCTATAATGTTAAATTAGTGGTAAAAAGGATTTTTAAAAGCGCTAATATAATGGTGCATTACCAGTAATTTTTAGTGTAATCACATATAATACTTCAGTAATAGCCTGCATGAGTTTAAACCTAAAATTACTCCTTACCACTAGGTAATTCTCTATAAAATCAACCTGGAAAAATCTTATTAGGTTTATTTTATTCCTTTTATGCAAACTTCAAATGGTTACTTTCTAACCTTTGAAAATATTTTTGGAGAATCAAGAAGGGATTAGTAATTTGGACTTTTAGTTTCTAATGTTTGAAAACAAATTTAAACAAAATACTTGAAAAGCAGTCGTGCAAGATGCAGTTTGCATAATTTATATCAGAGTAACAAATATTGTTGTTCTAAATAATATTTCCATTATTGATTCAAACGAGCTCCTTTGACTACTCTTGCTTATGTGATGGATGTATTTTTCCTGCTATGAAAAAAAGAAAATCAGTACTATGAAGAAACGCAGATGACATTTCAAAAATAATGGTTGAATAGCTCTCTCGTAACTATAATGACATTTTAACTGAGAAGTTCCCAAACTAGAAAAGCTAAAATTCCCATGTCCACCTCTTTTCCCAAGATATCCTCAAATGTGAAAAGCTTTTCTTTAATAACACAATTGACTTGAAGCCAAACATAAGTCTGATTTTTAAAGATGTTCCTAATGGTCTAAATTTTTTTTTAAGATTTATAATTTATTTATTTTTGGCTGCATCGGGTCTTAGTTGTGGCACGCGGGATCTGCATTGAGACATGCGGGATCTTTCGTTGCGGCATGAGGGCCTCTCCCTAGTTGTGGCAGGCGGGTTTTCTCTCTCTCGTTGTGGCGGGCAGGCTCCAGGGTACGTGGGCTCTGTAGTTGTGGCATGCGGGTTCCAGAGCATGCGGGCTCTGTAGTTTGCAGCACGGGGGCTCTAGTTGAGCCGCGGGAGCTCAGTAGTTGTGGCGCGCGGGTTTAGTTGCCCCACGGCATGTTGGATCTTAGTTCCCAGACCAGGGATCAAACCCACGTCCCCTGCATCGTAAGGTGGATTCTTTACCACTGGACCACCAGGGAAGTCCCTCTAAATTTGAATTTATGCTCCTACTAACCAAACTCTCTCCTGTTCTGTTTCATAAACATTTGTGACTGTATATCTTACTCAGTGATTCTTTGATCTGTCCCTGAATTACTGTGATTTATATACAGCTGCGCTAAATTTTCATTCATTCATACATTGAGTAATTTATTCATCCAACCAAATGCCTCGCATATGCCAGGCATGGTTCTAGGCACTAAGGATTCAGTTGTTAAAAAGCAAGGTCCCTACCCACATGGAACTTGCATTCTATCTCTGGTTACTACGCTGAAATCTCACTCTAAATGATTTTCTGCCTAAAGAAGAATTTGGTCTGAAGCAAATTCACCTTATGCTCATGAATCCAAAAGTTCACATTCTTAGACCATTTCATTTCTAAATGAACATTTATAGATGATTAGCAACAAATAAAAGAAATATATCTGTATATTTAGCTGTCAGCAAATCATTTCATTGACTAGAGTTTATCAGGTTTGCAGAACTTGGGGCTATTAGAAGAGGCTTAATTAGTATTGATACTATCAACGTTTGTACTTAAGTTAATATCCTAATTTTACATGCTACATAAAAAACAATACAACAACATCTAAGTGTCTGAAAATGTTGGGAAGCTTTAAAAAAGCTTTTTTTAAAAAAAAATTTGGATATCACTGTATTGTACACCTGTAACTTATATAATATTGTACATTTACCATACGTCAATTAAGAAGAAAGGAAAGAAAACAATATAACAACATCTAAGTGGTTGAAAATGTTGGGAAGCTTTAAAAAAGCTCCTAAAAAAAAAAGAAAGCGAAAAGAAAAGCTCCTGGAGAATTTTTCTCGTTTACAGTGACCTGTAGCTATTCACACTAGTATTGTCAGACTTTATAGCGTAATAAGTAATTGAAGTGACCTGTGACTGTGCTCCACCAAAATATATTTAATTTCTCTACTGTAAATGACCTCTTCATTATACAGTGCAAATTTACTCTGTTCTGATGTTAAAATGTCACATTCGCACTTCCAGATTGCTATATTTTATTACATCTTAATTTTGATGGAAAACGTTTACATTGATATTGAAGATGATATGATGCAGATTTTTTTGTTCTTTATCCTGAGGTGTGAGGCCCTCCAACCCACTGAGTACAACAGAAGCAGAGAGAGACTGAATCACTTCTCTGCAAGGATGTGAATAGGCTGTTTGATGCCTGTGGCTTAGTGGGTGAATCTATAAACTGGAGTCAAAAGATTTAGCGAGGGATGGTTTCTTTATCTGTAAAAGAGGCAAAAAATATTTGCTTTTCCTACATCAAAGTTTTTTTGCAAGGATTGAGTAAGATAATGATATCACTTTGCAGAAATTATATACAATTCTAGAAGGCTATAACTTGTATTATTTCAGTTTTCTGGTTTTGTCTGCTCCCCAATTATTATTATACTTTATGTATGTGCGTTTAAGGAAACAATGCTTCTCATCAAGATTTGAATTATACAGTTAAACTGCTCCTTTGTTTTCAAAGTGCTGTTTGCTTATTTTGGAGCTAATGATAAGATTCCCTTAATTACTGGTCACCTTAATTGCTGGTCATATTAAACAATAGATGCTGTCACATGGCTTCCCAATGACTGGATACATACTGAACCCAGGGGACTTACAGAGTTATACATCAGACACGAGAGACACTTTAATGACAGCCGTAAATTACAACTGCTCCTAAACTGGGGAATGAACATTTTAGCACTTCCTCTGGGATGAACCCAAGCCCAAGACATTCATTGAGTTCTTTGGTGTGCAGTGATGCCCGTGGGAAATTAACAGGGAAGTGGAGCCCTTTCCTGTAATAATACAAAATGATTAAGAGGACCTTAAAAAATCAATTGACTAATCAATAGTGTATAACTGCTTGGAGCATTTTCCCCATGCTAATCAGACATTAAGTTGTTTAAACTAAATATCTCCAGTTTCCCCTATTACTGAACTGATTTATAAGACATGGTCAAGGATGTCAGAGTCTGCTGGAGCCAGATTCCAGAGCATTTGTCATTAAAGAAAGACGGAAATAATTCGTAGATGGTTCTCTCTCACTACAGATTCAGAAGGCTCTTGAAAGGGAAGATATAATAGGAAGATATAAAAGAAAGTGTTCTCCTAGTTTCCAGACATTGGTGAATTAATGTGGTAATCCCAAATTCTAAGCATGTATAGTTGCTTGAGAATATGGGCAGGGACTTGATTGAATTCAGAGTGATGGAGGTCAAAATAACTATAGAAAACATCTATACACTATATATTTTCAGGCCTTTACAATTTTTTTTTAACTTCAGCCATGGTGAACGGCATGCAGCAAACAAGACTCCGAATTCCAAACAACCAAAGGTATTCAGACCACACCTGTGAAGTGACATATTATTACCTACCTGTATATTGCCAGCAATGCTAGTATCAAAACCACGTGTACACTTTTTTTTAAAGTTGAATGCCACTGTGCGGGGTGGGGGGGGGAACACTAAGAAATAACTTTAAACAGGGGGAAAAACTTTTTTTATTGATATGTTTTACTTTGCTGGCAGACCAGAGCAAAGGTTTTGTGAACATTTAAAAGATGAAAAAGGTGAAGAATCCCAGAAGCGGTTTATCTTGAAGCGAGATAACTCTAGTATTGATAAAGAAGACACTCAGGTTGGTTCTCAAGTTTGAGAGTGGCTGACGTTGTTGTTTTTGAAGGTGGGCTGCCTGATGTTCTTGTCATTCTGTTGTCCCCGCTCCCCCTCCCAAAGCTCCCCTGCCTCTGAAACGACTGTCCCCCCCAACCTCCTGCCCCCCTCCCCCCTGCCTCCCTCTTTGGCCTTCAGTGGGTAGCAAAACACCACATCCTGGTTGCTTCAGCGATGGCTCTGTGTTGGGCTGCATGGGTGGTGCTTGGCGCAGGCTCTGCTGCATGTCTTGGGGGGTTGGGATGCCTCAGGCTCCGAGCTGATGGGAAGAGCTTTGTCAGTTGCATTTCCAGGTGTCTGTGTAACTCTGGCAGTCGTTCCCCTCCCTACAGCTTTATCCTTCCGTTGTGCACACATTGAGCTGGATTGTCAATACGGACCGCTGATCAACTGATGTAGCTGTAAACAACAAACCTTGTTATGGTGAGGCCAGGTGGATTTTGCAAACTCTCCTAAAATAAGTCTTCACAACGAAGAATTGAGTTCAGGTTTTAGTCCCCCACCCCTTCCCCTTCCCATGTTTTATCGTCCATGTCAGTTGTCTGCTTGTTTTGCACGAACTGGAGCAGAACTTCCTCCTTACGTGTTTTTTGCTTGTGACAAAACATTACATTGTTCTAGAGTAGCCTTACTCATGGGACCTCAACAAGGCTAGAGAGACTTTTCTATGGATGGAGGGGGTGGGATCCAGGATGATTAAGAAGAAAACTAAGTAAATGGCAAAAGAAAACAAAATTTTAATGATAAGAGGAACAGTAGAAAGTCATATAAATGTCATTACAGTTACCCTTTATGTCTCTGACAATCAAATAGATTTTTTTTTTGGCAATGACTTTGCTTTAGAATGCTGAAAGGTAAGACAATCTGCGTCTCACTCAAGTTGTTATTTTAATTACCCACAGTGAGTCACCGTGAGCCTGTGTGTGCATCTCTGACGCACTTTTTTAAAAAAAAAAAAAACCCGTTCGTCATTTGTATATCGTTTCCTGCCACCACCATCAAACCACACCATGGCTCGAGTTGACTCTGGAACATGTGCCCGTGTCCTGTACTTAGTGGGTGTTTGTTGAATGGATGGATGGACGTGGTTAGTGCAGGGCGTTTGGGGAGGCACGGCAGGAGTAAGATGGGAGGGCGGTAGAGACACAGGAAGTGGTTCAGAGGGAAGAACAGCAGTCCTCATGCTGGGTTCTTTGAATTGTTAGATTTCTTGACATCGACCTTAATCAGCAGACAAGCTTTTTGAATTTAGTTCCTCTTTTTATCCCAGACGCAATTCACAGAATAAGTCATTGAGTGAATAAAAATACAAGTTAGGATGCAGAGAAGTAGCGTCCATATCTTCCATTCTGCCTGTTCCCTTCTTTACCACCTGGCTCTGTTTCTCTGGTCACCAAGTTTTCAAAGCCATTTCTTCTCTTAGTCATCTTGAACTAGCCACTTCCTCTTTTCTCACCACCATTCTGCCTCCTTTTGGGGAGTCAAAATCACACAGGTTTGCTAAGGAGACAGAGCCCATGACTCATGACCCATCACGTAGCCAACTGACCGAATACCTGAGGCACATTCAGGAGCTTACACTCCAGAAACTCCCATGCTACTTGCATCCAGCAAGGGAGCAAGCAGGAGTAACAAGCATCCCCTGCCATTGCATGGCACACACACCACACACGTACCCCACCACGGCTTCCTTAGGGACCAGAGGGAGTAAGGCTTTTCACGCCCCATTTGCTTAAGTGAACATTTATTATTCTCAGCTGACAGTTTTTCTTAACTGCAGATTTCCAACAGCTCAACTTGGATAACCCTCCTGATTTCTTTTTTCTGTTCAGCAAAACAGAATGCATCCATTTAGAGATGACAGACGAAGTAAATCAATTGAAGAGAGAGAAGAGGAATATCAGAGAGTGAGGGAGAGAATATTTGCACACGATGTGAGTAGTTGTTTTCATTGCCTCTTGAGTGCGGTCCTTCCATCAGCAGCAAGGCAGCCTCATTCCCCAGACAGGGAGCTGGCAGGGACGAGGGAAGCTGGAGGCAGGGAACAAACCGAAGAGCAGCAAACTAGAGGTGTTTCTGGAAGAGGACCTGCTTCAGGGAAGTGATGGAGGAGGGGCCGAGGGTTTGCATGTGTTCTCTAGGGTATGACCTGTGGGGAAATAGAGATACCATTTTGGTCAATGAAATAGACCGTAAGTACAGAGAGAGGTTGCCAGATTTGCAGAAATCCCTTCACGTTCATATTAGCCAGCAGATACCACACGGTTGTCTTTTTAAGACCAACATTGTACACAGGAAAGAATTACAGGAAAAGAAAGAAGAGTCGTTGATCTTACACACACACACACACACACACACACACACACACACACAGAATTTTCTGCAATCTTAGCAAGTATGGACATTTTATTATATCAAAGTTAAATAGTGATATTCATCCCCCCCCACCCCATTTTCAGATCGAATAGTTCTGTGAACAATTCTCAAGGATATAGTCAGAAAACAATTTTTATTGTTCAAATCCCAAAGAAGATGTGGTTGGGTTTTTTTTGTTATCCTTTTCCTCAGTGTGGCCAAAATTAAATGCAATTAAATTAAATACAAATTAAAAGGTTTAAAAAAACTGGATTTAAATGCAATGAAATGAAAAGGACAAGCTATTGCCATAGGTTTTCGCTTCCATGAACTCATCTGGCACCCTCCTAAAATGCTGTGGCCTCTTCTCTCTGCAGAGGTACAGCCGTGAGCACCTTTGTGTAGACCCTCTGCTGCCAACACCTCTGGCGTTACTAAGTCAGGTGGAGCATCTGACCTCCTGTGTGATTTGCTCCTGGATGTCTTACAAAGCCAGCCTAGCATGGAGGGGGACTGCTCTCCCTAGAGGTGTTAAGCCCAAGCCAGTCTCCCTGATCTCTAGATCCTCTCTGCCTTTCTTAAAACACAATTTTCAGTTGAATAATCTGGCCCAGAGCTTGGGAATTAGAGGAGTGTGAGAGAAGGAGATGGAGGTAGCCATAGTTGGCTGATGTCCAGGTACAATTCTAGAAGATTCTAGAAAATTCTTTTATTATGGTCAGAATTATTGAGGGTGCATAGGACAGCAAGACACATGGTAGACCTTTCCTTATGTTTGCTGGATACAAGAATGCAGTAATGAGAGGATCTTTTCTAGTCATGATACTATAATGATGCCAACTGTGGACTGGAGGTAGAATGTTCCTGTCTGATGACCTTCAAGAAGAGAAATTTTTCTGAAGGCTAGTTTATTTTCTATTTTCTCTGTCTCTTTCTCTCTCTCTCTTACGCACGCACACACACACACACACACACACACACACACATACACACACACACACCTTTTCCCTCTTAGTCTGGTTCTGGCAAGTCATATAGTTTATGAATGAGTTGTTACATTGATAAACAAATACTTATCACCCACATAATATACAAACAACATTATTCTTTTTTTTTTCTTGCCAAAGCTGTGCCACATTGCCAGACACTCAAGAGCCAGGTGACAGTAAGTAACGTCACTGATGCATGCCTATGATGGGGGTGACACTTGCCCTGCTGTACTTCATTTGTGTATTCTCGTGTCCATAGGGAGGTCATCAAAGGGAGAAGGGGTCAGCGTGACTCCCTTTACACACTGCATTTCCTCACATCCATCTTAAGCAGATTATTCGTAAGCGACCTGGGTTCCAGGCTAAAGATTGCAGGCAAGGGTTCCTGTTTAAAGCCTCTATGGCCACATGCTGTATTAACTTTTTTTAACAAGTAAAAGCAGACTTAAATGTGAGAAAGCTTAAATGCAAAGCTATTGTCATAGCCTTTTTATTCCATGAACTCATTCAGCAGCCTTCTCTACAATGCTGTGGCTGCTTCTCCCTATGGGAGTGGAGGCATGAGCTCCTTTGATAGGCTGTCACGCCCGGTGGCCAGCACTTCTGGCTTTACTGATTCAGGTGGGAAACTGCCTGTTTCTGACACTGCTTTTCACTTGATCTCCTAGGGCAGTAGTTTTTTAATCAGCATGCTGTACCCAGAGTGTACTCATAAAGGGCTTCAGAGATCAAATAAAATCCCTGATATTACCTGCAAAATATTATGTTCATGAGCATATGTGCATTTTTCTAAGGATAAGATCTGTAGTGTTTATCATATTCTTATAAGTTTTCATGAAGCTTGAATGAGCCACTAAGAGCCACTTTCCTAGACGGAAAACAAAATGTCTTTCTCCCTAGTCTGATCGCTCTTGTAGAGACAATGCAGTCATACCACTGGTATTCTCTGTTTTAGCTATTAATATTCCCAAATTCAGCAGCTTAAAAAACAAACAAATAAAAATCTGCTTCTCTCACAGTTTCCATGGGTCAGGAATCTGGGAGTGGCTTAGCTGAGTGATTCTGACTCAAGGCTTTTCATGAGGTTACAGTCAAGCTGTCAGCTGGGGCTGTACTCATCTAAAGGCTTGGTGAAGTGGTTATCTGCTTCCAAGTTCACTCGAGTATCTCCAGACCTTAGTTCTTTGCTGGCTGTAAGCTGGAGATCTCACTTCCCACATAGTGATGTGGGCTTCTCCATAGACTTGACAGGTGTCTTCAGAATGGCAACTAGCTTCCCCCAGAGCAAGTGATCTGAGAGAGAAAGAAAGAATCCCAATTGGAAGCCACAGTCATTTATAACCTGATCCTGGAAGTGACCTACCTTCCCTTCTGCTGTATTCTGTTGGCACACAGACCAGCCCTGGTGCATGTGGGAGGTGCTACACAAGGCAGGGGTCACTGGGCGCCACCCTGTACTAACAGGATAACACAAACTCAAGGACATAACAGCAATATGAACTTTCTCGAATATATATAGTAACATAAAGACAGGACCCTTTAGGGAGCCTTCACCTATGCAATTCCAGATTCCCAAATGATCATTACTGCTGCCCAAATTGTCGAGGTTCACAAGATAATAATTAAAGTATCTTAACTCAATTGTAAAACAAATGCAAAGAATCCAGCATAAGGAAATTAAGTTACAGGCATCTAATCTTTTTTTTAGCTGGTCTTCAATTTAGCATCTTCATAAGTTAAAAACAGAGGTCATGTAACCAGCTTCCTTTGCCAATTATTAAGTAGTGGAGTAGTTCAAACAGGTTCAAATATCGATACACTTAAGTAGGATTTTTTTTTCTACTTGAAGTTACAATAGAGATTTATGGGAAAATACTTCCTGGTATTTACACTTTAGCAAAATCCAGATTTGTTTTAAAATTAGAAGCGTTCTTGAATATTTTACAAATGTATCTTGGTTTCTAAGGATGTGTGTGTGTGCGCACGCGTGTGCTTTTGTACATAGGTGCACAGTCAGTATATGCAGATTACTTCAGGGTTTTCTAGAAAAAGTTTTTCAAATATAGTTTGAGAATTTTGGTATCTTGAAATGAGACCAATTTATCTATTATTTGGGAACTAAAATGTTATTTAGAGCACACAACAATTTAGTTCTCAAATAATAAATAAATGTACTATTGTTGTCAGAAGTACTTGAAATACAGCTCTTGTTTCCTTTGGCAAGAATTTCAACTTGTTTTATGATTAGTCCTATGCAGTGTTGTTCCTTTTAGGAAGGTTAAGTTGATAAAGCAATATATCTGAGAGAGATCTGTTTTGCCTGTAGGGTGATTTCTGAAGGGTATTTATGTATAAATAGGGATTCGCGGGGGACCTCATCTTTGGTCTCCTTTGCATGTGCTGGGATTCTTCAGGGAGAGCTGATGATGAGGGTGTGAGGCACCACCTGGCTTGGGGGTGGCACGTGGAAGAGAATTCTGTATGCCATCGGCAAAAATGTTTTCCTCCTTTAAAAAAAAAAAGACCTTTATTTACATCTGAGAATGCATATACCTGACAGCTCTGAATGCTGGGCTTAATTACTGTGACAATTTTATCTTTCTCTGCTATTAAATTTGTAAGTTATTAATGCTACTTTATACACACACACATACACACACACACACACACACACACATTTTCATCAGTTACTGAATCTTAGCCCATAACTGTCTCTTGTCTTATTTATGAAAATGTGGTAGATGGATGATGAGGTGATATTTTAGGACCTTTCCACAAAAATCAGGCAGATGCTCTGGAGATTGGTTTTGGGGAACATCATCTTTGACTTGCAAGTGACTTATTTTTTAATTCAAAGAGTTTTGGGCTGCTTCACTTTCCCCCAAATGCTATTAGATTAATGAGTCTGAAGAGGTCAGCATGTCTTTGATCAACTCTTTCAAAGAAGTAATTGAGTCTCAGTTATTCAGTACCAGCCAGAACATCCTAAATGTAATTGACCTCTTTTCAACCTCAACAGATGAGAAATAACAAAGTATTAAATTCATCATGGATATCTCACACAATCTCACTTTTGTCACATACCAGGACTTGGCTCAAACTTGACTCAAACCGGTAGGGAAACCAAACTAAAGGAAATAAAGACAATGGGATATTTAGCTTACTTTAAAGAGATCCTCATAGGAATAATGTCAAGGGCACATCATCTGTATTTGTTTCCTTTTATAAAATTAAATGTCAAATTTTTTTAAAAAGATATTTTTCTGAAAAGCTTTTTTCTTAGTTGGCTGTTTTTGCCTTTTGCTTAATAAAATTTTTGCACACGATCTTCGGGATGCATGTTAAATGCACAGAGGTTAAAACAGAAATCGTTCTAGAGATGCCCCCATTAAAATGCTTAGACCACTGAGAAAAACATTTATGCCCAATCTAGCCCTTTGGCTTAGTGGAAGGAAATGATTTTTCCAGTAAAATGTAGAAAGAAACCAATATCCTACTGGCATCTCTGAGCAGTGGTTACATTAGTAGCATTTTTAATTCAAAAATTCAATATTGAAAGGTCATTATTATTTCTTTAGTTTTATTTTATCTTAAAATTGACCTGTTAAGTCTCTATTTATCCCTTTAGCCAGGTGACTTATTCATCATTTAGAAAATCCACACGTATAATTTTACATTTGTAAATTTACATTTACAAACTTAGTACTTTGAACATGGTTTTATATTAGTTCCTAAACACAGTCGTATTTTAGGACTGTTGCACCATATTTTGTTTAGACTTCTCTTTCTCTGTTAAAATTTAATTTGATCTACCTTTCCCGAGCACATATGATAATGGAATTTTATCTTCCCTAAGTTGTATGTTAAACCCAAGATAGCAGAGAAATGCGTGCTAGAGAATGCAAGCTAAGAAGAAAGTCACTGGGTTTTTTGTGTGAAAAACTAAGATATATTAGATGGAGCTTGATATTCTTTCCCAAGTAACTTCATTTTGTTCTCACTTGTTTTCTGAGCACCCCGCTGCCCCCGCCAATTCCCCGCCAAGATTGTTTGATAGCATCTCTTCAGTTTGAGAGTCTGGCAGGTCATCTGTTTATGTTGTGAGAGTTTATTGTAGCCAGGTCATAATTTCAGGATTGTGGCTTTACAGCTCTCCTATCCTCAGGTGGATCGTGCCAAGTTTGCACGCTCTGCCTTGATCTGAACTTGTCCTTTTGGCTCCTGATGGCGGCTGCATCTCGGCAGCCCTAGAGGAAACCACTAGCTCAGGACCTGATGCTCACAGGTTTCTCCAGCAGCTTCATTCACAACATCTCTCTTCTGACCTTGGCGCTACCCGGGCTAAATCTGTTTGAAACCTGGAGACACCGTGATGGAAAAGAGCTGCATGAGAATGGCTTACACTTCTAACTCTAACCGTTTTATTTTTCCTTTTTTTTATTTCCATTTTTTCTGAAAATGGTACATATTTTTCTTAATTCTTTTCCTCTTGGAGGGGAAAAGTAGTTTGAAAAGCAGGCAAGGATTTGGGCTCCCTCAGCATATCCAGAACATCTGATACAATGCTTTTTTTTATTTTTCAGTCAGTTTGCTCCCAGGAAAGCCTTTTTGTGGAAAACAGGTAAAATGAAATTTGCTTTTTCATGTCTTTAGAGGAACAAAGTCTGTCATGTGTCTTGTTTTTCATAGATATACATATGCCATATATAAGTGTGTGCTTGAATATATGTATAAATACATATATCTATGTGTACACACATATATATGCACACATATATGTTATTTAGCATGTCTAAAAGCTATTTAACTGTGGGGAAAAATTCCCTCCATTACTTCCAAACATAAGTTTCAACAATTTCCTTATTTAAAGTCTCAACTTCTGGTCCTTCCAAAGGTATAATCCTGTTACCTTCCCCAGGCATTAAAAAGTATAAATGTTGAGACGAGAACTTGCAGTTTCATTGGCTTATTGAATAGGCTGCTAAAAGTACTTGTGTATTTGGTGTTACTGGCCTCTTCCTGTGCCCTATCGTTATATGTAGCTACACAGATGATAATTTGAATAGTATTGTTTTATGTTTCTCATTCTAAATAATCTGTCTTCATAAAAGGCTGAACTTGGAAAACTTATCTAAACCGATCTAGATTTATCAGTGTACCTGGCTGGGTATTAGTAGAGAAGGTGGTGGTTATGACATGAATGTGTTAAAACATTTATACAAAGTCTTGAGTATAAGAGCAGAAGTTCTCAAATTTAGCATGTACCTTTTAAAAATAGTTCTAAACTGATATAGATATTAAAATGCTCCATTGATTTAATTGCACGTTTTCAAGGGGAATTAAGGAATTCCTCATTAGCTGTAGTGATCACATTAAAATGCATCACAGCAGTCAACTTGGATTGGAAATATGGTAGCCATTAAAAGAGTGGTGGTTAATTTCATTTCAGGTGTTGGCTTAATGGGTATCCCTATAAAATCGATTAAAATGGAGGCTATCTGATTAAATTCCAGTACTTAGAGAAAAGTTAAACCTGGCATTCAAGAGGACTGGTTTAAAAAATGCCCTCATTCATAGCAGCAGTTAGAAAACGTCAAGTAACTACCCTCAACTGAATAACCTCTTGTAGAAGAAGGGATGAAAGTAGTGAACAGGTCTTTACAAGGCATCCAAAAGCATCCTCAAAAACCCATACAGTTTTCAACAAGTATTCCTTTTTTACAGTAAATTAAGAATCCGTGAGCTTTACCATCGTAGGGATGTTAAAGCAATCCAAAATTCTATATCGAAAATTGAATTTGGATGTTGGATGCAACATTTGGATGTTGAAGCAATCCAGAATTCTATATCCTTTACCCAAAGAATGAAGTGAGCATTTAGAATTCAGTTTAGTAGGACATGTATTCCCTAGTCTTGTAGCCAATCATTTTCCCTACTTACTCCCTAATCTTCGTCATACACTTGTGTTTTGTATGAAAAGACTGCTAGTGCACTTGTGTCCCTAATATTCAAATTGGATTATATTCATCAATACAATAATTTGTCACAAATATGCATTGCATATGTGAAGAAGTATTGATGGTCCCCAAAAGCAAAATTCTGAGTAGATCCCTACAAAAATAAATATATTTCTTTGATACCTGCCTTTGGAAGGCATATTTCACTATGCCCAAAATATAAAGAATAACTAATATTACCCAAAGAAAAAAATCGCAACCGATATATTTAATTAATTAAATGTCTATTATATCTATATCCATTTCTTTGATTCTCCCCTCCTCTTCCATTCCATCTGTTTCTTCTTCCCTTCTTTCTCCCTGTCTAGCATCGGTACTTTATCCTAGGGTAGGGAAAAATCAGGCTGCCATTAATTTATTAGGGCAAAATTCTACATCTTGAAAATAAACCGTAGCATATAGGGTTGATTTGCAAGACAGGTGTGCTATAGTTGAGTACACATCCATTTAACATAAGGCATTTAGTACCCTTAGATTTTATATCATAAAAATCATGTTTTTCATTTCCAGTAGGCTCTTGGAAGACAGTAACATATGCAGTGAGACCTATAAGAAAAGACAGCTCTTTCGGTTGGTATGGTTTACTTTTTTAAAACTGTGTTTTCAGATGATGTGGTGGAATCAATGTTAAATATAAGTGTATTAGTATAAAATATCTCTGTTCATGAAATAAAATATGTTTGGTTATCTCTTTGTAAAGGTTGTTAACTGAGCTAGTGTTGAAGCCATACGGGGTCCTGTGAGATACAGGACTGGGAAACCAAGTGCTTTGTCTACAGTCCTTTAGGGTTCTTCCTCTGATTTTCTGGGTTTTTTTCCTCCAGGACTAACTTTGACAGCACACTGATTTCACATTCCCAAATCAACTTTGGTGAATTACACTGAGTTAAAATTTCTCTTATAGCTTGCAATTGTGTATACGTTCCCAACACTGGAAAACAAATCAATGAAAACTCTATTTGAGTAGTTGATTTTTAGCCGCTACTATCCATCATAATATTTCAAACAATATTTTTTCAAGCACAGATTTTATTTCTAAAGAAAGATATGGGATTGTTTCCAATTATAATGAACTACTTAAATCAAGATCTGTGTGGGATAAGGAGAATAGATTTTATATATATATATATATAATATGTATAAAGTTTTATACTAGGCTAGAGAGTGCCATGAAAGCAGAGGTACTATACCTGCTCTCTCATTACTTTATTTTTATTTATTTATTTTATTTATTTATTTTTTTTTTGCGGTACGCGGGCCTCTCACTGTTGGGGCCTCTCACTGTTGGGGCCTCTCCCGTTGCGGGGGCACAGGCTCCAGACACACAGGCTCAGCGGCCATGGCTCACGGGCCCAGCCGCTCCACGGCATGTGGGATCTTCCCAGACCGGGGCACAAACCCGTGTCCCCTGCATCGGCAGGCGGACTCTCAACCACTGCGCCACCAGGGAAGCCCACTTTATTTTTTTAATTAAAAAAATTTTTTATCGGGGCTTCCCTGGTGGCGCAGTGGTTGAGAGCCCGCCTGCCGATGCAGGGGACACGGGTTCATGCCCCGGTCCGGGAAGATCCCACGTGCCACGGAGCGGCTGGGCCCACGAGCTATGGCCGCTGAGCCTGCGGGTCCGGAGCCTGTGCCCCCGCAACGGGAGAGGCCCCAACAGTGAGAGGCCCGCATACCGCAAAAAAAAAAAAAAAAAAAAAAATTTTTTTATCTCATTACTTTATTAAATGTGTCTCTACCATCCATTATAGGGCAATGGATACACAGTGCTATATATATTTTATATGTATATGTATATATATATATATATATATATATTCAATACCTAATACATTTACCTAATATATATAATATGCTAGTGCTTTTATGAATATTAGGATTCATCTCTGTTGTAGGAGAGGCAAAACAAACAAACCAACAGAACTTCTTGACCACTGAGAAAAAAGGAAATACCCAGAAGTAAATGAATTCTGTGTTTAGAACATATCTTTTTGCTGTAAATCTGAACTTACGACCTCATCCTTAGAAAAGTTAGAGCAATTTCTTTTCTTTTTACACTTTGGCAGAAACAAACAAAAAAAACAGGATCTATATTTTAACTTCCTTTACTTTTCTAGGTTGAACTATACATCTAATACCTTCCTCTTGTATCATTAGACAGTTTATTTTCACACTTGAAGGTTAAGAAAGTAACCTTGCATTTTTTCCCTTGAAAGCCCAGAGAAGGACTAGAATGTATCTGTGCTCTTGCAGTCACACACCATGACCTGGCTTGTTTAGACCAGTACAGATAAAATGTGGGTTCTTGCCCCCTAGAGGCATTTAGTTTTACATAGCCCCAAATCTGGTCCCTAGCCGGAGCTACCGTCTACTGAAGTCAACCATCCCAAATACGGATGCTATAACCCACCAAAGTTACCAAGCACAGAAACTCAGGAATATGACTTAGCACAAAGCCATCCACACACTGATAAAAGCAGTTCAAAATGTACATCATACCTAACTTGGTAAAAAAAATAAAAATAAAAAAGTGTCACGTTCAGACATGAAGGACATAAAAGTTATCAGTTATATTCATCAGCACAGGAGCAGAACTTAGAGTATGTGCTTTATGACTACTCTGGGGTCAAATTCTAGTTATGTACAAGAGGGCCAACGCCCCTTGATGGCCAGATATTCATTATCATTGTCTTCCTGGTTTCCAATAGAAGAAGACTAGGACTGGGCTTGTTAGGAAGTATAGGAAGGCACTTGTGGATATGATACCTATGATTCCACACCCAGATAGATATGAAATTCAGTTCTGGACCTTACCTTGCCAGTGTTAAAGTGAATGATTGATAGAGCAGTAAAAGATATGATTTCAGTGTATCCGTATCTAGAGATCATAAATTAAATGCATTATTTTGAATCTCATTAATGCTAACTCTCTAAAGCAACAACTTAAATTCCATTTTTTATAAAATGCACAGATCTTGACTTGAGATGAGGATTTGAGCCAGTGGATTAGAGGTAGAAGAAGTTAAGGAAATCTTAGGTTGCCTTATTGGCTATGGGATGTGACATGAGCCTAGAGGAACTACCCAGTGCTTTAGAAACACACTAAAAAGCACTTAGGAATAGTGGTGGACACCTCCTTTGCAGAGAAAGGCTTAGCCACTCTGGCATTTAGAGGAAGTCTAAATTCCTCCCGTGGAGGTGCAGAGTTGATAATTGAAGCAGACTTTAGTGATGATCGCCTCCATATGGGGAATTGCCTTCTGATGCATCCCGTATGCTGAGGACCCCACTCCAAATCTTTTCCTATAATAAATATTCTGCGTTATCTACAGGGGCGATTATTGTCACACCCTTGGTACATTCATGGTTGCTAAATAATGATTTAGTCAGGCTTTGTCAAGGGTGGGTCAAATTAATCAGAATTATATGAGAAAAGAATGAAGCTGAATTTGGAGATTTAAAGGGAAACAATCAGGAATAGAGCACCTTGAAGGGCTGTTCTTTCTCCACCTAGTCTCCTCTGGGCTGTTTGAATTTCATAGGTTTTAAGAACTAAAGACACCTGGCCCTTGGTGAGTGTCTGATACTTCCTACTCACAAACTAGTCTTTTTTAAAAAATAGTCCTTGTTTCTAAAACCAGCCGCCCCCGAGGTACGGAACACAGAGAGAATGTTTGTAAGAAAACATTAAGAGAGGACAGCAGGGCGCTGAGTACTTTTTGTTTTGTGAATTTTCTGTTGCATTTCCTCCCCTCACTGTACAAAGTCTTTATCACAGACTAGCTGTTTCATCTTTATTATCTCCTGGATCCATTGACCTTCTTAAATTTTCACAAAATGAAAGAAAATGTTCAGTAAGTAAAGTTGAAGCAAAACCTAAAATTTTCTGTATACCTTCTGTACAATTTGGTGGGTGAGTGTTTCAGATATATATACTTCTAGCAATCTAAAGACAGTCTTTAGAAGAATTGTCTTTAGAAGAATATTAATTGTCTTTAGAAGACATTGTCTTTAGAAGAATATTAATATTAATAAAACTGCTATTCACCACTGTGATCAAGATTTCTATCACATCGCACAGTGTTATGAAATTAGGGGTTATATCTATTGCCCATGGTTTTTGTCCCCTTTGCTTATTCATAATCCATGAGAATCTTAGAATATTTTGATGATCCATTATTTCCAAACTGCAGAAAAGCCTCTGAAAAATAGTAACCAAGTCGCTCTTTAAGCAGTTGGAAACCAATGAAAATGCAAATTTCATCAACTTTCTCTATAAAATACATGCAGTTTTGCACACTGCTTAGAAATACTCTGTAGTCTTCAAAAATGACTTTTGACTATTGGATCTCTTCCAATAAGTTCAATCTTTTTCTATTTGAATTTTGAACAAATGTGTCATTTCATCTATGGAGCTATTTTGTTATTCCCATTGATCTCCTTGGAAAGTTTCGTGTCAGTGTAGTGTTTGCACTGTTGTTACTATCACGAATTTTTCTGTGTGAAAGTTATTAAAGGGCTCTTTTCTCTGCCCGTGAAGGTTAAACTCACTGGACAAAATTCTCACCAAGGGTTAACAGAGGAATTCCTGTGAACTCTGTGCTGTCTGCCAAAGCCTTAATATGTATATAATATAGTTAGCAACTAAATTAGTAAATGGCTTCTTTGAAACTGTGTATTTTACCCTGGTCCAATTACTTAATGCTAAAGGGAGAGACGAAACTCTTCTTCGGTGGGAGTTGCTTTTAGGATCATTTAACATCATAATTGCTTTCAAACACTGATTCATTGTTGATTTGGGTCAGGAGAATTTACCTTCTTCTCTCCTCTCCACAAGAGAAGTTACCAATTATATCTTATATCCTATTTTTCTTGTTGTTTCCCCTTCACTGGCAGAGGGACCATGTGACATTTCTAGGTTTGGTCTTTCGTTTGTAGTATGAGTGTTTGTGTGATGTGTTACCTGTCTGTCTGTACATCAACAAGGTGTCCGTGTGCTGTTTGTGAGGCGACAGGTGTCAAGGAAAGGGTTGACAAGAAGGGTCTTGTGTAGACAGTTCTTACAAGAAAGGTCCCGCTCTGTGTCCGTTCTGCTCTCGGAATCTAATGCTGTCCCGTGCATCTTTCTGATGGCCACACTCCAGGGGCAACAGAGACAGCTCGGGGAGAACATCTGGAAGTCGGCAGAGCAGCTCGGAGAATGAACTCAAGTGGTCCGACCACCAAAGAGCCTGGAGCAGCACAGATTCTGACAGCTCCAACCGCAATCTCAAGCCTGCCATGACCAAGACGGCGAGTTTTGGGGGCATCACGGTGCTGACCAGGGGTGACAGCACATCCAGTAGCAGGAGTACCGGGAAGCTGTCCAAAACAGGTAGTTAGTACTGAATGGGTTTATGTCCTGTGATCGTTTCCTCTGATTCCGCCCAAGCTGTACAGTCAGCGCTCTCACTGACTTCCCTGAAGTAAAGATAATGATGTGAATGATATTAATCACTGGGATAGCAAAAAAGTCAGAAGGTGCAATTGAAATAACAATACTGCCTCTTGCGAGCTGTGTGCCTGGGTCCAATTATTAACCTCTCTGATCTTCAATTTCCTTATCTATAAAATGTGGATGGTAATAGAATGATACTGTAACTCCCCTCAGTAGACTATCGTAAGTTTAAATTTGACCATTTATATAAAATCAGTTACCAAGGCACCTGCACAAGGCGGCTATTTAACCAAGGTTAGCTATTTTTAAAAATTCAGTATTATGATTTATTCCTTAAAGATAAAGAATAGGATAAGGAAACAGAGCCTCAGAAATTTTCAAGTCTCCATCTTCTTTTTTCCCGTTTTTTTCTTTTAAGTGAATAGTGCTTTTTTTTTTTTTGCGGTACGCGGGCCTCTCACTGTTGTGGCCTCTCCCGTTGCGGAGCACAGTCTCCGGACGTGCAGGCTCAGCGGCCATGGCTCACGGGCCCAGCCGCTCCGCGGCATGTGGGATCCTCCCGGACCGGGACACGAACCCATGTCCCCCGCATCGGCAGGCGGACTCTCAACCACTGTGCCACCAGGGAAGCCCGGATAGTGATCTTTTGACATAGGTAGTTGAAGTTTGCATTCATACTGGTGCATTCATAGCCTGCATGTGCAGTGAGTGGGGAGTCCAGGGCCCCGAGGGGAAATGCTGAATGGACAACGCCAAGCAGAGGTAAAACACAGGCAGTCCTCCACTGTGAATACTTTCCCAACCAAGCTTCTTACTAACGCCCGGGGAGCCTCTTTGTGAAATCTCGGCTCATTATGCTAATGGTTTAACGTAATTATGTTGTTGACAAGTGCTTCCTAAGAAATTATCTTGTGTTTTCCTACATAGGCAGAAAATTAATAGCATTTAGTCTCAGCCACTACTTTATGTATATATCCTGCTTCTTGGAAAGATTCAGGTGGGCTCACACTGCCTTCTGTCATCTTTATTCACCAATTGGTGAATTCTTGATTTCTTCCTCTAATTAATTGCTCTTATATCCCACTATTGCAGCAACTGAAGTCAAGAAAATCCACTGTGGTACACTTGAGTTCCTGTAAACTAAGACAGGTTAAAGAGTTTTAAATCTCCTTCAAACGCAGAAACGAAGTACCTTAAATGGTGCACTTAAAAATTCCAGCACACCCAAAGAGCTCTTAAGATTTTTAAATTAATCGTCCTTCTCCACACACCAACCACCAATCATCTCCAAAGCAAAGCTCTTTGGAAACATTTAAAACACTTCAAGAATGCTAAAATGCCGTGTTCTTTGAAGAATGATTAGAAATTGTAAGTGCTTCAGACATTTTTTTTTTTTCTTTTCATCTAAGTGTCTCCATTTGAAAGCCTGTCAGGGTACAGGAATGGCAAGGAAAAAAATTAAAGGGGATCAAGATAGGATGTCAAAACAAACTTACAATCTCCCAAGATGGTTTTATGAAGCAAAGCTGTCAATTTTGCTGTCATGGAGCTTCAGAACCACACAAGTTTCTGATTTTTTACTTTATTGTTTACAGTGGAATGGCAAACTTTTTTTGACCTTTTAGAAACTAAGTCTGGAGTTGTGACGTTTAAGTTATTCTTCTCCTCCTCTAATTACATAGGTTCTAGCTTCAAATAGTTAATAATGAGACTCTTTCCAGGTGGGAAACATGTTTTGCTACATTTGGGGAAGAGCCTATTAACTGAAGTCAGAATGCACAAGCACATCCTCTTGAGATCTGGGCTGTATTTACCTTATTGTACCCCCTGCACTGAGCACAGCAGTGGTCACCTATCAGGGGTCCAGTACAGGCCTGTGGAGACAGCTGATTTCATCACATCCTCATTGGGAAGAGGACTTGAATGGCGCTTGCACTGCGACCCCAGCTGTTTCTTGGTAGTGGCGATGGGGTTGAGAGAGAAGTGTGTGTGATATCTATTTCTTTCCACACTGACCACACCATGTTGGTTTTTTTTGTTTGGTTGGTTGCTTGGGTTTTTTAATCTAATTTTTATTTTATATTGGGGTATAGTTGATTTACAATGTTGTGTTAGTTTCAGGTGTACAGCAAAGTGGTTCAGTTACACATATAACTGAATTCTTTTTCAGATTCTTTTCCCATATAGGTTATTACAGAGCGTTGAGTAGAGTCCCCTGTGCTATACAGTAGGTCCTTGTTGATTATCGATTTTATATATATTAGTGTGTATCTGTTAATCCCAACCTCCTGATTTATCCCTCCCCACCCTTCCCTCTTTGGGAACCATAAGTTTGTTTTCGAAGTCTGTGAGTCTGTTTCTGTTTTGTAAATAAGTTCACTTGTATTGTTTTTATAGATTCCACATGCAAGTGATATCGTATGATATTTGTCTTTCTCTTTCTGACTTAATTCACTTAGTATGATAATCTCTAGGTCCATCCATGTTGCTGCAGATGGCATTATTTCAGTCTTTTTATGGCTGAGTAATATTCCATTGTATATATTTACCACATCGTCTTTATCCAGTCATCTGTCAATGGACATTTAGGTTGCTTCCATGTCTTGGCTATTGTAAATAGTGCTGCCATGAACATGGGGTTGAGAAATAAGTGTGTGATATCTGTTTCTTTCCACACTGGCCACACCATGTTGTTTTACTACCGTCCTTCCGTCTTGATGTCCAGAGCAGGGCTTCTCGACTTTAGCTGCATCAGACTCACAAGAAGAATTTGTTCAAGCACAGATGGCTTCTCTACAAACCAAGCTTGAGAAACAACTGCTCTGGAGAAATAAGATAGCCTTCCGTTTTGTTTTCACCATTTTACATGGCCTGGCATCTTGTTTTCTGGAGACAAGGATATCCTTGTTGTTGTTACCTTCCTGGTCTATGCCTTGGGGTATCTCTGGAGCCAGTGCAAGATGCCTCATCTTTCCATCACTTCCTCTTCTCCGTGTTTATTTTCGTCACTACACGAATGCATCCTGGATATTCTTTTTCCCTCGTAATTTCAGAAGCTTTAGGTTATTCTACTGAACTCTGACACTTGGATCTGGAAACATTTTCTCAAACTCAGGAGAAAAAAATACTCATGGTTCAGGGTCCCTGTAAAAGAAAAATTGCATCTGATGAGTTAAAGTGGCAGGGAAGACTTTACCCATAACTAATTCAATAGAGGTCAAGACTGTTGCAGCAGGGGAGAGAAACTAAACTCAATCCTGCTGAAACAAAGGCAGGAGAGTCTGTAAATGAGCTAGAAGGCCTTAAAGAGGTGATTGGTCAATTTGATAAGACCGCCTGTGTTTGCTAATTGGTGCTGAGACTTGCAGAGAAAGGCACCATTTTTCTTGAGGACTTCACTTCAAAGGGATGGCTCCCAAGTCCTTAAGAAAGACCTTCCCAGGTTGTAAAACTGATAAAAGTCTGGGAGAAGATTTGCATCTTTTTTTTTTAAACATCTTTATTAGAGTATTATTGCTTTACAATGGTGGGTTAGTTTCTGCTTTATAACAAAGTGAATCAGTTACACATATACATATGTTCCCATATCTCTTCCCTCTTGCATCTCCCTCCCTCCCACCCTCCTTATCCCAACCCTGTAGGATAAGGGTGGGTGGTCACAAAGCACTGAGCTGATCTCCCTGTGCTATGCGGCTGCTTCCCACTAGCTATCTATTTTACATTTGGTAGTGTATATATGTCCATGCCACTCTCTCACTTTGTCACAGCTTACCCTTCCCCCTCCCCATATCCTCAAGTCCATTCTCTAGTAGGTCTGTGTCTTTATTTCCGTCTTACCCCTAGGTTCTTCATGACATTTTTTTTTCTTATATTCCATATATATTTGTTAGCATACGGTAGTTGTCTTTCTCTTTCTGACTTACTTCACTCTGTATGACAGACTCTCTAGGTCCATCCACCTCACTACAAATAATTTCGTTTCTTTTTATGGCTGAGTAATATTCCATTGTATATATGTGCCACATCTTCTTTATACATTTATCTGATGATGGGCACTTAGGTTGCTTCCATGTCCTGGCTAATGTAAATAGAGCTGCAATGAACATTTTGGTACATGACTCTTTTTGAATTGTGGTTTTCTCAGGGTATATGCCCGGTAGTGGGATTGCTGGGTCGTATGGTAGTTCTATTTGTAGTTTTTTAAGGAACCGCCATACTGTTCTCCATAGTGGCTGTATCAATTTACATTCCCACCAACAGTGCAAGAGTGTTCCCTTTTCTCCACACCCTCTCCAGCATTTACTGTTTCTAGATCTTTTGATGATGGCCATTCTGACCGGTGTGAGATGATATCTCATTGTAGTTTTGATTGGCATTTCTCTAATGATTAATGATGTTGACCATTCTTTCATGTGTTTGTTGGCAATCTGTATATCTTCTTTGGAGAAATGTCTATTTAGGTTTTCTGCCCATTTTTGGATTGGGCTGTTTGTTTTTTTGTTATTGAGCTGCATGAACTGCTTGTAAATTTTGGAGATTAGTCCTTTGTCAGTTGCTTCATTTGCAAATAATTTCTCCCTTTCTGAGGGTTGTCTTTTGGTCTTGCTTATGGTTTCCTTTGCTGTGCAAAAGCTTTTAAGTTTCATTAGGTCCCATTTGTTTATTTTTGTTTTTATTTCCATTTCTCTAGGAGGTGGGTCAAAAAGGATCTTGCTGTGATTTATGTCATAGAGCGTTCTGCCTATGTTTTCCTCTAAGAGTTTGATAGTGTCTGGCCTTACATTTTAGGTCTTTAATCCATTTTGAGCTTACTTTTGTGTACGGTGTTAGGGAGTGTTCTAATTTCATTCTTTTACATGTAGCTGTCCAGTTTTCCCAGCACCACTTATTGAAGAGGCTGTCTTTTCTCCACTGTATATTCTTCCCTCCTTTATCAAAGATAAGGTGACCATATGTGCGTGGGTTTATCTCTGGGCTTTCTATCCTGTTCCATTGATCTATATTTCTATTTTTGTGCCAGTACCATACTATCTTGATTACTGTAGCTTTGTAGTATAGTCTGAGGTCAGGGAGCCTGATTCCTCCAGCTCCATTTTTCTTTCTCAAGATTGCTTTGGCTATTCCGGGTCTTTTGTGTTTCCATACAAATTGTGAGATTTTTTGTTCTAGTCCTGTGAATAATGCCAGTGGTAGTTTGATAGGGATTGCATTGAATCTGTAGATTGCTTTGGGTAGTAGAGTCATTTTCACGATGTTGATTCTTCCAATCCAAGAACATGATATATCTCTCCATCTATTTGTATCATCTTTAATTTCTTTCATTAGTGTCTTATAATTTTCTGCATACAGGTCTTGTGTCTCCTTAGGCAGGTTTATTCCTAGATATTTTATTCTTTTTCTTGCAATGGTAAATGGGAGTGTTTTCTTAATTTCACTTTCAGATTTTTCATCATTAGTGTATAAGAATGCCAGAGATTTCTGTGCATTCATTTTGTATCCTGCTACTTTACCAAATTCATTGATTAGCTCTAGTAGTTTTCTGGTAGCATCTTTAGGGTTCTCTATGTAGAGTATCATGTCATCTGCAAACAGTGACAGCTTTACTTCTTCTTTTCCGATTTGGATTCCTTTTATTTCTTTTTCTTCTCTGATTGCTGTGGCTAAAACTTCCAAAACTATGTTGAATAAGAGTGGTGAGAGTGGGCAACCTTGTCTTGTTCCTGATTTAGTGGAAATGGTTTCAGTTTTTCACCATTGAGGATGATGTTGGCTGTGGGCTTGTCATATATGGCCTTTATTATGTTGAGGAAAGTTCCCTCTGTGCCTACTTTCTGCAGGCTTTTTATCATAAATGGGTTTGAATTTTGTCGAAAGCTTTCTCTGCATCTGTTGAGAAGCAGAGATGCGCTGAGAAAAGGGAGGTAAAGGGCCTGTACTCAGAAAGAAACCTATTTAAAGTATGGTTAAGCTGTGGGGAACTTCAAGGGCATCATCCTCACCTCTACTCATCATTTAATCTGGTGGCTTATATTTTACAAAAGAGGACATTGAAGTCTAAAGAAAATGTCACTTCCTGAAGGAAATACAACTAGTTCTGGCAGAACTGGAACCAAAACTCAGGGTGCTCCCTCCCTGGGGAGTGAATGCCCATTCCCTCCTCCAAGGGACTCTTCCCTTGCCCTTTCCTTTCTGCCCCATCCCTTTCCTGGATTTCCATTTTGCTTTGCCTTATGATCTCTTTTCCAATCTCTTCCCATTTTTCCCTTTTCCTGTGTCCCTCTTGAGGGTTCATCTGAGGCTTTCACCCAGCCACCCTAGTGTCTTCGGTCTGTACCTCCCACCAGCTGCCCCTCAGGGTCCAGCTTCAATTTCTGAGCATCCCATTGTGAGTAGCATTGAATTTCTGTGCAGTATCTCCTAGAATTTGGCATAGGCCTGGTCAGGGCCCTGGTCCTACCTGGTTCTTGCTGGAATGACTTTAGGGTAAACACATGACCTGCAGGCTTCAAGCTTGGTCCCTGAAGTTGCGTTGCCTGGGTTTGAACTCAGACTCCTCCACGCGCTAACTGCACTTGGGAAATATACTTAACGTCTCTGAGGATCAGCTCTCAGCTGCAAAATGAGGTTGCTATGAAAAGTAGATTAGATAATTCATATAGCGTGTGCTTAACACTGTTTGCCACATAGACATACTGTTGAAATATTTGCCGTTGCTGTCACTAAGTCCGTAAACAAGGAAGCACAAACCACTCTCAGCACCCAGAGTAGTAAAGTTCTCAAATATTAATTTTTTTTAAAAATCTGTGAACACTTCTAATCCTGTGCCTTTTATCACCATTGGTAGCAGCTATTTTTGATCAAGAATTTCAGTAATGCTGACTACGTGTCGAATAGTGCTTTACCTGAGTCTAGGTGATGGATGTTTAGAAACTGGTCAGAGCTGGTTATACACCAGCCAGCCCGCAGGGTGATTGCTGAGCCATCGCTCCAGGGAGGTCTGACTGCCTCCATCTTTGCAAGTGTTGAGAGTTTAAGCCAAAGTTAATTTTCCTTCTTCCCTTCTGTTAACCTGGGGGATCAAATCATTTCCATTATCTTTACCTTGTCTCCTCATTATTCCCGTTGAAGCTGCTGCTTTTTCTCAGCCAGTAGAAGGAAATATTGTCAATCAGTGATGAATGGCCATCTTCCAAAAGCCAAAATGAAGTCATCTTTTGGATTTTGTTGAGGCGTGCTAGTCTCTGTGTATCAATCTCTACCACCAGCACACACGCCCAGGATGGTGCTAGATGCCTCGTTAGCCCCGACTTTTTCTTCCTGTCTAACCCCTCCTCCTGGATGTGGGCTGAGTCAGTTGTGTACGAGCTTCATCGTCTGGGCTCAGGAAGTGTTATTGTATTATTACTGTTCTTGCTGTTGTTGTTGACGCTGCTAAGTGTCAAACTTGGACTGTAGCATCAAATCATGGGCACAAGTCCACAAACGCATGCTATAGTTTGCACTGGGACAGTGACTGCAGGATCAGACGTGTCAGCCATGTGGTCTGAAAACTACTCTTAGTATTTCCACATTTCCTTTTATCCTTCATTTTTCTGCCCATACATTATTCAGAAACCCATCAGCATTAGTTAGATGGAACATCCTGAATTAATCTGAAACTTTATCATTCTGAATAATAAAGTCATGGAAAAAGCAGAGAAGATTCCCACCTGAGAACACTGGTGGCAGTCGGTGTTGGGTCATGGTTAAATCTAGATCATTCTGCCTGGATCACATCCCAACTCTGTCACTGTCTTCCTGTATGAGTTGACTTGAGTTAACTGCCTTTTCTGTGCTTCCATTTCCCTACCTCTCTAGGCAGTATAGTCCTTATAATTACAATGTTTATCAGGTACCCACACATACTAAGTGCTCAGTAAATATCACTGTCCTTCTTCTAAAAAATTACCGCACTCTCCAATGGCCCCTCTTCTCTGCAATCACATGTTGTATTCCTCTCATTTATTTAAGAACTTGAAAAAGAGCAAACACATGTATATGTATAACTGAATCACTTGCTGTACACCTGAAACTAACACAACATTGTTAATCAATTATACTCCAATATAGAATAAAAAATTTTTCAATAAAAATAAAATAAAAAGGTCTTCAGTTTACCATAATTTAGAACTCCATATTCTCATTAAAGATGATAAATCACTTACTATTCCTTTAACCACTTATTAGTGCTGGAATAAGTTAGGGCTGTAGAGTTGAAATTCATATGTCAGCCACACTTTTTATTATTAAAAATGCTGAGAATTTTAGAAGGAACATAACAAAAACAGATAGTAGAACTAAAAGCCGTATCATTTCAAAGATAAACTTCATCACATGTTATTTTGTTACTTATATTCTTCCCAGTGTCCACTGTACAGAATATTTTTCCTCTTTATGTTTTGCAGAAAGATAATTTATAAGGCATTATACTAAATATTACTTTGAAAAAAATGGTTTAATAAAAGAATCTGTGTTCAGGAAAAAAAAAAAGGTCTTCAGTTTAAGGGCACATTTTAGAATCTTCTAAACAATCTTAACTATTCCTTATATGTGTTAACCTTTAATGACACAGAATAATGTATTTTTAATGACATAAATCAATAATGTGGGCTGATAGTTTTTAAAGTTTCTTATGCTCCATTCTTTCAAACTATGATGTCACTCAGTCCACCTGTTAGTTTGAATTCACAGATACAGAAATTTTACTCAGTGCATTTTCTCTCTGAGGCTCTGGTTAATATTCAGAGCCCAGAACAGTCACAGTCAAGGGTGCTGGAGCTGCTTGGTTCTGGTTGCAGTGAAGAGTGGCTGGTGCCTAATGGACGTGGGCTATAGTTTTTCTTGTCCACATTGGAGGGAAAGGGAGATGATTAGGGCTGGATTCCATCTTGGGAGCTTCTGCACACTGACCCAGTTACTTACATATTTGAGGAATCCACAGTCCACAAATCTCCCCATGATTCTACTCTACTGTGTCATCTGAAGGATGCTCAGTCAATAGCATGATGGCCAAGCCCTCCTTGGTTCACCTCTTGGTCATATTAACAAGACTTCTGTGAGTATGGGAGGTACAGTGCAGCTCTTAAGCATTTCTAATAGGAATGAGCGAGTTCTTCTACTCACATTTGAGGGAAAAGATCGTTTCTGACCATGACCCTTCAAAATGCAGCTTTACGGATGTTGGAGAACCAGTACTTTAGAACCATCTGCGTGACCACAGACTCCTCCTTAAACTGCAGTCTCTTTAACCTCCATCCCAGTCATTTTACTGTCGTAACTCCAGCTCAGTGAGACATTTCCACTTCATTAGTTACTCAGAGAGATGGGAGTTTTCAGGCCCTGAGTTCCCAGCTTTATGGTACCATTTACCAATTCATCACCCTAGTGGCATGTGAGAAGCCGGAAAGAGAGAGCTCATTCTTAATCTCTCTTTTCCTAGAAATCTGACACATCTGAAAAATATGCAGCAAATATTTCAGTCAAATGTGGGAGGGGCATTAGTTAATCTCATCCTGCAGTGCTCACCTCAGATTCTTTAGTGATGGATTCTTTACACTAAGTAGTGGTTTCTCTCCTCTCCTCCATGTGGAATGATTTGTTGATTTGTGTCTCTCTGGTAGGTTCTGAGTCCTCCAGCAGTGCAGGCTCGTCGGGATCGCTGTCGCGTACCCACCCACCTCTCCAGAGCACACCGCTGGTCTCAGGCGTGGCAGCCACTTCTCCTGGCTGTGTGACCTACCCAGAGAATGGGATGGGAGGCCAGGTCGCTCACAGCAGCACCAGCTACATCCTCCTTCCACTCGAAGCTGCCACAGGCATCCCACCCGGAAGCATCCTTCTTAATCCACATACAGGTTCGTTCATTACCTCTGCTTTGGCTGAGACATAATATCAGAGGTTTATTCTTGTGTTTGAGCTTATAAATTTGCTAGCAAGTGTTCTGAAAATTCCTGGTGCATGGATTGTTGTGTAGGGTCTTGATTTAGGAAGAGCAGATCTATAGAGAGCTGGAATCTATATCTCTGTATCGTTATCAATGTTGGTATGTAAGTCAAAATACTGATACTCCCCAGAAATATCCACTTTTCTCTTCTGTCCTCTTCCTGGAGCACAGTGTCTCTCACGTACTCCCAGGAGCTAAGATCAGAAACCATGGAGTGATGAATTGGGATGTACTAATTGAAAATTGATGTTTCTCAGACCAAATCCATGGTTAGCTTGTTTTTGTGTCAAAAGCATTTTTGCATCCAAGATATTTCAGGAACTTGAGATCTCGATTGGAGCACATAGCAGATTCTTCACTACAGAAATTGACTTCCCACCTTAGAACTCCATGCAACTCCTTCTGGGAAATAAGGAACAGCAGTGGCAAGAGAGTACAGAGGGCAAGTTCTTATGTATTTTAGGGATTTTAGGATTAGACTGGTTTTGGTGGGGTTTGGAAAATCGGTAACTTCATGACTATTGTTTCTTTCATGATGAATGGCCATTTTTTACTTTTTTAAAATTGAGGTATAGTTTTACAATATTATATAAGTTACAGGTGTACAATATGGTGATTCACAATTTTTAAAGGTTATGCCCCATTTATAGTTATTGTAAAATATTGGCTATATTCCCTGTGCTGTACAGTATATCCTTGTGGTTTGTGTTATACCTAACAGTTTGTACATCTTAGGTTTTTTACTTTTTTAATTTCTCCTGTGGTCAGTTCACTTCCACACTAATTTCAGAGGACCCAGAGCATTGGGCAAATAGACTGATGAACACCTGCTTCATGGGGGAAACTTCTCAACCAGAGGCAATTTTTCCATGCCTCCAAGGCCATTTGGCAATATCTGCAGATATTTTGATGATCATGACCTAGGGAGGAGGGGCTGCTACTGGCATCTAAGAAGGTAGAGACCAGAGATGCTACTAAATATCTTACAATGCACAGAACAGCCCCTGACACAGGAAGATTATCCAGCCCAATATGTTAGTTGTGCCAGGGCTGGTAAACCCTGGGTTAGAAGGCTTGATTTGACAAGTCACTTCTCTAGAAACCTTTGAAAGAGATTGAAAAAAAAACGAATTTTCTCAAAATATATCCGAGGTTTGGTTTAGATTACTTAAAAATGCAACGCTGGATGAGAATCTCGTAAAAGTGATCTGGCTCAATCTTCTCACATGTCTAGTGCTACTAATAAGTAGGAGATTCAGAGAAGCATGACAGTAAAACAGTTACTTGAATAATTGCCACATTTTCATGAAAACATATGGCACATTCTTAAGGAATGGTGTTCGATTGAGACATTTTGAAAATGCCACAAGTTTGAGGGAAAAGGAGGCATGATCATTTTATTGAAAACCATTTGAAAGCTTTCAGATTAGATACTTCTAAGGAGAATATTAGATATCCGGATCAGTGCAAGCACTATAAAGGAAATGAAAAGAAAACCAGGATCATATTCATTACTCTGGGCACAGATCAAAGTATGATCTGACTGTGTCAGCTTTAATTCTTTCACTTTTAATTGAGATGGAAGGTTTGTAGACAAGAGCAGCCACTAAGCATAGTTTTGAGTATTACGTTTTAACCAAAATTGCAGAGTATTTCAGGAAAGCTCAAAAGAGTATTTTTTAGGGGACAGCGCAGGAATATGATTTGTCATGAAAGCATGGATGTGTGTGTGTATGTGTATATTATCATCTATGATCTTGTTTATAGAAAAGGAAAGAATGTGCTCTTGGTGCCAAGTCCCAATTACAAATTGGAATGAGTAATTTGGAGCTGTTATTAAAATTTATCCTTTGCAAAAGGATCCTAACTAAAGAAAAGGATCCGATAATACTGTTGAACAACAGAGTTTCCCTACACACATCTCTGATCTGACAAATGCTAGACATAAAACTATCCCTCGACCAGGAGGAAGATGTACTATTCTATTCTGTGATTGAGTGGTGCGATGTAAGGTGAATTGTGATATTTCTTTTTTCCCAGAATGTGTTTATTTTTGTCAATTAAAAATATGCGTGGGGGGACTTCCCTGGTGACACAGTGGTTAAGAATCCGCCTGCCAATGCAGGGGACACGGGTTCGATCCCTGGTCCGGGAAGGTCCCACATGCCGAGGAGCAACTAAGCCCGTGCGTCACAACTACAGAAACCCACGCACATAGAGCTCATGCTCTGCAATAGGAGAAGCCACCACAATAAGAAGCCTGCGCACCGCAACGAAGAGTAGCCCCCGCTTGCTGCAACTAGAGAAAGCCCGCAGGCAGCAACAAAGACCCAGTGCATCCATAAATTAATTAATTAATTTAAAAAAAATATGAACAGGAGTTCCCTGGTGGTCCAGTGGTTAGGACTTAAGGCTTTCACTGCCGTGGCTCCAGGTTCAATCCCTTGTCAGGGATCTAAGATCCTGCAAGTCATGTGAAACACACACACACACACACACACACACACACACACACACACACACACACACACATATATGCCAGCACATATGAATGTACATCTGTGGTGAGTCATGTGCGTGTCTGTCTATCAGGCTGTCTGATCACTTATTTGACTCTACTCTTGAAACTGGAAATTTGCCTCCTTTGGGCTGGAACTCATCTTTCTCTGGCATTGCTGTGTCCCCCTAGAATCCACACCTCTTACCTTTTCCTAAATACCCTCTGCCAAATATGTGGTAGGAACACTTTGGTATAAGCAACCCAGAGCATATGACTACTTTGCTTCTTATGTGAATTGCCCTTGGATCCATTTCCCTGTTACCAGCACATTCATGAGCTTGTGGGGAGGAACCATACTTGGTTATATTTTTGGCCTCCCTAGAGTGGATAACAAAGGTCCTCAACAATTACACATTTTTGAAACAATATCTACTATTCATCATATATGCTAATGTGGATAATAGAGCAGTTTTTCATCCAATGTCATATATTTGAGAATGTCCCTCGTATGTAAAACGATGATTGATTAAATATCTGTCTTAAGCAGTAAGAAGACAAGCAATGATTTGAAATACTAAGGTGCCTGCCAGTCATTTGTCTATTAAATGAAACAAAAATGAAACTTCCTTTGTCAGCACAATTGACCGGGCTCTTACTAGGAACTGAATATTTGGCAGCTGAAACCAACCCACTCACATACATTCTTGTGGCTCCCCAGATACAACCAGGACTTTTTATTTCGTCTGGCTTTAGACTCAGCTCCCATTTGGTCCATTTCCAACTCTAAACCTGCGTTGGCTGTTGTTTCTTTGCTTTGCAGGCATCTGGATGAGGGAGTCAGAGGCTCTTTCTCAAAGTTATCCCTGGTCCGCATCTTCATCCTTGCCAGGCAAGCCTGGGTTTGACTCTTGAGAATGAGCTTCCTCCAGCCGTCTTGGACTCAGCCTCAGTTTGGAAATTTCTAGCTGAAAGCTCATCTTTGGCTATTTTCTTTCTACTCAGTGCTATCCAGAGATGTCAACAGGTGTTGGCATCCCTGAAGTGCTCGTTAGTGCCGTGTGTGTTGTTTTGCCATTTTGCTTTGCTTTCATCTGGCAGGAGTCCAGGAGCATGAGATGGAAGAACACGCCATCTGCAGGGACTTGACTTTGAGCCCCTTTGAGGGCTGGTCTCGTTCAAATGCTCCTGATGGGCTTCCATAACACTATGCTGTTTTTGTTTTTCACAGGACTTGTAGAATCGATTTATCCAAACTGCTTCCACCTTTCGATTAAATGCACCATGAAGGTTTTGTGTGCTGTCTAGAAACGTATCTTTGCAAGGCCTGAATCAGTCTTTGCTTATCCATAATCATCAGCTCCCTAATCATTTGATTGCTCACCTTCTAAGGACTAGGAAAGGAAAATATTTTTCCCATCATCCCCTCCCTTTCTTTTTAAATAATACCCTTCTGCCGGGTACATGGTAGCAGTGCTTTGGTATTGGAAACCAAGAGCGTATGATTACTTTGCTTCTAGTGTGAACTGCCCTTGGATTCATTTCCTTATTACCAGCACATTGGAAAGCTCTTTGGGAGGAGGAGTCCTACTTAGTTTCTCGTTGTTTGTTTTGCATCCCTGGAATGGATAACAAAGCTTTAGTCACCATGCAGGGGCTCAATCGTTATATATTAGTAACATAATATCTGCTGTACATTGCACACATTGATGTGAATAGTGGAGACGTTTTCCACCTAAAGTTATGTATTGGAGAGCGACGGACGCTCTGCATTCAATCCTTTTCTCTGCCCTGGCTCAGCTCGCCACACTGGCTTACCTCTGTCACTACACTCTCTTTACCTGCTAACACCCATTCCAAGGCCTGCTGGACACGCTTCTGCAGTTCTGACATGAAAACCTCTGCTAAGCGGAATAGTCCTAGAGCCAGTGTGTCTTTCTCTTTTGATTTTCAGCCACTGTCATTCAAACTAATTGCCTGGATTCGGTCGTAATTGCATCTGGATTGGTAAACAAGGTAGAATACCGAGAAGCCACCATAGCCTGGCTTGAAAACCAACAGTCAGTCATCCCGGCCCTCTTAGAAAATTGTTTTTGGTCTCTTCCCTGGCATCCATCTGACTTCTTTCATTTTCCTCAGTTCTCTCCACCACTCCTTGGTGAGCATAAGAATCAACCTTTTATACTACCTTCTCTTTCTAGAAGAACCTGTCATCTCTCTCTACCCAAGTGAATTATTAGTACTTTCCACATGCGGTTATTTAGAAATATTTCTTTCTTCTGGTCCACAGCACAATAATAATATTTTAAACAGAGGGTCTAAAATTTATTGAAAATGGCATCTGAATATTTTGCTGTTATATTTTCACCCTAAATATGGTCAGTTTTTCACGCTTCCTTAATTCTCACTGGGGTGAATCAAAAGTCACGGACATAGTAAAGAGCCTTTTCTTTTTAATTTTCCGTGTGTGTGTGTGTGTGTGTGTGTGTGTGTGTGTGTGTGAGAGAGCTTAGAGTGAGGTTGACTTTGAAGTTATTTTGTATGAAGTTGCTGTGATAATTTTTTTTAAATGTTAGGTACCTAAAATTTTCCTCTTCCCTATTAAGATACAAAAAAGGAGGAGACAAGTAAGGATTAGAACCCCAAATGGGCTAATAGATTTTTATAAATTGACCTTTTTTTTCATCCTTTCCCAAATTGCTGGGTTTTGCAGGGAAAAAAAAAAATGGGTTGCAGATTTCAAATTCAGAAAAGTTATTTTGGAAAGAAGAACAATAATTTAAAACAATAAAATATAGCTAAAATTAAGTAACAGTGATAGGAAAACAAGTGCTTATGAAGAACATTGAAAAAAAAAAAAAACTTCTAAATTTAGTCATTGTTCTCTGACTAAAATTCTGGCACATTTGCTTTTCCATCACATCATGTTGTGATTGGTTATGAAACTGTTGTTAGAACTCCTGTGGTTCTGGCAGGTATGTTCATGAATATGCAGCATGTAAGGTTACTTGTTGCATACATACACACATACATATGTATATAAATATTTGGGAGGGTACTGAAAATTTGGGGACTGCTAAAGCTTTCATGTCAGTTCCTAACTGAGCTGAAATCAAGTCCACTGTTCTTTTGCTGTAAGCACTTTGCCCATCTTTTCCCCCAGATTCTGATTCTTCTTTATTTACCAATCCTGGGGGTGATTCCACCTTGAAACATGGCCCCCACCTCTCCTAACTTCGCATGTGTTGATGAATAATTTTCAGTTACAATTGGATTTTTTTCATGGTACCTCGTTGTACCATGTACTCATTAAGCAAACTTGGATAATTCACTGAAGTTGTGTGGTATGATGGGAAGTGAATGGACCAGGGCCATTTCCTGGGTGTCTCACTTACTGCTTTGTGTATTTCTGAATAAATTGATTGGGGCCTCCAAACTTTGATTGTCTTGTCTCTAAAGTGGAATGAGATTGCACACCTGTGGGGCTCTTGGAAGAGAAGACCATGGATGTAAGGTGCCCGTTGCTGCACCTTCCATATTGGAAATCCATTTCTTCTCTCCCTTACCTCCTTTCTCTCTCTTTCATTTGCTGCCCTTTAATCTCTTCCTTTCAGCTCCTTATTCCTGTAATCTCCCTGGTGGGCCTTCATTTCCTCTTCTGAAACATAGGGAGATGATACCTACCTTCCTCAGAGGCCCGGTTAGGTTCCAGTGATACTGTTTTGTAAACCATAAAATACTCCTCAAATAGTAGGAAAAATAACAGTGAACCAAGCCATTATCTCAAAAGGCAAAATAATGTATATTTGCTCTGCCATGACAAGATGATTCTGTGATGGGTTTATTATGCATCACCTTAAGAATCTCTATCCCCTCCCCTGTGTACTTCTGCTTGTGAGAGAAGCGAGTGAAGGCATGTGGTATATCCTGGTTGTATATATATTTGTGGAACTGATAATGATTCTAAGTTGGTGACCAGCCCAGTGGAAGCAAAACAAATATATTGGTAAACGTTGAGTAACTGAATGTCGCCAGAGCCGTATAAACGGAGAGCAGCCCTTATATTTCAGTGTAAGTTATCTCGCTGGTAGCTGTGAGGTGCAGGGCAGCAAGACACAGGACTTGGTGAAGGTTGCTTCTCCACAGGCCTTCTGCACTGGGTGCCACTGTACAGATGCACTTAGCTTTGGCAAATTGCCTTGAAGGTGATGGATTCATTTGCGGCTTCTTTAAGTTGCTGTGGGCATACGCTGTTACCTCGCTCAGCCTGATGGGTCATAAACAGTCAAGTCTTCACACTGGCAAAGGCTCCAGTGTCCTGGACTTCCCCTGCCCCTTTGCTTTAGGTTCCATTTTTGAGTATCTGTCGGAGTGGTTCTTTGTGCCAAAGGAGAGCTTGAGAAGTTTACCTTGACCAAGGTGTGATTCCACTGCAGGCCAGCCCTTCGTGAATCCCGATGGAACCCCCGCCATATACAACCCCCCCACCAGCCAGCAGCCCCTGCGAAGCGCGATGGTGGGGCAGCCCCAGCAGCAGCCCCAGCAGCAGACCTCCCCGCGGCCCCAGCAGCAGGCCCAGCCACCCCAGACGCAAATGGCAGGCCCACTGGTCACTCAGGTAAGAGCTGGTGGGAAGGCAGGGAGGCGAAGTGCTCGGAGACGCAGACTGCACCAGCCTCAGCGATGCGGTGCATCAGGAAGAGGCGATATTTTCCATGGGTGCCAGCCCCGTCCACTCAACTCCATAATAAAACCTGGCAGCCTAGAGCCCTCGGTTTCAGGTTGACAGGACTTCAGCTGGAGCCTTAAGCTTAGGTAGAGATGAGGGCCCCGTCCAGTGACTCGCATGGTGAGGCATGGTACTTGGGAAAATGAATGACAAGTCTTGTCTTAGATCTAGATGCTGCTTTTATGTGTCAAGGAGCCTGTACTGTCTAGGGGACTGAACTCAAGCCCATCCAGGCCGTTGTGTCACCTTGCTCACCCATTCCTAATGCAGATCAGGTGTGCCTGACTGTTCATTTGTCCCTTGGAGAGACATTGGGCTGTCCTCCTTTTCTAGGACAACACATGGAAATGTTCAGAAACCTGAAGTGTTCCAGGCAGGTTGCCAGGATGAACCTCTTTTTTTTTTTGGCCACCGTGGGCAGCATGCAGGGATCTTGGCTCCTGGGCCTGCAGTGGAAGCAGAGTCTTAACCACTGGATGGCGAGGGAAGTCCCCTGAACCTCATTTTTTTTGTTTGTTTTTTCTTACTTTTTAGTACTTGGACTATATTTTTAGACCCAGGGACCTGACCACCACCACCAACATGAGAAGTATCACAATAACTTCTTTTTTTTTAATTGAACGAAAGATTCTTTAAGTTCTATAGTGCTTTACAATTTTCAAAAGTTTCACACACAGGACTTCATATCTGAGCAGCAAGCCTCCCTCAAGGCTGGCTGGCACTGGTCTGCCTGCATTGGCTTCCTGTTGGTGGCTGGTGCCCCTCTCTGGAGTGCACTGAACCAGGAGGACCTATGAGGGGGACGGTGGTGTGCTTCAGATGCGATCGCCTTCCGGTGGGATTTCAACCCCCAGTATTTCCCTGTTAACTGACCAGCTTTTTCTTTCCTCCAGTCTGTCCAGGGGCTGCAGGCTTCCTCCCAGTCAGTGCAATACCCAGCTGTGTCTTTTGCTTCCCAGCATCTCCTGCCCGTGTCTCCGACGCCGCAGTTCCCCATGGTACTGTATCATGTGGGGATGACTTTTCACCTGGGAGAGCATATTCACTGGTTTGACTGCTTTCTTGTGCAGGGCAGGCTGATGCTGGGTGGGTGCCCTGGGCTGACTGTAAGGGGGGAGGTGGTGTGTGAATGTCTCATTCTCCAAAATAATGCTTTCCTTTCTGTCATCTGTCCCATGTTTAGTGCCTCTGCAGTGGTACCCTTTTAAGAGTTTGCGAGCTAAGCGGGAATTGAATGTCCTCAGCGTTACATGTCAGGAACAGAGAGACACATGGACTTGGTGTGAGGGTTGGGAAATATCTTAAAAGTCAATATCCAGATGGTAACTGACATCACCCTGTGCTCCTGATACAGGTGTTCCCCTAGAATCCCAATCCTCCAACCGCCTCTCATTTCTCCTCAACGTACTAGGTCCTTTTGGACAACGTGAGCATTGTCCCTGAACATCAGGCCAGGCCAGTGACTAAATACTCTTTAACGTGCAAATGAAACCCCACTGATGACGCCAGTTCTGGCTCGATTTTTGTGGCAGCCATGGGCAGCACAAGTCCTTCTGCGTCCTCCAGAAGGCAGATCCTATGGTTACTGCTGGTAGACCAGATGACCCTCCAGGACAGAGCCCCAAATCCTTCTTGTCTCAGTGCCATCCCGAGGATCCCAAGCCCTCAGTGAAAAAAATAATAATTTGTTTCCACTGAAAGAGGGAGATACGGGTCAAACTGTTGGCCATCTCTAACCCTCAAGATGATTAAAAGCTGTCTTCTCTTGTTATGTTCTCTTGGTGTTCTGAACAGAGAATTCCTTTCATTCATTTTTTCCAAATTGTTCTCCCTCCGTCTCCCATAAGGACAAGCCTGTGTCCTATGTCTGCCACTCCCACTCCTCAGCCACTCTTGCTGACGCCCTGGTTTCTCTGCATGGCTTGCAGAGAGAGGATGTGACCACGCAGTTTGGCCAGATGAACCTGAGCCGGCAGTCCTCGGGGGAGACTCCCGAGCCCCCAGCCGGCCCTGTCTACACACCGTCCCTCCTGCCGCAGCCCACCCAGCAGCCAAGCTACGTCATCGCCTCCACAGGCCAGCAGCTCCCAACAGGGGGCTTCTCGGGCTCTGGCCCTCCCATCTCCCAGCAAGTCCTCCAGCCCCCTCCCTCTCCCCAGGGATTTGTGCAACAGCCTCCACCCACACAGGTAAGTGTGCTTTTTCTCACACCTGTGACCCAGAGCTGGTTGCTGGTGCATCTTGACCTCTGTTTCCATGTAGAATATCACCAGCTCAACTAATCTCGCTCTTGTGGTCCATACTGATATTCCCAGCCTACAGGCCCCGGTCTGTCGCGTTCATCAGTTGTGTGAAGTCTTGGGGGCTCAGAAAGTAAGTTTAATGACGCAGACCCGTGTCCCTGGTACCAGGGGAAGTGGCCCATTTTCCAGGCTGCTTTGTGCAGAGGCCATGGGAGAGCATTGCCCTCCAGCAGGATGTCAGCTCACTGGGGTGATTGACCAGGGAGGGAAAGCCTCGGGGAAGAAAGGGGAAGGCCAGCTCCTGGGGGACTTTCATCTCTCTTGCTGCTGCTCTGGAAATGTGTTGTTTCCTTTCTTGTCCATTCATAAGCATTTTCTGGAGCTTTTCTGGGGCTCCTCTCTGAATATAAAGGAGGGAGCTAAGCCCCATCCACTGTCCTCTCCACTTCCCTGGGGAGCGGGGCTCCTGCACATGCTCACAGGTAGCCATTAATCATATTTAATTGACTTGAGCATGTAAGACACCACAGATCACTGATTTTTACTGTCTTCTCAAAGACTGATTATGTGTTACTCTTCGCCACCAAACATCTCTGGGGCTCTCCTGGGTATCCCTCGCAGAATGTTGCAGGTGATTACTGTCAAGATGTAAAATGCACAGAAGCGTTTTCTGGTCCATTTTCAAGGCATGCATATCCCAAGCAAATTCCATCCTAATTATGAAATATTGCATTGGATGAACCGTTTAAAGTACAGTGTCACCTCCGTATCATTTGTGGTGTGGCACTGCCTTAACATCTTGAATAAATGATTTTCTTTTCCAGCCATGCAGAATCCTCCACCATGAAATGATTTTCACCCAGTTGTTCATTTTATTTTGAGTGATAATTAATAGTCAATCTTTAGTTGCCTTCTATGTAATGTAGTAATGTTGCTGGTAGGGTTTAAGGAGACGTTAAAAATAATTTTGAGTTACAGGAGAAAGGACCTCATTGATATATTAATTATTTTACTAATAAATATTTACTTTAATTATCAGGGAAAAATAGTTTAACTCTTTTAGCCTAAAGAGCATCTAAGTGTCACCCTTTTCTGATGTCAAAGAGAAGAGTTGGCAGAATATTTAATTGAAGACTTTTTTAAAAAAATGCCCTTCCTTGATTGAAGGAATTTCAATAATTAGTGCACTACAAGAGCAAAGACAACTCAGAGCTTTGGTGTGTCTGCAACAGAAATGTTTTCATTCCCTCTCCAACAGATTTAAAAATAGAAAGAGGGACGGAAGAAAAAAAAAGGAAAACAGATGCTCATGAGCAGTCTGGACATCTGTGAACTTCTTTGTAAAAGTACCACAGATAAAGGTATAGGATATAACCCACAGTGATTGTCAATTTAGTAAACATTTTAAAACTCAGTTACTCAATTATGTATAGTGTTGAAAAGAACACTTGAGATACAGTCCATGGGCATATATGGAAATACGTTATGTTTATGCAGAAAATGACCTATTTAATAACCTTAAAGGTCAATTTTGTCTGATTTGGGTGAACGCTTTCTGAACGCCCACTGGAAGGGTGAAGCAAAAATGTATGGACGAGGGCTTCCCTGGTGGCGCAGTGGTTGGGGGTCTGCCTGCCGATGCGGGGGACACGGGTTCGTGTCCTGGTCTGGGAGGATCCCGCGTGCCGCGAAGCGGCTGGGCCCGTGAGCCGTGGCCGCTGAGCCTGCGCGTCCGGAGCCTGTGCTCTGTGACGGGAGAGGCCACAGTAATGAGAGGCCCGCGTACCGCAAAAAAAAAAAAATGTATGGACAAGGCAAAGAGGGAAAATAAAATAGCCATAAAATTCACAGTTCTTAAACAGGTGACTCCTAATGTTATTCTAAGCAGATAATCCTTGCAGGCTGTGTACTGGCACACCTCTGCTTACATTTTAAAGAAGCTGATAGAAGAAAAGTCAGAGGCCTGTAAATAAAAAAGTAATCGATTAATAAGAAAACAGGGCTTCCCTGGTGGTGCAGTGGTTAAGAATCCACCTGCCAATGCAGGGGACACGGGTTCGAGGCCTGGTCCGAGAAGATCCCACATGCCGCGGAGCAACTAAGCCTGGGCACCGCAACTACTGAGCCTGCGCTCTAGAGCCTGTGAGCCACAACTACTGAAGCCCGCACGCCTAGAGCCCATGCTCAACAAGAGAAGCCACCGCAATGAGAAGCCCGGGCACCACAAGGAAGAGTAGCCCCCGCTCACCGCAACTAGAGAAAGCCCACGTGCATCAACAAAGACCTATCGCAGCCCAAAATAAATAAATAAATTTCTAAAAAATAAGAAAACAGCCTTAATATAAATGACCTGAGGCAGGCAAGGAAGTCTTTCCAGGTCAGGAGACATTTGATTTGAATCTTATTGGAAGTAATTAGAGTATTTTCAATCATTCTTAGTCATTAGAAAGTGACAGAAGGTGACATGAACAGTATTTTTAACATATGTCCCTTTTAAAACTGAACATCCATTTTTTGGGATACCAGCTATGTGCCAATCACTCTGAAAAGTGTTTTACTGGGCCTTCCCATATTTCATAATTTCATCCTCTGATTCTTTTAGGCAGGAGATCAGCAGATTTCATGACCTACCTGTGTTTGCATTAGCAAAACAATTCAAGTTAATGATCATATTTAAAACTACGTAAGAATGTGTTGTTGTAGATGACTGTTTCATTCACTCTTGTTTCATTTAAAAAGCACAAAATTCAGCACCTTAAGACAATCACCATTGTATTGCTCACAGCCAGGTCGGCAATTTGAGCAGGACTTGGCATTGATGGTTCGCCTCTGCACCACATGTGGCTTGACTGGGCCTGAAAGATCCCAGGTGGCCTGACTTACATGCTGCAGTGTTGGGGTCTTGGCTGGGCTGCCTCTGTTCTCCACACGGCCTCTTTCTCCAGCTGGGTAGCCTGGACTTCTCCTGGTGTCTGGGTTCTCTCCTGAAAGAGTGGAAGCTGCAAGTCTTCTTAAGGATCAGGCTTACAAGTCTCAGAAGTCATCATTTCTGTCTCATGGCATTGGTCAAAGAAAGACAGAGCCAGCTCAGATTCATGGCTTTCGGGAGTAGATTTCACCTTTTCATGGGAGCAGTAATGCGCGCACACACACACACACACACACACACACACACGTAGGCATGGTGGCCGTCTTTGCAATCTACTGTACTCACATTATGTCATAAGATGACAATATTTTACGTTTCAAAATGTAAAATACAGCTCTCATTTCCTGCCGTTGTTCCCTTTCTTCCACAGATGCCTGTATATTATTATCCATCTGGTCAGTACCCTACCTCAACCACGCAGCAGTACCGGCCCATGGCCTCTGTTCAGTTCAGTGCTCCGAGAGGCCAGCAGATGCCACAGACAGCACAGCAAGCAGGTACTTGGAATCCGTTTCCCATTTTCTCCTCCAACTCAGTTATTTTGCACATAAATCTCTCAGCTGTCCTCTTTGGATGAGTATCCAAGCTTGGCAATTTAAATCAGCTCATTTCCCTTCCCCAGAGAAGATAAAGGAGCATTTGATTAACTCCATGTGGAAAAGTGACAGGTCCAAGGAGGAGAAGCCCATGTCACGCCAGCATCCCTAGCATCCCCAGCATTCCTAGCATGCATGTGAAACGCGGTCTCCGTAAATGACTTGAGGATCCTCTTAGTTTCTCTGAAAGCAGAGAGCCAGCTGCATCCCTATCTTCCTAGTTCATACTTTTTTCCCCCTTTTCAACCTAAAGAGACGTTTCCCCTGTTCCTAAGGCTAGGGCACCAAATTAGGTTGTTTCTGTAGCATCCTAGAAAGCAGCGTTTTGAGAAGAAGGCCACTGACACTGCAGCCTGTGTCCCGATGGAACTCAGACCCTGGCTTATGGTCTGGAGGGCCACAGCCTCCTGCGGCAACCGCTGTGCAGTGGGAAGGGGGGCCGAGGCACTGTCCGAGAGTGAGTAGCAGGTCTCACAGTGAACCGGTCTCTTTCCCTACTGTGTCACACTCCTGATGGGATGCCGCGACCCCGACAGCAGCAGGAAGCCGGCAGACCTCAGTGACCTGTGCTAGGGAGACATTTGTGTCCTTTCTGCTGCCCACATGGCAGAGAAAACCGCTGATGGTCCTGCTGAAGACCGCCTGGCTGGGGCACCCTGCCTTCCGTGAGTAGGGCAGCATGTTAGAGCCCACACTCCCATCTGCCACCTAATTTCTGCACTGGATGTATGTATGTGCATCTGTAATGTGTACAATATGCCTGTGTGATATCTACAGGAAATGGACAGTTTTTATACGTTATGACAAAAAGCACCATCCTTGCCAAGGATGAATACCAATCCCCACTAGAATACTCACGCTGATGCTGCTAGCATTTTGTCACCTTGGAGGGGTCCTTTAATTCCTCCGTGGTGGGGGTAGCTGTATATTCTTTAGTTCATCTCATGGCTTAAAGTCTGTGGGAGAAGAAGGAGACGCATATAGCAGCCACCCAGACTATGTCTTATTTTCAACACTGTATCAGTTTGGGGAAGAATATATTTTGACCTCTGAATTGGCTTTACACTTTTACAGTAATGAGAGCACTAAAGGATTGCTAATTATTACTTTAAGACAAGCATTTGGCCATATTTTCTCTGACTGTTGGAAAATGGTATTATCTCTATCATTCTGGCGGTAACTGTGCTATCAATTCAGATATAGATTCTAGTAACGTGTTGTTTGCATTTTTGAACCGTCTTTTTTTTTTTTCCTGCTTATGTTATCAAAGAGTTAATTTATAAACTTCTAGCTATTGGTCCAGAGGCTACAGCAAAGTTTTCCTTTTGGTTGCCACTGCCTTTAGAAGAAGAAAGATGCCAATATCTAATTATAATGATTTTTTTTTATTTAGTTTAGTGCCACTGTTTGAGAGTTTTCTGAAGGATATTTGTCTTGTGTTAGGGTATAGTTCACATACAGGAATGCAGGTCCAGACGTGCGGGATCCCACTATCCCGTGAACTCTGGGTCTGTGTGAGGGGCTGAGAAAGTTGGATGAATATGTTAACTGGGCAACAGAATAAGATTTAGAACAAGCCTCGGGCTCCCCACTGACTCTTCCCTGCTACCTTCACTGATGCATGTCAACCCAAGGGAGAATCCACGTGACCTTTTCTTACCCTTTTTAAAACACTGTAGGGGAATTTGGGGATGCAGAAACCACCCTCCCCATTTTGGGGAGACCTAACTCATGGCTTTTATGACAACCCAGTGGCTTTGACTTGTCCCATGCCCCACATCACCAGGGAACTGCCACCCCAAGGCAAGTTAATGACACGTAATTAGAAGAAAGCATTCTAAGTCAGTATCTTGCTCAAAATAGCAGCTGGTGCTTCAGGTGTCAAGGAAGTGAGTGGCAGCTAATGTGCCTGTGAGGGTGGGGAGCTGAGAAATGCAAAATGATACGTGCACAGTATCTTCCCTGAGAGTGATGACCTCAGTATACACATGTAGACCCTTGTGCTCCTAGTGTGGTGGCCATCACAGCTGACATCAGGCCGAAAATCCCCCTGTGGTTTCCACCTCTGCTGAATTTACTGAGTGTTTGGGAAGGCAGATCGTGTCCCCAGACCTCACTGAGAATCACCTCTGCCAATAAAATCCAAGGAACACAGCTTGGCGATGGCTCTGTGACGGTGGAAGGGGGCTCTGGGCCCTACAGGTGGGAAGCTTTTCGCTGAGCTTGGTGACACCATCAGCAACTTCCCAAAGGGACATACATAGAGGAGTTATTTGGGGGAACAACTCCATGTCCGTGGAGTGCCTCACAGAGGAAAGAGCCTCTTAGTTAAGCCTGTGTGTTAACCAATTTATCATAATGACATAAACATACTTACTAGTTTTGCCTTTATTTCCTGGCATGGTTGATCCTGTAGAACTTAACATGCTGTAACTAAACCAGCATGTTACAGAGGTAGATAACATTTAATTAATTATTCAAGTACACAGGGTGGCTTAATAGCAGAACACATTGAGAGCCTAGACTTTTGTCTCCCGACTCACATGGGCTTCCATGTTATTTTGCAGAGCTGGTCAGTAACAAACGGCAGAGAGCAGCTGAGACATTCGTGCACAAATCACACATTGGGAAGGAAAAAAATAGCGTTCCTTTTACATCATGTCTCCAAATTCCCTTTTCAGTTTGACTTAAAAGTGTGCTCTCTCTCCCTCTCTCTCTTTCTCTGTCTGTCTACATATATATGGATATAGCTTCATTCTTCGTTCTCCAAGATCTCGGACATGTCCTAAAAACAACAAAAATGAACTTGTAAAGTCCCATATACTTTCCTAAATGGGCATTTGGGAATGAATAAATCCTAATTTTGGTATTAGAATAATACTGGTTTCATAAAATAAATTAGGAAGTGTTTCCTCCTCTTTTATTTTTTGGGTAAAATTGTGTAAAATGGGTGCTAAATCTTCTTTAAGTGTTTGGTAGGATTCTCCAGTGAAACTGTCTGGGCCTGGGGATTTGCAGAAGCAGAATTTTTTTTTTTTTACTTTTTATTTGAAGATAATGTGTGCAGCTTTTAAAATATGAATTCATTATGGTTATAAGACTATTCAGATTATCCATTTCAGTTTTGCTGAGTTTTGGTAGTTTGTGGTCATTGAGGAATTGACCCACTTCTTCTAAGTTGTTGAGTTTATGAGTATAAAGTTGTCAGTAGTATTCCTCTATTATCCTTTTAATAGCTACAGGATATGTTGTGATATCCTGTTCTATCTTGATATTGGTAATTTTAAATTTTCTTTTATTTTCATAAATCTTGCTATATTTATCAATTTTTATTGATCTTTTCAAAGAACTACCTCTTTGTTTCACGAATTTTCTCTATTGTTTTATTGTTTCAATTTTATTGATTTCTCCTCTTGTCTTTATTTTTCTCCCTTCTGCTCATTTTAGTTTGCTCTACTTTTTGTAGTTTTTTGAGGTAGGAAGTTAGATTATCGATTTAAGACCTTTTCTCTTTTCTCATGTAAGAATTTTGTGCTTTGTTTCCTTCTCAGCCCTGCTTTAGCTGTGTCCCACATATTTTTAGATGCCATATTTTGATTCATGTTTATATATTTTTTTCTTTTATTTGAGATTTTTCTCTTTGACCAGTGGATTTTTTAGAGGTATGTTGTTTAATGTGCAAGTGTTCGGAGATTTTCCTGTTGTAGTTCTGTTATTGATTCTACGCTGATTCCATTATTGTCAGAAAACATACTCTGTATGATTTCAATTCTTATAAAATTGTTGCAGTTGGTTTTATGGCCCAGGGTATGGTCTATCTTGGTGAACGTTCCTTTGAGCACTTGAAAAAAATGGGTATTCCGCTGTTGTTAGGTGGAATGTTCTATACATGTCAGTCAAATCCTGTTAGTTTATTTTGCTGTTAAGATCATCTGTAATTTTGCTGATTTCCTGTTTACTCGTTCTGGCAGTTGCTGAGAGGTGGATATTCGTGACTCAAACTATAAGACTTCCTAAAGTCCTGAAATGAATCTCAAGACAAAGGTTGCCCCCGTATCCCTGAAGTCCAAGGATGAAGGGGAGACTGTAGCTATTTGGAGCATGTTGGTTCCTTTCCCAAATAAACAAGAAATGCTTCATTCCCTAACAGAAGCTAGAAACGTTCCATAGAAGCAGTCTGGAAGGTAAAAGCCCTCTGACCAGTGAAGTTTGGGTAAGGTCTTCCTATAAGCTGCTGTCCACGTCTCTCACATGCCAGGCTTTCAGCCCTGTTGCTTAAGGGCAGTAATACTACTTTAGGTTTGGGTAGAAAAATCATGTAGGTGACTGTTTACAACAGACAGTCCAACACTTCTGCTTTCCTAATAGAGCAGATGTTTCTGTATTCTTGAATATAATGAAAATAGAACAACAGGAAGAGAACATGGATGGCTTCAGAGCAGAGCAGGAAGGGGAAAAACATGAAACTTGCGTGAGCCTTAGATTAGATTATAACTGCAGTAGATCATTTGATGTGGATTCTGAAAACTGTGGGGATGCCTCTCACCTCTGCTTTTCTAAAATCCCATTCCTCTCCCACCTTCCCCCACTCCCAGCCATCTGCCGAATGATTCATTTTTTGGTAAAAACCAATCTCATAGAGCATTTTCCATGACAATGTTTTACTTTTCAAATCATAGTTTAAAAGGAAGCCATGAAAAGGTAATCTTAAAAATGAATTGTATTGCAAAACTCCATGCAGCCTTTGTGGGGTTCTGCTCGCCTATTTACTTCTGCTCTGCTCAGTTCTCTGGATTGGGTCCATGAGGCTCCAACTGGCCTGGTGACGGAAGAGTTGGAATCTCTTATAGGAGGCAATGGTGGAGGTCTTCAGAAGTTTTTGAACTTTACTCACTCTTTTCACTTGGATTTAAGATAAATCTCACTTGGACTTTCTCTTATGCTCTGCTCGTCAGCCATCATGATATTTAAATGGTGGAAATAGAAATGGAAGGTAAACACCCAGTTTTGCTAAATGAGGAAACTGAGGAAGGTCAGCCTCATACCCGATGTGGAGTCTTTCTCGTCAGAGCCAGAAAGGGGACTTCTGCTACTTCCGTCTTTACAGATTTAGTAACCGATGCAGCTCTCAGACACTCAGCAGGATTATTCAGGCTGACTTGTGAGATTTTGCCCTTGACTATATGAACTCAGAACCAACTAGCATGTGCAGGTGGTAAGGAGGGCACATGAACAGGAGTAAAAATAACATCCAGATAACTCGGAGAAGTGTTATCACCCCTCCCTATTCATAGGAGAAAAAACTGAAGCTTCCCCACCTCTTAGGGCATCATCTCTCCCTGCCCTGATAGAGAAGCTGGAAATAAACCTTGCAGCAAGCCTCCTAGTGTCCAGTTAATCAGAGTGAAGAATGATGGATGCAGATAAAGAAGGTTGCAATTTATTTTAAATATATGTAAATAAAAGGTATACAAGAAGAATGGTGAGGGAAGAGGAAACCAGGTGAGGGAGTAGAGATCCTGTTTGTTTTATTTTGCTAACTGATGACAGGATAACAGTAGAATCCAGGAATCTGTTGGGGACACTGACCTTTGGGATATAGATTTCATTGATCCAAACCTCCATTCTATCTAGGAAGAAAACCACTTATATGTAGAAAGTTCTTCAGTGAAGAAGGTAGAGTTCAAGGGGGTCAGCCTGTCAGAAATACAAATGATATAATAGGCCATTAGGTTTTTCTGTTCTTCTCTGGAACAAAAATCCAAAATATCTTCTACTCTTTAGGTAGGGCAATTCAACTCCCTGTAGCTCCTTCCACACACAAATCAACTCTAGGTCTCTGAATATTCCTTAACTAGATTTTGTAAATGCAATGTCTGCCCCCTCATCCATTTTGGATATTTGGGGGAGGGTGACTGTAGCCAGTGTGCCTCAAACTTTCAGGTGTATACGTAGCACCTGGGACCCTGTTCAGATGTGTATTTTGATGCAGTAGTTCTGGGTGACTCCTGAGATTCTGCATTTTGAGCACACTCCCAGGTGATGCTGGTATTACTGCTCTACCATCTTGACAGCAATGTAGTAGATGGTACATTTTTAACCATGGCTATCTTGTAGACCAGCTACTGACAAGAGAAAGGACCTACCGAGATTCACTCTTTGATTCAACATTATTTCTATCTCAGGCATAAATCTAATACTTCACGGTCAGCATATATGATCTTATGAATTATAGCTAGTGAGTATCTAGAATAAACAGGTTAAAGCTTACAAATGCAAATCTTGAGATAGAAAATAAATAGAGCATGATTCTACTACATAGCAGGTACTCACAGGTGCTGAAAGAATGAATGATATGTGTACCTATTTTATGTTCACGTGTACAGGGAGTGTGTGCTTGTGAGTGAGAGAGCGGAGAATGTGGGAAAGTTTAAAACGTTAGGTGAAAACCTGTCAGCCCTCAAATTTAAATATCAAAAGATATTTATTAATAAGATTATTACTTAATTATTATTAATTAATAATTAATTAATTATCAATTAAATGTTATGAAATCAAGTAAAAGACAGCCTAACCAACCAATCCATGTTAACAAACGAATATACACATTTTTTTCAAAGTTCAAACATCCAAGGACTATGTTACAGATACACATTCAGGGATATAGTATGTTTGGATTTTCATGTGCTTAGCAATTTGGGAATTTCTATACATTTAAAGTAATGAGGGGCTTCCCTGGTGGCGCAGTGGTTAAGAATCCGCCTGCCAATGCAGGGGACACGGGTTCGAGCCCTGGTCCGGGAAGATCCCACATGCCACGGAGCTACTAAGCCCATGTGGCACAACTACTGAGCCTGTGCTCTAGAGCCCTCGAGCCATAACTACTGAGCCTGTGCGCCACAACTACTGAAGCCCGCACGCCTAGAGCCCATGCTCCACAACAAAGAGAAGCCACCACAATAAAAAGCCCGCGCACTGCAATGAAGAGTAGCACCCGCTCACCGCAGCTAGAGGAAGACCCCATGCAGCCAAAAAAATAAATAAAGTAATGATACTTCCATCAAAACTCATTTTACAGGGCTAGTTTTTTTTGTTTGGTTGGTTTTCTTTTTTTTTTTTTTTTTTTTTTTGGCTGCATTGGGTCTTCATTGCTGCACGCAGGCTTTCTCTAGTTGCGGCGAGCGGGGACTACTCTTCGTTGCGGTGCGCAGGCTTCTCATTGCTGTGGCTTCTCTTGTTGTGGAGCTCAGGCCCTAGCTTTCCTTTAATCGTTTTAGTTGCCTTGTGAATGCACAACGATGGAATGGATTGGGTGGCATTCCTGGCAGGAAGATAGAAATTATCTGTGACCCGTGTATATTTGAAAATAGACAAAAGCCTCTGTTCCTGATAGGAAAAGCAACGTCTTAGCTTTTTATTTCTTTTAGGAGTAATATTTCTTGTTGCAATAGAATATTGTTCATATTAACAGCTCCTAGTGAGAAAGAGGATTGCTGCCTCTTTACTGTTGCTCTGAAACACATTTGGGATGGGGCAGAATGTACCTTAATGGAGTCTATAAATTAATCAGTGCAGTGGAGTAAACTTGACAGTGAATTCTGTATTTTTAGCCTGACTTATTAAGCAGTCATTGTCAATGTAATTGAGAGGGATTTTATCTGCAAAAACCTTTTCTCTGTCTTTGTTCTTAGGATGCTATTCTTCACCTTGACTTCTTTCCCTCTTAGGATTGGCTCAGATGAGGAGAGGGAGCATTAGAGATCAGAGATAAAGAAAGAATGTGGGGCTTCCCTGGTGGCGCAGTGGTTGAGAGTCCGCCTGCTGGTGCAGGGGACGCGGGTTCGTGCCCCGGTCCAGGAGGATCCTACATGCTGCAGAGCGGCTGGGCCTGTGAGCCATGGCCGCTGAGCCTGCGCGTCCAGAGCCTGTGCTCCGCAGCAGGAGAGGCCACAACAGTGAGAGGCCCACATACCACAAAAAAAAAAAAAAAAAAGAAAGAATGTGGTACATCAGTGTGACCAATAAGAGATGTTCATTTATAGACAGTGGGATCTTCTCTTTTTATCTTAAATTGCCTTCCAAATTTTGATGATTTTTTTTAAAAAGAACTGTTTGCCTAATTACCCTACATATAATTTCCATACATTTTAATATTTTAAATCCCATTAATCTCTATTTTTTTTAGTTTGAGAAAGAATATATAACTGATAATCACTCAGAGAAGCGATGCAAAATTTTTTACACTTGACAACTCTAAGGAAGTGATTGCACTTTGGATGTCTGCATTATTATGTTCCTAAAAGCAGAGGGGGTAAATTATCAAAGAGTTACAGGAGGATTTAATTGTCTGATTTCTGTTAACATCAGTGGAAGTCACATGGATAAATCCTTGTGGAACATGCTGTCCTGAAAATATTGGTCTGGAAAAGGTTTCTATGGAAATGTTCATGTGTTTCTTTCATTAATTGGTCTAATTATTCCATTTACAGAAATGGGAATGAGAAGCATTAAGCTGAGATTATGAGAAAGGTTGACACTGTTAGGAGCATTAATAGGAATTATGCTATTTTTAGGTCTGAAAATCTTACAGGTTCCCAAAACAATATAGATGGCCAGGTCCCTCTGTCCCCTAGGAGGTTATGGTAAAAGAATTTATTCAACGTGTTTGAAATAGTTACTTTAACACTTTGCATTTTATGTACCTTTGGTGTTAACATACTCATTTGTTATGCATTTAAGCACTACAGGATGGTTAGGATTTCTGCTTTTCTGTAAAGATAGGAAGTAAGACAGATCATAGCATTATCTGTTTTCTTTTTTCTTTTTTTAAAAATCTGTTTCCTTTGTCTTACGCAACAGAAAGTGGAAAGCTTAACTTGTAAGGTGGCAAGAAAAGCATACAAATACATGTGTTTTTGAAAACTGTTAACATCTTTCCTAAGAGAGATACAGTTGTCCTAAGAGAGAATCCGAATTCATTAGAAAAATCCAAAGAACCCGAACTATACTTGTTCCAAGGTGTCAGTTACCTGATGGTTTAACCAAAGTAAATTAAGAGAAGTTAGGGGGCTTCCCTGGTGGCGCAGTGGTTGAGAGTCCGCTTGCCGATGCAGGGGACACGGGTTCGTGCCCCGGTCCGGGAAGATCCCACATGCTGTGGAGTGGCTGGGCCCGTGAGCCAAGGCCACCGAGCCTGTGCGTCTGGAGCCTGTGCTCCTCAACAAGAGGGGCCACAACACTGAGAGGCCCACGTACCACAAAAAAATAATAATAATAAATAAAAAAACAAAAACAAACAAAAGAAAACACACACAAAAATAGAAGTTAGGATGTTTTATGCCATGTGCAGTCTTGACCCTCCCTTTTTGTGTTCTGCTCTTTTTATGTCTTGTGAATTTGCTGCCAGCAATTTCTGCTGTCAGCTGTCACCTAGATCTATGAATGACCTCACTTTTCAGCCCCACTTTTCTACAGAAACATTTTTTTAATTCCTCAAGGTCTCTATTTCCTCCCCATCCCCAAATCCGTTTTCTTATTTTATTTTCTATCTTTAATTCTTAACTCTACACAGTCTGCCTCCCTTTCTCTCTCCCTGTCTCGTTTGTTTTCCTTTTTCTTTCTCCTTATATTAAATAAGATTTTCACTCCAAACTCTGGGTGCTTGGTGCCTTTCGTCTCATGTGTTCATTGTCTGCATTTTCCCCTTTATTTTTTTTAAAGTCTTCATTGAATTTGTTACAATGTTGCTTCTGCTTTTATGTTTTGGTTTTATGGCCGCCAGGCATGTGGGATCTTACCTCCTCCACCAGGGATTCAACCTGCACCCCCTGCATTGGGAGGCTAAGTGTTAACCACTGGACCGCCAGGGAAGTCCCTTCCCCTTTATTCTAATTTATCGATATCATTTCTTTCCACCCTACACATCCCTCTCCATTAAGAGATAGGATACTGCATTCTTTCAGAGACATTCACAATCTAGCATTCAAATGATTAAGAAGAATGTTGTAGATTTTCCCAACCTTCTGGAAGCAGAGCATGGAAAGTACTAGGCTATTTTTTGTTCCCGTTGCTGTCCCTAAAGCCAGCATCAAGTTAGCTGTCAGGGTTTGACTCCACTTAGAAATCTGTGGTGATAAAACAGTGAAGAGCATCTTGAATTATGTTATTTTTATCTTGCTTCCCAGATTCCAAGCTGCCATGGTCTCTACAGAAAAAATGATTAGGCTGGTATTTAAATTTGTCATTTCCAAGGGGGTTACTATTGCTTAAAATTATTGATTTTTTTTTTCTAACTTTGAATTGAAAACAGTGTGAAGATCACTAAAATTCAAAGGACACTACCTCCAAGTAAGTAGCCGTGAAATACGTTCCTTTCTTTTTTCCACGGTCTTCAGATGTGACCATTTTCTGTAGGGACACCAATATCAATTCAGCCAAGCCAATCAGCATGGGTGTACTTTATTCATGACATCCTAGTTTGCCCCTTCCCTGGACCAGCAGCGCAAGAACAAACTTTTAATCACCCCCTCCAGCTCTGAAATGCCACTGGCCCTTCTGTCCAAACGATGGCACATGAACGTGATAGTTCTGGGTCCAGACAGCAATCCAGGAAGGCTGCAGGATTGTAGGAGCCTCGAAAGTTAATATAATTCTCAAAGAAGCGCAGTGGCTCCCATACCCTCTTTAAAGCAGGTGGAGGTCGCATGCTTACATGTAGGGTCACTAGTTCAGTTGTTACAGCCCGATTCCACGGCAGAGGCATTTTTGCACGGCTGTTCATTAGAAGAGCAACATGCAATAGGCTTCACACTCATGCTCTTGTTCAGATCCCTGAAGAGGCCACAGCCCCACTGTGTGGTTTCATCCAGGTGCACTTCACAGTTGTCAGCCCATCTTCCCTGGCTGTAGCCAGGATTCTTTTTCTTTTATATAAATTTATTTATTTTATTTTTGGCTGCATTGGGTCTTTGTTGCTGTGCACGGGCTTTCTCTAGTTGCGGTGAGCGGGGGCTGCTCTTCGTTGTGGTGTGCGGGTTTCTCATTGGGGTGGCTTCTCTTGTTGCGGAGCACGGGCTCTAGGCGCATGGGTTTCAGTAGTTGCAGCACGTGGGCTCAGTAGTTGTTACGGGCTGTAGAGTGCAGGCTCAGTAGTTGTGGCACACGGGCTTAGTTGCTCCATGGCATGTGGGATCTTCCCAGACCAGGGCTCGAACCTGTGTCGCCTGCATTGGCAGGCGGATTCTCAACCACTGTGCCACCAGGGAAGTCCCTGTAGCCGGGATTTTGATGCCCTTCCAGGACCGCCACCAATCCCTAATTGCCCACTGACATCTTCTCCCTGATTCCCACACCATTTTCTTGAAGGCACCTAGAGATTCATTAAAATTGCATTTTTAACGTTTTCTCAGATGCTCTTACTCTGTCATTTTTTGTTTTTGTTTTTGAAGTAGGTCCAACGCCATTGCACTTTTTATGAGCCATTGTGGGTCATAACTGTTTGAGAATAAAAAATAAATGGCAGACGGAGGAGTTAGAATAGAGCCCCCAAAATGCAAGATACTGCAGTGGAGTACACATTTCGAGGGACTGTAAGAATACGCAGTAGGATATGTCAAACTAGCTCCAAGTGGGTTTGTGTGCATTTCTTTCCCAAGGAAAACAGTTTATAGATAAATATCACTCTGAGTACTCATCTTTGCATGGATGGTGTTAACCAGGCTGTGTGGTATCACATGATACAGGTCAGAGGGCTTGAGATACTCTTTAGTGAATTTTGATGAACACCTTGATTTCCCCAGTTGAGACCAACTAGATCTATCTTGGAGGAAAGGCTCAGTTTTTACTGGGGAGATGAGTCAAAGAGAACAATCCAAGGACCAAAAAAAAAGAGAGTAAAGCTCCTGCCTAGCTGAAAATTGTGGCAATTTTCAGTCCTAACATAGTAATTTTTGTCATTTTATTTAGAATATGAAACTTTTTATAAATTGTGAAAACAACACAGTACTTACAGGGAAGGAATTTTTTTTTTTTTTTTTGGCTGCGTTGGGTCTTTGTTGCTGCGTGCGGGCTTTCTCTAGTTGCGGTGAGCAGGCGCTACTCTTCATTGCCGTGCACAGGCTTCTCATTGCTGTGGCTTCTCTTGTTGCAGAGCACGGACTCTAGGCACGTGGGCTTCAGTAGTTGTGTCGCATGGGCTTAGTTGCTCCGCGGCATGTGGTATCTTCCCGGACCAGGGCTCGAACCCATGTCTCCTGCATTGGCAGGCGGATTCTTAACCACTGTGCCACCCGGGAAGCCCAGAATGTTTTGCAAGACACAAAAACTCCATGTTGACAGAATAATGATTTTTTTGCCTTTTTTTTTTTCTGTGTTTGAGCTTATATATGCATGTTATAGGCACATAATCATAGATCATGCCACTTTCTTATTAATACAATGTTTTTATTTATTGAAAACACCTTATTATTTTATACATGAATGTAAACTGATTCTCATAACAGTTCTGAACACTATATTTCTATGCAAAACTGTATTTTCAGGTGACATGCATGTTTAAATAAAAAAATTCAAGACAGTCTACAAAACAGTTACTAGAACGAATAAGTGAGTTTAACAATGTTGTAGAATACAAGGACACAATATAGGAATTAATTGTATTTGTATATACTGGCAGCAAACAAATGGAAAAATTTTAAATGTAATTGTAATAATATGTGGCATAATTTTAATAGCAATAATGAATCACCCCGCTCCCAACCTTGTAGGCCCAACCTTGCCTCAGTCATTCAGGACTACTCAGGAGAACCCCAAACACTCGGAAATATCTCGCACGGTAACAGCAGTTTACAACATGGAATGTTTCCCAGAGCAGCCCTTGCACTCCTGGTTTCCTGTTTAATAAGAAAGTACATGTGGTGGCGGAACAAAAGCTTTCAAATCTTTCATTTATCTATCTTCCTTAATGTCCATATCCCAGGACTATTTCATAACAGACTGTTGTTACTGGCTTCGCTTGTTCTCTCCCCAAACAGGGAGGACTCCACAGAAAGTTCAGGGTATTTCTCTGCCTTCTGTCAAGCACTCATGTCTTTTTAATTTCCCATTGTTAAAGCGACAAAATTCAAGGAGCTCATACTCTTTGGGTTGGAGTCTACCTCGAGAGTCTCTGGGAATGTGCCACACAGAGGAGGTTTCCTTGGCAACAGGAATGTGGGGGAAAACACATGGAAACATTTGCTCCCTCCCTCCTTCCCTGGGGCTCCTCAGCACTGCTGTCTGTCAGGCATTAAAAACTACACTTGTCCTCGCTGTCAATTCATTTAGCCATTGACCCCACTACCAACCACTTGCTCTGTCTTCCCATTCATGAAAATAGCTCATCTGTGAAATGGACACTGTTTCATTATTGCCTTTAGCTGGCCTTTTCTAGACATCCAAATAGAGAAAGGGAAATTGGGTTTTTAAGAAGTGTGTGTGTGTACGAATGTGATTGTCCAAATAAACTGAATTTAAATGACTGAGTGGTAGCACTTATTTTTACATGTATTTTCAGTTCTGAAATTTGCATAATAGGCATTTTCCAAACTCTGGCAGGATGTAATGGCATATTTGGTGACTAGTGTGAAAATTAATGTATTAATTTGGCAGAACTTATGACATACTTTCTAGGTATGCTTCTAAATGAGCCCCCAAGAGCTCAAAATGTTTTTCTCCCCCTCTTAAAAATGGCAAGACAAATATAGGCATGTGAATTTATAGATAGGTGAATCTAGGAAGTCCGATTCCAGGGACATCATTCAGCAAGTATGGGAATCAGCTGATGTGACTTTCAGTCCTAAGCTCTCACTATGCCCCAGGAAATCAATAAACCTGTATCAGTCTGGATCCAAAACTCAACCTCTTCCTAACCCACTTCATCCCTCTTATCTGTATTTTCTCCTTCCTCAGAACAATGATAGAGAATATGCATATATAGTTGTTGATTTCTAAATTATTCTGCTGCTAAGCTTGTCAGCTAGTTAAGGATATTTAGTGTGCTGTAGGCTTTTGCTGCTTTTTCCGGGTAATTGAACCACCTGTTCAACTTGGAACTTAAGGAATTTAAGAGTTTGCCAAGAGATTTAGTGTTTCTTATTCAGAAACAAGTCTTCAGCGCAAGTAGCAAAAATAAGAGGGTTAGTATGTGTGCGTGCGTGCGTGCGTGCGCGTGCGTGCGCGTGCGTGTGTGTGTGTGTGTGTGTGTGATAAAGAACTGGCATTTATTTCTCACCCTTCTGGAGGCTGGAAGTCCAAGGTCAGGTTGTTGGCAGGTTGGCTTCTTCTGAAGCCTCTCTCCTTGCAGAAATCTGTCCATTCTTTCTAAAGTGAAGAATTGAAAAAAGATACTAAGTGCAGAAAATCAGTGTGTTTTGCCAGAGTTCTTATAATGCTGTCAACAAGCACTAGCACGTTGGATTGTTTCACCCACCACTGGCTAAAATTAACCAGAACAAAAACAGCGATCCTGTGTAGCTTCCCATTTTGAGTTACTCTAATGTTGCAGGAACTACCTTATCCCTTCAGGACCTAGACGGCATATATTAAACATCACATTGTACCTGTGTGTGCTTGTAAATGGAGATTTAAAACCTAAAAGGGCATGCCAGGCTTATTCAAGAGGCTGTGAAACAGAGTAAAAAGACACCAAAAGCTTTCTCTCTTTTTCTTTTTCCCCCCTTTGTTGTTGTTTGTTGTTGGTTTGTGGTGACAGCAACTGACTATAAATTATGTGAGTCAGTAATTCCAGCTCTCAGCATCCCGCAAGCTCTCTTCCTGTTCCAGCTCACACTGGTGGCCCTGAGGGTCCGCAGGATTGTCGGGAAGACCGGCTACTTGAATCCTGTAAATTTGCCTGGTGGTGACAGCCAGCACTTGTACAACGACACCTGCCATCTGGCTCTTTCTGCTAGATTTGCAGCAGAAGCCTCTGTAGGGTGGAGGGGATGTGAGAGTCTCCAGGCAAACCAGAACCTCTGTGAAATCACTGCAGATGGCTTTATTTTGGGAACTAACAGGCGTGGAAGTCGAAGCAGGAAGTAAAAAAATAAATCAGCTGGGAGTTTGATGTCTGCTGGTCTTCAAGGGGCTTGAGATAAATTTCATTGATTTATTAGGACAATATTATGTACCTGGAAAAATTTGGAAGCAGTTTGGAACTTTAAAGACCCCATCACGGAACTGTAGCTACTATACTCATCTTCAGAAAAGGTGGTGATGTGATAGAAATTTCCCATTGGAAAAATGCACTTTCATCACTCCTAAATCACTGTTTCTCAAGAGATGTTCCATCGGCATTAGGCTGGGGAGGGGAGCTTATAAAAAATGCGGATAACTGGATTTTCCTGAATTGTTGACAGCTAGGCATCACCTCTCCCCAAGGGGTACTCTCTTTTTGTAGGGAAGGTGCATTTCTTCAGTCTCTTTAAAAGCTTTTTCTGATTTTAACTAAGTGCAACTTATTCTAATGCTCAGACAGATCAGCTTTTCCAAACTGCATTCTCAAGCAATTAATGTGCCATTAATCTTTTTTTCTTCTTAACTTCTTTATTGGAGTATAATTGCTTTACAACGCTGTGTTAGTTTCTGCTGTATAACAAAGTGAATCAGCTATATGTACACATATATCCCCATATCCCCTCCCTCTTGTGTCTCCCTCCCACCCTCCCTATCCCACCCCTCTAGGTGGTCACAGAGCACCGAGCTGATCTCCCTGTGCTATGCAGCTGCTTCCCACTAGCTACTTTACATTTGGTAGTGTGTATATGTCAATGCTACTCTCTCACTTCGTCCCAGCTTACCCTTCCCCCTCCCCGTGTCCCCAAGTCCATTCTCTACGTCTGCGGCTTTATTCTTGTCCTGCCCCTAGGTTAGTCAGAATTTTTTTTTTTTTTTTAGACTCCATATATATGTGTTAGCATACGGTATTTGTTTTTCTCTTTCTGACTTACTTCACTCTGTGACAGACTCTAGGTCCATCCACTTCACTACAAATAACTCAATTTCGTTTCTTTTTATGTCTGAGTAATATTCCACTGTATATATGTGCCTCATCTTCTTTATCCATTCATCTGTCACATTCATGGGCACTTAGGTTGCTTCCATGTCCTTGTGCCATTAATCTTTAAGAACCACTGCCCTAAAGCTAATCTACTTTGAGAATTCCTCTGATGTTTATTTCCTTCTCTATGTTCTAAAGAATCCTTATGGGCAGGAATACCATCGGGTTCAAATTGGTGGCAAATTTCCATCCACATCTCCAAGGATGTCTTTGTTGTCAAGAATACTGTCTGATGCAGCAAATGTTTGCTTTCTCTGTATTTTGGGATGTGTTCGGAGGTGATTAAGATGAAGAGGTGGCAGAGTGGTTAGGGTAGGCAAAGGTACACGAAAAATGTGACCAGAATTTTTTGACTGCTTATAAGGCAAAGCTACTTATAAACGACTCACGTGACCTCTGTGCCTTCATGGGTGTTTGCTGTCTATATAGTAACAGGATACAGTTATACAGTCACCGCTCACAGGAGCCCAGGGACTTGCTATTGGAGAATACTTCCTCCTGTACCACCTCCTCCTCTCTGTGCCTTGATGCCCATGGAGCTGTCCCATCGAGTCTGTCAGCAAAGTTGGCGTTCTAGTCTGTTTCTAAAGAGCATATTTTAATCCCCTCTGAGGGAAAACTTATCTGAGTGGAATTAAGAACCAATGTGATTTTTTTATTATTAAATGGTGGAAAGTGGGAGCTAAAATATTGTGGATTTCCAGTATGTGGAGACCGGAAAGATTAGCACTACTGCTAATCAGTAGTGCTGACACTACTAACATCACCAGTGATGTGGTTTTGTAATCAGGCATTTATTTATTCAGCAAATGTTTATTGAGCCCCTGATAGGACCAGGCAGGAATCCGGTGATATTTGGAGACACAGACCTGGTGTCATCTCACACTGAGGCCATTTGCACCACCCACCCACGAATCTTCTCAAATCTGTTGTGATTTTACAACATGTTTAAATAACAAAGAGCTTCTTCCAGACACAGAGCCCTCAACATCAAAATCAAAAACTATGATACCTGCACACACACGGAGACACACTCACGTACCACACATACACGCATATGGAATAGATCATTATTCTTGCACATTAATCTTACACATAAATTTTTTTCCAAAAATCAGTTGTTATTCCTTCACATATATTTTAAACTAAAATTACAGAGAATCAACTATATGCCAGTATAAAATAAAAATTAAATGAATAAGTAAAATTACAGAGATACTCCGTCATGGAAAATATTCTTATTTGTGTTGATAGCCAAGGTAGAATATCCTTTGAACACTAAAAAATGATATTTGTGATGCTAATAAGACGATGCTGATACTATTTCTCAGTGTTTACTCATTTGCTCGTTCACATTCAGTGTTGGCAACAGGCACTGCCTGTGTGCACATATGTGATACTATTCACATGTGATACACAGGTGTGATACTATTTGGTTATTAGTATATTTGAACCCTCAGTCTGAGACTTTCAGCTCCTCATATATGTTCTCTCATCATAATATCTACTTACTTCTGATAAACAGTAGATTCATGAAGGCTGAAGGGCTGGGCAAAGAAAGCATCCTTGACCTCTTACTGCCAGTTGAGACCAGTCGTGTCAATATAAACCTCACATAGCAGGCACACAATCAATATTTTTTGAACGAATGAACAGATGGCAGCATTTTCTAAAACAATAAGACCAAATGTTGAAGATGGTTCTAAGTGTCTCATTTAACCCCAATTTAAAGACCTGCATATGTTGAGGTTTTGTGAAGTGTTAATTCAGCATTGTATTGATGGCCAGAAGTTCAGAACCAGAATTGGCCTCTGGAGCCAAGAAAACTATAAAGCAGCATCATTTCCCAGGATCACTTGGTTCTAGTGGGGAGGGGTCATTTCCCCTCTGTCCCTCAATGACTTCTTTTACTAAATGTTATAGATTCCAATGCTTAGACAGACCAGGTTCTCTGAAATATCTTTGAAATAACCACTGGAGAAGTGAATCAGAGGCCTCAGTAGCAGACACAAATATAGAGCCAAACAATTAGATACGGTAGAGAAAAACCCCAGGGACGTAGTTCTTAGGTTAGTGGTGCTGTATGTCTTTTTAAGGCTGTGATTACACAGCTAGGGGTGGGGAAACCTATCAAAAGTTCTCTAATATAATTAACTGACATACTTTGGTTGTATTAACATCCCAGTGATTCTGATTGAGTTCTCCCACTTGCGTCATTCCTGCCCCTTGTAACCAGGATCTTAGTGGAAGATGGGATGCTGGCATAGCCTCAGGACAACTCATCAGAGAGTCAGCACCATAGTGTGACTTGAAATCCCGTGGAGGAAATCCTGCCCAGCACTGCTGGTTGTACATCTGATAAAGTTCTTCAAAAGTCTTGATGTGCGTGTATCATCCACCTGCCTCTCATTGGCATTCCATGTGAAGGGTGAGGAGGTGGGTAATGGCTGCCTCCCCCGCCCCATGCTTTTCCATCTGTGAAGGAAGAGAGCTATTTCCTAATCCCATGGAACCATGTGGAGCTTGTCCAATCACCAAAATGGTAACCCAGCAGTTGTAACTTGGCAATCATAAGTCCTTTAGGGATCACCCTAAAATCTAATACATTTTACAGAAGTGAATATAGCATATTGATCTTGAGTTTGAAGTCATAACTGACATCAGTGGAAATGTAGAGGCCTAGGTAGGGGCAACCCCCAGTCCAAGTATAGAAATCATGTGCTAAGTGGTATCCTTTCCAAATCTTTCATCACCTTCTCATATTTGTGGAAACATTCAGAGATTGTTCAACAGTAAAATTTTGTGAATGACTATTGTGTAGTCCGAATAGGATTTTCAGAAGGGGATAAATTGCTACAGATGACTAAAATAAAAAGGTACATTTTTTAAAAAGTTAACTTGTTTTAGGCAATTAAATGTTAGTGTCTGTTCTTGTCCCATGAAAGACCATGGTGAACCTTTTAACCATTATTGGTAAGCTAAAAAAAATAATGTTGATGAAAAAGAATAGTTTCAGTCCCTGTGAAACCTCTTAGACATACTTGTCAAGAAAACTTAGAGCTGTTTTACATGCATATTTTTGCATGATAATAAGAGCATTTTTAGGAATATTTATTTTTAATATTGTGGCTTTGATTTTAAAAGCTGACGCTTGCACTAGGAATGTAACAGTTGTAACCAGCGTACAGTGGTGTGGCAACAGATTCTAGCAGTTTTTTTCCTCCATGTATTCTGTTTTGTTTTCTCTTCCAGGGCTGATATACGCCCTCAGTTTTCTAGGTTAAATGTGGCTCTTTCGGTGCTTTCCTCCATGCATCCTTTGGGGAGGTAGCAAAGCAGGCCACAGTGGGTAGAAGTCAAGAATTGATCTCAGAAAGTGTCACACCTTCGTCCCTAACTCTAGGTGACTGTCTCAAGCAGTTTTCTTTGGTCACGAAAGAAGTCAGTAGGAGCACAGAATTACTGGGCAAAAAAGGGACCTTAGATAACGTTTGGGGGGGTGGGGTGGGGCTTTAGTTTTCTGTTTGCATATACATGCATTTTGGTTTTCTAAATGGTTGCAGAGAGACAAATGTAAGTCTACCACTCTTACTAAAATATTACAGTTCTCTTGTTTGTATGTGAAAGATCAAAATCCATATACATATATACATAGTTATACAAAGTCTAGAGTGGATTTTTTTAACTACTTATTGAGTTACGGCAAGGAGTTTAACACTCATTATTTCCAAAACCTCTTCACTTCTCAGGATCTGAAGTAATTCTCTTTGTTCTCTTGGCTAAATATAAAGCCAGAGCATCAGAATTAAAATCATGAGAAATGCATTATTGTCTCATGTATGTACTATTGGTGAAGGACAAGGAAAATTCTGCTTAGGTGAGTTAAAAAAAGAAAAGAAAATTATCCTTTTAAGCCATTGAACTAAAATTTTGGATAGAAATTTTGCAGAAGTAATTTCACTTTCCCACCTGACAAAACAGAATATATACACTGAACATAGCATTGTTCTCCCCCTAAATATCCCAAGACTACACTTCTTTTTGCTGATTTTTGTCTGTCAAAATGTCAAATTCTGAGCGGGATTGCCTCAGCCCCATTTTTTTTTCTTCTACTCTGACTTGGGTTGAGAGAGTGGTAACAAGGCTTGTTAGAGACATGTCTGAGATTGATTCTGAGTGATAGCTAAGAGCTTAGCTAAGAACGAAAAGCCTGGGGTTTAGTACAGAAATGCTGTAACAAGTAGTTAACTGGGTCCACTCTTTTGCCCTGGGTCCTTCCGTTTATTGCTTAAGTGAAGCATCAGTGCACTGAAAATCCATCACCAATCCTTCTTGTCAGTTAGGCATAGCTGGGATGCAGTTTTGCATGCTTTCTAGACAAGGAACAAAGCTCAGCCATTCCAAGAAACAGAGGTGACATGAAAATGTAAATGAAAGTAAAGTGCTTTCAATGCTTATTCAGTTGATTGAGTGTTAAGTAGTTTCTTCCTACTGAGATCAGAAATGGGAAGGATGGGGAAAAAAATGGAAAGAATGGAAAAGATAAAAATTAGTCCTTTAAAATAGATCAGTCTAAATAATTGTTACACGTAAGTAATTTGTCCTGCATAATGGAATGGTTAGAAATAAGAAGTTAGATTACCTGGCTTCAAATCTCTGCCATTTGTAGCTGTGTGACCTTGGGCAAATTAACCATTCTGCCTTGGTGTTCTCATCTGTAAAGTGAAGGGAATCCTAGCACTACCTCATTAATCATTAATGCAGTAATGAGAGGAGACTGCTTAAATTGTGGGAACTAAGTGCTTGATACACAGATCACAGTGACGGATGGGTCATGTAGCTCTGGGTACCTCACTGAGCCTGTGGAAGAAATGGGCACTGATTCTGAAGACTTTCTGTCCTAAGGTACCTCTTTTCTATGTAGGGGGAGTATCTAATATCCAGTGCAGTGAAATGTTCCACTCAGTGCTCTTCCATTAGGAATTTAGCTTTCTAGATTTTAAATGCTTGTCACACAGCTGGAGTCATGTTTTCATTCTTTAAAGAGGAAACTGGGCATTTTGGATTCTTTGGTAAAATATAGGTACGTGGCTCTGCCAAGTTTAATTCTGGAATCAACTGAGAAATCCCCACCAGTTATACTTTTAATGGCACACAGTCCTAAGCCAATGTTGAATGCAGTATGGGGGTGCCAGTCTCTTTACTGATAAAAAACAAGAGAAGCTTCGTTATTACAAAACAAAAACACTCACACAAAAGAAAACAATGAGGCACTAATTTGTTTCTTTGCCCACCTTAGATGCCACTGTATGTGAGATTATCATGGAAAACACATCTTGCTATAATTTGGAGCCTTTAGGCATTTGATGTGCCAATTGCCTTCACTTGGATCTGGTCTGTAATTTATCATTGGAGTGTCCTACCTTGCTCAAATGCACCCTTTGTGGGCAGAGGCAAAGCTAATATACTTGCCAAGTGTATTTGAATTGCTTCAATAAATCACAGCTGCCACTGTAAGCAGCTTTATCATTTGCCAGAACAATAAGTTATCTTCATGCTTTATAGATGCAGTGCTCTCCAAGACTTTTATTTGTGTAAATTGTAATGCATCATAACCCATTTCCTAAAATGAAATTAGGAAGCCACATATATATATATATATATATATATTTTTTTTTTTTTTTTTTTTTTTTTAAGATGCAAGGAAATATTCCAAGGAACTCGTTTAGCCTCACCAAGAAATGGGGAGATTTTTATCCTGCTTATTTTATAGTAGCAATTTATTTCTTTATTATTACTGTAATGATGTGGGCATTAAATGCTTGCAATTGGGGTTAAACTTCATTTAGCTCTTTACTGCTCCAGTGTCTCAGTAAAACCAGTCCACAAAGAAATAGGACTGAGCACAAATGGTTCCCGTTGGATCAGCCAGGAACAAGTTGGAGAAACCTGATATTTCATAAATATTTGTTTCTATTGACAGCTGTATTAGCAGTCATTCCAATAAATCAGGCTGCGGAATCAAATTTTTGCCCATAGTGATCTCTGGGACTGACTTCCAGTTTCCTCTTTATTTCACGATGACCAAACCCGAATTCAAACCTGATTTGAACCCGTTAGACGCCTGAGAGGGAAATGTATTACATAACAATATTATGTCTGAAGATCCCGATGAGGAAAACATAACCTAATTTTAATACAACTTCAGGACTCTAATCAACATGATGAACAATAAAATGTGCTCTTTTTTATTGGCTTGACTGAGTAACTGCTAAATATTTATAAACTAATTTGCCATCACTTCTTCCATGATAAGAAAATACTTTTGTTCATAATTACCTCAGTAGCTCACTCCAAGCAGAGAAAACAATGTTTGTCAAGAAGCCAGGTTTCATAATTAGAAACTAATTTATTTGTTTCAAAGCCAAGTGTTTTCCCATGCATATTACAATATTTGGATTCGCTTTAATTTTTTCTGTCTTCATTACCAAGAGGGGACTTATACATCCTGCCATGGAATTTTAGATTTTTCCATCCATCTCTCGAGTTAACAATGCTGTTTATTTTTATATCAGACTGCCCAATAGCTATTGTTAAGAGCGTCATAAACCCCTCCTTTTTGCGTGATTACAGGATCTTTAAACCAGTGTTTTCCAACCTACCAGTAGTGGTCCCATCCTGCCCCTTAAGCAGAACTCCATGCTCACCAATTCTCAATCATCAGTGTCCAGGTCAGTATCAGTTCCCCCAACATCTGCAGTTTATTCAGGATGCATCCCCATGACTCTCATCTTCTCATTACTCCCATTCCCTTACATGGTTTCTGGCTCCACAAGCCACCTCCTTGCCTTTCTGATGCCAAACCCAGGCAAACCCACCCCAGCTCCGGGCTCATACCCTGCTAGATGACCATGCATTCCTGTGTGTGTGGGGCGGGGGTGGGGGTGGGGGTAAAGGATGGGGAGGATGGAGGTAGAGATGGGACTCAGATTTAAGCAGGTAGAACTTTGCCTCTCTCCTTCCTATTTCTTCCTTTTCCCCAGGCCCTCACCACATTGCCTTCTTTCTTTTTCTCTTTTTGAAATTTTGAATTTTATTTTATTTATCTTTTTATACAGCAGGTTCTTACTTGTCATCAATTTTATACACATCAGTGTATACAAGTCAATCCCAATCTCCCAATTCATCCGACCACCAACACCACCCCCTGCCACTTTCTCCCATTGATGTCCATACATTTATACTCTACATCTGTGTCTTAGTTTCTGCCCTGCAAACCGGTTCATCTGTACCATTTTTCTAGATTCCATATATATGCATTAATATACGATATTTGTTTTTCTCTTTCTGACTTACTTCACTCTGTATGACAGTCTCTAGACCCATCCATATCTCTACAAATGACCCAATATAATTCCTTTTTATGGCTGAGTAATATTCCATTGTATATATGTACCACATCTTCTTTATCCATTCATCTGTCAATGGGCATTTACGTTGTTTCCATGACCTGGCTATTGTAAAGAGTGCTGCAGTGAACATTGGGGTGCACGTGTCTTTTTGAATTACGGTTCTCTCTGGGTATATGCCCAATAGTGCGATTGCTGGATCATATGGTAATTCTATTTTTAGTTTTTTAAGGAACCTCCATACTGTTCTCCATAGTGGCTGTATCAGTTTACATTCCCACCAACAGTGCAAGAGGGTTCCCTTTTCTCCACACCCTCTCCAGCATTTGTTGTTTGTAGATTTTCTGATGATGGCCATTCTGACTGGTGGGAGGTGATACCCCATTGTAGTTTTGATTTGCATTTCTCTAATAATTAGTGATATTGAGCAGCTTTTCATGTGCTTCTTGACCATCTGTATGTCTTCTTTGGAGAAATGTCTATTTAGGTCTCCTGCCCATTTTTGGATTGGGTTGTTTGTTTCTTTAATATCGAGCTGCATGAGCTGTTCATATATTTTAGAGATGAATCCTTTGGCAGTTGATTCATTTGCAAATATTTTCTCCCATTCTGAGGGTTGTCTTTTCGTCGTTTGTAGTTTCCTTTGCTTTGCAAAAGCTTTTAAGTTTCAATAGGACCCATCTGTTTATTTTTGTTTTTATTTCCATTACTCTAGGAGGTGGATCAAAAAAGATCTTGCTGTGATTTATGTCAAAGAGTGTTCTTCCTATGTTTTCTACTAAGAGTTTAATAGTGTCCAGTCTTACATTTAGGTCTCTAATCCATTTTGAGTTTATTTTTGTGTATGGTGTTAAAGAGTGTTCTAATTTCATTCTTTTACATGGAGCTGTCCAGTTTTCCCAGCACCACTTATTGAAGAGACTGTCTTTTCTCCATTGTATATCCTTGCCTCCTTTGTCATAGATTAGTTGACCATAGGTGTGTGGGTTTATCTCTGGGCTTTCTATCCTGTTCCATTGATCTATATTTCTGTTTTTGTGCCAGTACCATACTGTCTTCATTACTGTAGCTTTGTAGTATAGTCTGAAATCAGGGAGTCTGATTCCTCCAGGTCCGTTTTTCCCCTCAAGAATGCTTGGGCTATTCGGGGTCTTTTGTGTCTCCATACAAATTTCAAGATTTTTTTTTCTACTTCTGTAAAAAATGCCATGGGTAATTTGATAGGGATTGCATTGAATCTGTAGATTGCTTTGGGTAGTATAGTCATTTTCACAATATTGATTCTTCCAATCCAAGAACATGGTATATCTCTCCATCTGTTGATATCATCTTTAATTTCTTTCATCAGTGTCTTATAGTTTTTGGCATACAGGTCTTTTGTCTCCCGAGGTAGGTTTATTCCTAGGTGTTTTATTCTTTTTGTTGCAATGGTAAATGGGAGTGTTTCCTTAACTTCTCTTTCACATTTTTCATCATTAGTGTATAGGAATGCAAGACATTTCTGTGCATTAATTTTGTATCCTGCAACTTTACCAAATTCATTGATTAGCTCTAGTAGTTTTCTGGTGGCGTCTTTAGGATTCTCTATGTATAGTATCATGTCATCTGCAAACAGTAACAGTTTTACTTCTTCTTTTTCAATTTTTAATCCTTTTATTTCTTTTTCTTCTCTGATTGCCATTGCTAGGACTTCCAAAACTGTGTTGAATAATGGTGGCGAGAGTGGACATCCTTGTCTTGTTCCTGATCTTAGAGGAAATGGCTTTCAGTTTTTCACCATTGAGAATGATGTTGGCTGTGGGTTTGTCGTATATGGCCTTTATTAGGTTGAGGTAGGTTCCCTCTATGCCCACTTCTGGAGAGTTTTTATCATAAATGGGTGTTGAATTTTGTCAAAAGCTTCTTCTGCATTTATCGAGGTGATCATATGGTTTTTATTATTCAATTTGTTAATATGGTGTATCACATTGATTGTTTTGCGAATATTGAAGAATCCTTGCATCCCTCGGATAAATCCCACTTGATCATGGTGTATGATCCTTTTAATGTGTTGTTGGATTCTGTTTGCTAGTATTTTGTTGAGGATTTTTGCATCTATATTCATCAGTGATTTTGGTCTGTAATTTTCTTTTTTCGTAGTATCTGTCTGATTTTGGTATCAGGGTGATGGTGGCCTCATAGAATGAGTTTGGGAGTGTTCCTTCCTCTGCAATTTTTTGGAAGAGTTTGAGAAGGATGGGTGTTAGCTCTTCTCTAAATGTTTGTTAGAAGTCACCTGTGAAGCCATCTGGTCCTGGACTTTTGTTGGAAGATTTTCAATCACAGTTTCAATTTCATTATTTTTTATTGGTCTGTTCATATTTTCTATTTCTTCCTGGTTCAGTCTTGGAAGGTGATACCTTTCTAAGAATTTGTCCATTTCTTCCAGGTTGTCCATTTTATTGGCATAGAGTTACTTGTAGTAGTCTCTTACAATGCTTTATATTTCTGTGGTGTCTGTTGTAACTTCTCGTTTTTCATTTCTAATTTTATGATTTGAGTCCTCTCCCTCTTTTTCTTGATGAGTCTGGCTAATGGTTTATCAATTTGGTTTATCTTCTTAAAGAACCAGCTTTTACTTTTATTGATCTTTGCTATTGTTTTCTTTGTTTCTATTTCATTTACTTCTGCTCTGATCTTTATGATTTCTTTCCTTCTGCTAACTTTGGGTTTTGTTTGTTCTTCTTTCTCTAGTTCCTTTAGGTGTAAGGTTAGATTGTTTATTTGAGATTTTCTTGTTTCTTGAGGTAGGCTTGTATCGCTCTAAACTTCTCTCTTAGAACTGCTTTTGCTGCATCCCACAGGTTTAGGATCCTCATGTTTTCGTTGTCATTTGTCTCTAGGTATTTTTTGATTTCCTCTTTGATTTCTTCAGTGATCTCTTGCTTATTAAGTAGTGTATTGTTTAGCCTCCATGTGTTTGTGTTTTTTATATTTCTTTCCTGTAATTGATTTTTAATCTCATAGCATTGTGGTCAGAAAAGATGCTTGATATGATTTCAATTTACTGAGTCTGGATTTGTGACCCAAGATGTGATCTATCCCGGAGAATGTTCTGTGCACACTTGACAAGAAAGTGTAATCTGCTGTTTTTGGATGGAATGTCCTATAAATATCAATTAAATCTATCTGGCCTGTTGTGTCATTTAAAGCTTGTGTTTCCTTATTAATTTTCTGTTTGGATGATCTGTCAATTGATGTAAGTGAGTTGTTAAATTCCCCCACACTTATTGTATTACTGTCGATTTCCTCTTTTATAGCTGTCAGCAGTTGCCTTACATATTGAGGTGCTCCTGTGTTGGGTGCATATATATTTATAATTGTTATGTCTTCTTCTTGGATTGATCCCTTGATCATTATGTAGTGCCCTTCGTTGTCTCTTGTAACATTCATTATTTTAAAGTCTATTTTATCTGATATGAATATTGCTACTCCAGCTTTCTTTTGATTTCCATTTGCATGGAGTATCTTTTTCCATCCCCTCACTTTCAGTCTGTATGTGTCCCTAGGTCTGAAGTGGGTCTCTTGTAGACAGCATATATATGGGTTTTGTTTTTGTATCCATTCAGTGAGCCCGTGTCTTTTGGTTGGAGCATTTAATCCATTCACGTTTACAGTAATTATCGATATGTATGTTCCTATTACTATTTTCTTCATTGTAATGGGTTTGTTTTTGTAGGTCCTTTTATTCTCTTGTGTTTCCCACTTAGAGAAGTTCCTTTAGCATTTGTTGTAGAGCTGTTTTGGTGGTGCTGAATTCTCTTAGCTTTTGCTTGTCTCTAAAGCTTTTGATTTGTCTGTCGAATCTGAATGAGCTCTTTGTAGTCTTGGCTGTAGGTTCTTCCCTTTCATCACTTTAAATATATCATGCCCCTCCCTTCTAGCTTGTAGAGTTTCTGCTGAGAAATCAGTTGTTAACCTTATGGGAGTTCCCTTGTATGTTATTTGTTGTTTTTCCCTTCTTGCTTTCAATAATTTTTCTTGTCCTTAATTTTTGTCAATTTGATTACTATGTGTCTTGGCATGTTTCTCCTTGGGTTTATCCTGCCTGGGACTCTCTGTGCTTCCTGGACTTGGGTGGCTATTTCCTTTCACATGTTAGGGAATTTTTTGACTATATTCTCTGCAAATACTTTCTCAGGTCCTTTCTCTCTCTCTCTCTTCTCCTTCTGGGACCCCTATAATGTGAATGTTGTTGTGTTTAATGTTGTCCCAGAGGCTGTCTTCATTTCTTTTCATTCTTTTTTCTTTATTCTGTTCCACAGCAGTGAATTCCACCATTCTGTCTTCCAGGTCACTTATCCGTTCTTCTGCCTCAGTTATTCTATTGATTCCTTCTAGTGTATTTTTCATTTCAGTTATTGTATTGTTCATCTCTGTGTTTGTTCTTTAATTCTTCTAGGTCATTGTTAAACATTTCTTTCATCTTCTCAATCTTTGCCTCCATTCTTTTTCCGAGGTCCTGGATCATCTTCCCTATCATTATTCTGAATTCTTTTTCGGGAAGGTTGCCCATCTCCACTTCATTTAGTTGTTTTTCTAGGGTTTTGTCTTGTTCCTTCATCTGGTACATGGCCCTCTGCTTTCTCATCTTGTCTATCTTTCTGTGAATGTGGTTTTCGTTACACAGGCTGCAGGATAGTAGTTCCTCTTGCTTCTGCTGTGTGCCCTTTGGTGGATGAGGCTATCTAAGAGGCTTGTGCAAGTTTCCTTGTGGGAGGGACTAGTGGTCAGTAGAGCTGGGTGTTGCTGTGGTGGGCAGAGCTCAGTAAAACTTTAATCCACTTATGTGCTGATGGGTGGGGCTGGGTTCCCTCCCTGTTGGTTGTTTGGCCTGAGGCGACCCAACACTGGAGCCTACCAGGGCTCTTTGGTGGGTCTAGTGGAGGACTCTGAGAGGGCTCACGCCAAGGAGTACTTCCCAGAACTTCTGCTGCCAGTGTCCTTGTCCTCATGGTGAGCCACAGCCACCCCTCCCTTGCCTCTGCAGGAGACCCTCCAACACTAGCAGGTAGGTCTGGTTCAGTCTCCTTTGGGGTCACTGCTCCTTCCCCTGGGTCCCGATGCACACACTACTTTGTGTGTGCCCTTCAAGAGTGGAGTCTCTGTTTCCGCCAGTCCTGTCGAAGTCGTGTAATCAAATCCCGCTGGCCTTCAAAGTCTGATTCTCTAGGATTTCCTCCTCCCATTGCCGGACCCCCAGGCTGGGAAGCCTGATGTAGGGCTCAGAACCTTCATTCCAGTAGGTGGACTCCTGTGGTATAAGTGTTCTCCAGTTTGTGAGTCACCCACCCAGCAGTTATGGGATTTGATTGTACTGTGATTGCGCCCCTCCTACCGTCTCATTGCAGCTTCTCCTTTGTCTTTGCATGTGGGGCATCTTTTCTGGTGAGTTCCAGTGTCTTCCTATCGATGATCATGCAGCAGTTAGTTGTGATTCCAGTGTTCTCACAAGAGGGAGTGAGAGCATAGCCTTCTAGTCTGCCATGTTGAACCGATCTCTCCTGCCTTCTCTCTTTGAATCCATGGAAGGGAGCTGATTTCCTGTTCCCCTGAATGGATTCAGTTGGCAAATCCTGTTTCCAACAGTTTAAGTGGAAAGAGAACTATAATTTTTGGAAGATCTGCTCATTTTCACCAAACATGGGGCAATGCCTAACACTGAGATTTTAATGTTTCCTCTTTTAGAAAACCAGCTACTTACGGGGCTATCACTATTTTATAAATACCCATTTAAAGAAGAAAAACAACTGATAGTTGCTATTTATATCATTAATTTTAATAGTGTATCTTTGGAAGAAAAGAGCTATACAATAAAATATAGTATGCCATCATAGATGATTGTTTAGAAAGTTAATTGGCAACACTTCTATATAAAATCCCGTTCAAATATTTGCTTTTTATTTAAAAAATCTCCATTTGAGCATGTTGAGTTTTACACTTTTTCAAGTGCTGAATTGAGCGTGACTCACTCTCGTTTATCTGTCTTTTCACCAAAAGGCCGCCTGCGTCCTTTTCTAAATTATTGCAGTCTTACAGTATTATTACTATAATTATTTTATCATTAAATGCTTGCGATTTATTATCATATTGCCATTGTGCTCCTTAAATCCTGGCATGATATTTTTCAATATCCTGAGTTCACTGTCTAGGCATAGTTTACTAAATAATTAGGAATGTTATGGAAATGAGAAAGGGCTAGAATAAAGGAATTTCTCCTTGGGGGTTTCAACCTGTGTCAAATCCAGGCGGAAGGTTAAGGGAATGATTATTGAGAATCCATGAAGAAATGATGCATTCTCTGTCTCTGTCTCTCTCTCTCTCTCTCTCTCGTTCTATTGGGTTGGTCAAAAAGTTCATTCGGGTTTTCCCATAAGATGGTACAGAAAAACCCGAATGAACTTTTTGGCCAACCCAATATATGCTTATATATCTATATTTTGAGAGAGTAAAAATTAGCCCAGCCTGAGAAAGTAAAATTCTGCACAGCCATTCATCAGGCTAGAATAACAGACACAGAGAACAGCAGGGGCAACATTAACAGGATATGTGTCTCCTAAGGACAGGGAAATCTAGAGTCCCTATAAACCCCTTATGTGAGTGACTGCTGCCCTCTTATTCACGGAGAAATCTTGTCCTCTTACATTATGGACTATGTAAAGTTACATCAGTGAAGAATAAAACTTCCCACTCTCACCTGGAAGACCTAAGTCACTGTAACATAGAGAAGCAGCCTTGATTTACAACCCATGTGCAGGGGCTCAGACGGACGCTTCTGGACACAGCATTTCACATCTATCCTAACCTTGTGGTTAAGACAAAGGAGACAGGACCCTAGGTCCACTGTGCAGTCCAGAGAGAGGGATGTTAACTCCTTACAGGCTCTGCTTTGCTTTAAACCGATTAAAACTGCTTCACTTAAATTCTCTCTAAACTCCCTATGAGACCTACATTTTCCTCTGTCCTTTGTTGGTAAGACACCCTAAAGTTCCTCTGTTATGTGGCCTCCCTCATTGCAACGGGTAATAATTTATCAAATTACAGGTTTTATTCTTGGTAGTTTTAGGCTGACTGTGCTAAGACAATCTCTGTCCATCGACCCAGACCCCTTTGACTGATCATTTGGGGCAAATTTTCTTTGCGCCTGCCTAGAAAAGTATACATTCCTGTAGCCAAAGCAATGCTGCCCTGCCAAGAAACAGGAAAGGCAATTGATACGGAAACATCATGGGAGTAGAGGTATTGCTTGGAAAAACGTGGTAATTTGGTTTAAAAACTCACAAAAGTTTCCCCCAAACTGCAAAAATAATAATTGTACAACTCTGCAGGAGTGTGGTGGTGGGGAAACCACTAAGGAGAGGTTTCACAGTCCAGGGGACTCACTACTTAAATTTGCGGTGTTGTCACAGTTCATGGAACCCATTGCACCCGTGTAAACATAAAGGCAGCTGGAAAGCTTCTCAACCGCAGCATTCATTAACTGCCAAATGGTCATCCAAAATGTACTTCTTTTTTGTTGTCTCTGGGATTAGAACCAAACCTGTTTTATATGATGTTCTTCTCAGCCTAGCCCCAAACTGGCCTTCTAAATTCTCTTCAAGAAGGAATGCCCTTAGTCTTCTGGATGTCTCAGATCACTCCTTTTACTCGTTTCTTTTCTTTTCACCAGCTTGGTGTAGGAAAGAGTTGGCTGGGTTTTACCAACAGTAGTTTCTTTAAGGGTGTATGTTAGTAAGATTCTGAGTCTTGGGAGTCATGTTTTTATAGCTCAAGCTGCCTCTACTGTTGGAATGGTGGCCTTTCATCTCCATGACTTGGGGACAGAGCATTAGGAAGTAGCGTGTGGTTCTTTTTACCACAAACAGCATTGACTGTTTGTGGTGAAACAGTTCTTGCCACGGTTTTAGAAGATTCTTAAAGAATGGCCCCAGCCCTCGGAACGCGAACTGTTTGATTATGAGTTTTCACAGGTGGGCAGTGACTCTACCAACTTCCCTTGATGCCACATCATTTTGAGCCTGGTAGATAGCCTGCAGAAGAATTAAACATAAAATGTTAACATCACAAACAGCAGACTGCTGGGTCTTCCCATGCCATGATTCTTTATACCCTAATAGGCTGTTTGTGTCATGCATGTAATTTACTTGACAATGGGAAGGTTATGTGGAGGAATCACTGCTGTAATACATTATTTCAGTCAGCAGATGGTTGTGTGGTGTGGCAAATAGAATTAATCATCAATAAAGACCCAGGGTTTTCAAAGAGAGCGGGAGAGTGTCTGTCAATATTGACAAAACAGGAAGGTCCTGAATTGTTGGAACTGGAAGAATCGTCCAGCACTCTCATTCTTCACCTGTGGGGTGCGGTGAGTTACGTGCTCTGCCCAAAGCCACGGTGTTCGTCTGTGTGTGACCTGACCTTCCATTGGGAGAGAATTTCTTTTCTCTTACTTTTGTTGGAAACTGCCTGTGCCTTGGAGCTAGAGTCACACTTAGCCAGGTGGGAAGTCAGAAGAGCTAAGGACCACAGTGTTTCCCAGTCTCCTTGCCCACATGCACGTTGGTGTCCGTCGTCACCTGTTTTACTTGTTGGCCTCTGGGTTCTACCCTTTCGAAACAAGATGTCTGGGTGGAAAGTTACATAACATCAAGCCCTAATGCTGTTTTATCTATCAACTTTCATTTAACGATAACAATACATTTATTAAGCATCTGCTGTGTGCAGGAATTGTTACTGCCTGGAGAGTATGGGGTAAGCAAAGTGGGAACCATGTAACAAAGATAAATGATAACATAGAAGCAGTCTCTTAAGGGGACTTCAGTCAAGAGGAAGAAAAGTGACTCTTAAAATCATTGCATAGTCATATACATTAGCAAAATATTTTTAAAGGCCTTTTGGACTGTATTCAAATCAAGAAGGGTTTCTTGGTCTGTTTATTTTCTCCCGAAAAATATTGATATAAACTGATCTGAACAGACCGACCTTAACAGACTCCATGAAAACCCAACTCACATTAGGCAAAAAAAATATTTGTAAACAAACCTAATATCAGATTTGGTTCAGGTTCAATATTATCTTTTCAAGTAGCAAATGTAGCTCTTCTTTGAATCCATTAAAGTCCTAATTTTGGTTGCAGCTGGTTATTGCACCCAGTGAGAAATGTAACCTTTGATGAATTTGGCAAGTTGAATTTGAAGCATTTGGAGGCATCTGTTGAAGTATCCAATGTCCATATCAGCTATTCCTGGAAGTGGGATAAAAAGAAAGGGTATTTAAATAGGAAACATCTTCCAGAGCTTCAAAAGTTTGTGACAGAATGCTTATTTACTAAGTCTTCCATAAAGCAATCCTGTTTAAATATTAGAATGTTAGAAGACCTCTTAAACAGATCCAGTTTAGCTCAGGGCCCTAGCTTGACAGTCATATTCATGGTGAGGAAACCAAGGCCAAGGGTGGTTAAGTCACTTGCTCAGAGCCATACAATGGAGTAAAAGTCGAGAGCTGAAGTTCAGGTTTCCATACAACTGTTCAGTGATCAGCACAGCTAACCTTGATTCAGAGATCAGGATGTTTTCTGCATCCAGACGTGAGGCCGTGGCCTCCTGGGTGGTTCCTACAGTCTCAGGCTCGCCAGCACATTTCAGTCTTGCCTTTCTCAAAGCCAGCCTGTTTTCTTTCCAGTCCAGTGGATTTACCTCTACTAGATATAATCCTCCTCTTTTTTTATTCTACTTTATTTTGGGCAGTCATCTGTGTGGTGATCACAGATTTCTTAGCTGCAGATAAATTAAAGGGCTTTGGATACCCGAGAACAGCTGCACAGGCTTCGGCTGGGTTAATGCATTGATTGAGTTCAGCCTTGCAGTGCAGGGTGCGAGCTGGAACCTGGCTCAGCTGCTCTTCTTTCTGGAAGGGCGCCTCTGTAACAAAGCCTCGCACTAGATTACAATTATTTTTGCTTACAGCCACTGTTCCTCACAGATATTTTACTTTTTATGGAAATGAGAAAGAAAGGATTTTATACTTTTAAAAGACAGCTTTCTTAGCCATATCTTCAGCATAAGCCTTGAGTTTCTTTTTATTCAGGGACTCGAAACTGTGTCTCAAAAAATAAGTAGAAAGTATATCATCTTGAGGGTAAAGCATCTTATTAGAGTATGATGCCTTTTGGGGGGTGGCGTACTCTTGGCAGCAAGTGAATTTCTAACTTCACATCATTTTTAAAGTTATAAATTAAAGCAAGAGTGTTTTTTCTCTATATGCCAGACAGTGTGCTTAGGGGTGTATTACTACTTAATCCTCACTCCAATCCTGTGAGATTGATGTCATCAATTGTGTCACCTCCCCCGCTTTCCAGATGATGGAAATAGAGGTTTGGAAAGGGGAAGTAACTGCCCTAGGAGACACAAGGAGTCTGTCACCCAAGGCTGGGTCTTTACTGTAATATATACTGCCTCCTGTGATTTGACAGCTGTGCCTACAAAATAGAACAGTAATCATCTTTGCTTTCTCCCAAAGAAATGTTTTTACTGGTCTTCGGATGAGATGTTTGTATCCACTGAGACATCATTAGGTGTGTGGTCCTGGGTATTAGATATCAAATAGCGGTTCTTTCACACCTAAGGAAAGCAGTTGTAATCATCTATTTTTAAACTGCTCAACTGTGTCCTTCATCATGATCTTGTTAGTAATGCTAGGCTGCTCAGGAGTTATCAGTCATGAAATTTCATCATATAAGCTTTCCAGGGGCTCTCACTTGCTGAAACACCAACTCTCCTTAATTAAAATTTTATTCTCAAGAGAAACAGCTCTATGTGTTTTTTGGTGAGTTAATAATGAAACTAATTATCATGGTTGGCTGCGTCTTTGGCTACATCTATTTAAACATGGACATTTGTAGCCTTGTGTTCCCTGGCAGCATTATGAAGACACACTGTCAGCTAAGCGCATGTTTTTGGGAGAGGTTCTGCCCACTCCATTTCAATCGAACACTTTTGGAAGATGGTGTCTGCGTCCTGCCTTTGCTGGTAGACAGTCTTATTGATGGGGAGGTACAAAAGCCTAACAGCCCTGCAGGGCGTTTTTATTTTAATGTGGCTGAGGTAGGATGGAGAATGTCCCCCCAAAATGTACTTAACCGATTTAATAACAGATTAGAAAGGATTTCCCTAAGGACAAGCAATTTTTTTAAAAACATGGCTGGAAATATAATGAGAAACATTTTATTTATTTTTTATTTTATTGTAGTTGATTTACAATGTTGTGTTAATTTCTGCTGTACAGCAAAGTAATTCAGTTTTTTTATATATATATATTTTTCATATTCTTTTCCATTGTGGTTTATCACGGGATATTGAATATAGAGTTCCCTGTACTACACAGTAGGACCTTGTTTATCCATTCTATATATACTAGTTTGCATCTGCTAATCCCAAACTCCCAATTCTTCCCCCTACTCCCCTTTTCCCCCTTGGCAACCACAAGTCTGTTCTCTATGTCTGTGAGTCTGTTTCTGTTTCCTAGATATGTGCATTTGTGTAGTATTTTAGATTCCACAAATAAGTGATAATCATATGATATTTGTCTTTCTCTTTCTGACTTACTTCCCTTAGTATGATGATCTATAGGTGCGTTCATGTTGCTGCAAATGGCGTTATTTCATTCTTTTTATGGCTGAGTAGTATTCCATTGTATGTATATACCACATCTTCTTCACCCATTCATCTGTCGATGGACATTTAGGTTGCTTCCATGTCTTGGCTATTGTAAATAGTGCTGCTGTGAACATTGGGGTGTGTGTATCTTTTCAAATTATAGTTTTGTCCAGATATATGCTCAGGAATGGGATTGCCTGATCATAGGGCAAGTCTATTTTCAGTTTTTTAAGGAACCTCCATACTGTTTTCCATAGTAGCTGCACCAATTTACATTCCCACCACCAGTGTAGGAGGGTGGAGCGTCCTACGTCTGTTGGTAATCTCTCTTGGATTAGTCATAGATGCCTGAACTTGTCTAAGACATTGAATTGCTCTTCATCAATGCAGATTTATTTCTTGTGAATTCCTCAAGCCCCCTCTTCCACTCCTATCTTCCACTCCTTTGTAATAGTTAGGATCTTGCTGGAAGAGTGTATTGAGAAGTTGACTGCTTTGAATCATGTTTGTTATATTTGAATGATAAAGAATGAGAATTGCTCATTTCTCCCACTAGATCAGGAGTTTTAAATTCTGGGTTTCCGGAGTTCCTGAAGCCAGTGGAATTTTATGTAAAGTGTTTTTTGTATGTGCCCAGGTAAAACTGACTAGAAAACGGGTTCATGACTCTCAGTAAATTATCAGTGTGATCCATAATCCTCGGTAACTGTTAAATGTCAGTGCCCTTGATCAATAAACTTCCCAGTGGTGCCTATTGTTTTGTTGCCTCCCTTTCAAAGGTTAGTGAGGAAATGAAGCAGCAGTTCCCAAACTGTCGACATTAGGGCTTCTGGAAGTTTCTGCTGTTAAAAACAGCAAATATGTCAATCTGAAGAAGATTAATACATCAAATTATTATAAGCATCCCCCATCTCCCACCCTCCCCCCAACAAAAGGAATTCAGCAGATGTGCTCTGAGTGGGAGGAGAGCTCAGATGACAGAGCTGCCATGACTCAGTCACTCATTCTTTTTGGCACTGTTCTGAACCCAGTTATCTGCCAAACTGATTTAAATAGTTTCAGTTTGAAACTATACATTGTTTAGCTTATATGCATAACAGAACAGGAAGAGAGAGAACAGCCAATGTTGCAATGCAAGATATGCGGAGCACAAAAAGAGTGACATTTCTCTAAATTCATATCATAAAAATCTTCACTCAGTTCCTAAAAAAATATATTTATGTATACATATACGCATATTCATACACATGCAGACACATATATATGTATATATGTGTGTAAATGTGTACAGTATATGTATATACCTATATATAGTAACTGCAAAATTTCTTATCTGAACCCATACTGATTTGAGAGTGAAAAGGAAGGCTATTAATAATTACACTAGAGTAACTGGCATTAGTAGACACATGTGGTCACCTTATATGTAAATGCAGTATTTGCTCGGTTACAAAAAAAAAAAGTTTTAGAAGTGAGGGAGTTAGATTTTAATCTTAATTTTGTGCCCCTTTGGACAATATGTATTAAATAAAAACTGATGATTAGAAATAAATAAATACATGCCAAATTCTAAGAGAGGGAAATAATGACATATCTAATTTGGGTCTTTGTTTGGGAAGAATAAAGGCTGTCTATAATCCACAATGTGTTTTTTGTGGATAAGGGCTTGCAGTGAGCAGCAGGAATCCTTTTATCTCATCTCATCAATTAGAAACAAAACACAAAAATTATCAAAACCAGTCAGTTGATTTTTTTTAACATCTTTATTGGAGTATAATTGCTTTACAATGGTGTGTTAGTTTCTGCTTTATAACAAAGTGAATCAGCTATACATATACATATGTTCCCATATCTCTTCCCTCTTGCGTCTCCCTCTCACCCTCCCTATCCCACCCCTCTAGGTGGTCACAAAGCACCGAGCTGATCTCCCTGTGCTATGCGGCTGCTTCCCACTAGCTATCTATTTTACGTTTGGTAGTATATATATGTCCATGCCACTCTCTCACTTTGTCCCAGCTTACCCTTCCCCCTCCCCATATCCTCAAGTCCATTCTCTAGTAGGTCTCTGTCTTTATTCCCATCTTACTCCTAGTTTCTTCATGATCCTTTTTATTTCTTTCTGAGATTCCATATATATGTGTTAGCATACGGTATTTGTTTTTCTCTTTCTGACTTACTTCACTCTGTATGACAGACTCTAGGACCATCCACCTCACTACAAATAACTCAATTTCGTTTCCTTTTATGGCTGAGTAATATTCCATTGTATATATGTGCCACATCTGCTTTATCCATTCATCTGTTGATGGACACTTAGGTTGCTTCCGTGTCCCGGCTGTTGTAAATAGAGCTGCAATGAACATTGTGGTACATGACTCCTTTTGAATTATGGTTTTCTCAGGGTATATGCCCAGTAGTGGGATTGCTGGGTCGTATGGTAGTTCTATTTGTAGTTTTGTAAGGAACCTCCATACTGTTCTCCATAGTGGCTGAACCAATTCACATTCCCACCAGCAGTGCAAGAGTGTTCCCTTTTCTCCACACCCTCTCCAGCATTTACTGTTTCTAGATTTTTTGATGATGGCCGTTCTGACCGGTGTGAGATGATATCTCATTGTAGTTTTGATTTGCATTTCTCTAATGATTAATGATGTTGAGCATTCTTTCATGTGTTTGTTGGCAATCTGTATATCTTCTTTGGAGAAATGTCTATTTAGGTCTTCTGCCTATTTTTGGATTGGGTTGTTTTTTTGTTATTGAGCTGCATGAGCTACTTGTAAATTTTGGAGATTAATCCTTTGTCAGTTGCTTCATTTGCAAATATTTTCTCCCATTCTGAGGGTTCTCTTTTCACCTTGTTTATGGTTTCCTTTGCTGTGAAAAAGCTTTTAAGTTTCACGAGGTCCCATTTGTTTATTTTTGTTTTTATTTCCATTTCTCTAGGAGGTGGGTCAAAAAGGATCTTGCTGTGATTTATGTCATAGTGTTCTGCCTATGTTTTCCTCTAAGACTTTGATAGTTTCTGGCCTTACATTTAGGTCTTTAATCCATTTTGAGCTTATTTTTGTGTATGGTGTTAGGGAGTGTTCTAATCTCATACTTTTACATGTACCTGTCCAGTTTTCCCAGCACCACTTATTAAAGAGGCTGTCTTTTCTCTACTATATATTCTTGCCTCCTTTATCAAAGATAAGGTGACCATATGTGCGTGGGTTTATCTCTGGGCTTTCTATCCTGTTCCATTGACCTATCTTTCTGTTTTTGTGCCAGTACCATACTGTCTTGATTACTGTAGCTTTGTAGTAGAGTCTGAAGTCAGGGAGCCTGATTCCACCAGCTCCATTTTTCGTTCTCAAGATTGCTTTGGCTAATCGGGGTCTTTTGTTTCCATACAAATTGTGAAATTTTTTGTTCTAGTCCTGTGAATAATGCCAGTGGTAGTTTGATAGGGATTGCATTGAATCTGTAGATTGCTTTGGGTAGTAGAGTCATTTTCAGAATGTTGATTCTTCCAATCCAAGAGCATGGTATATCTCTGCATCTATTTGTATCATCTTTAATTTCTTTCATCAGTGTCTTATAATTTTCTGCATACAGGTCGTTTGTCTCCTTAGGTAGGTTTATTCCTAGATATTTTATTCTTTTTGTTGCAATGATAAATGGGAGTGTTTTCTTGATTTCACTTTCAGATTTTTCATCATTACTGTATAGGAATGGCAGAGATTTCTGTGCATTCATTTTGTATCCTGCTACTTTACCAAATTCATTGATTAGCTCTAGTAGTTTTCTGGTAGCATCTTTGGGATTCTCTATGTATAGTATCATGTCATCTGCAAACAGTGACAGACAGCTTTACTTCTTTTCCGATTTGGATTCCTTTTATTTCTTTTTCTTCTCTGATTGCTGTAGCTAAAACTTCCAAAACTATGTTGAATAATAGTGGTGAGAGTGGGCAGCCTTGTCTTGTTCCTGAATTTAGTGGAACTGGTTTCAGTTTTTCACCACTGAGGACGATGTTGGCTGTGGGTTTGTCATATATGGCCTTTATTATGTTGAGTAAAGTTCCCTCTATGCCTACTTTCTGCAGGGTTTTTATCATAAATGGGTGTTGAATTTTGTCGAAAGCTTTCTCTGCATCTGTTGAGGTGATCATGTGGTTTGTCTCCTTCAGTTTGTTAATATGGTGTATCACGTTGACTGATTTACATATATTGAAGAATCCTTGCATTCCTGGAATAAACCCCACTTGATCATGGTGTATGATCCTTTTAATATGCTGTTGGATTCTGTTTGCTAGTATTTTGTTGAGGATTTTTGCATCTGTGTTCATCAGTGATATTGGCCTGTAGTTTGCATAAAGTGTAACATTTCAAAACATCAAGTCAAAAAGCATTTAAAAAATCTATTTTGGCGCTTTAACATGCCTTTAACTTAAATGCCTATTTTAGTATTCATTGGCCCCCAAGCTGAACATTTTGAAAGATATTTATTCACAAATCATGATTTTTTTTCCCTCACATAGTTAAATAGAAAACAAATGAAACATCACGTGTCATTTGTTAAATGGGAAGAAGTAAAATTGGTCCAGATATATCATGAATATTATTAAATATTGCATTTGAAAGAATACTGTAGTATAATCAATAATATATTCATTGAAAATATACTTTTTTCCTAAAAACTGCTTGCTTAATCATCTTGCATAAAAAATAGTACAGAATGGTTAGGTTAGAAATATTCCTAAAGTGGAAGATTCTCTGTCCCTCTGCAATGGTCTCAGGGGTTCTTGGTGCTGGGAAGCATCCTAATAGTCTAAGGAGTTAGGAGATGGGCCCACAGTGAGAGCAGCTGGCCAGGGGAAGCAGAGGAGGGGTTGACGCTTTGTATCTTATCTTTGATGTGATGAGAGGGGGCTCCATTCATTAATTAAGTCACCAAAAAAAAGATGGAAAGGCACGTGCTTGAACCCAGATTTCCCCCAGTCTTCTTTTGCTCTGAGACAGCTTTAGATTAGGACACAAGAGAAGAGGGAAACTTGGTCTGTTTCTTATATGGGAACAAAAGGAAGCCTCACATTTCTCTGAGTCTTTGGTGATAAACATGGAGCAGAGCCTCTAAACAAAGGATAGACAGCACCCTGGCTGTCTTTAAGTTACAGCCTAGAAATCGGTGCTGCGCCAGTGCTTGGAGTCTGGACGCACAGGCCTTGGCAAATGATTCCCACCTGCACACAGCCTCCCCAGGTATGATTAGCTTGCCTCTTCCACTCCCTGCTATACTGAGTGCTTTGCCTACCTTCACGTTCAGAGCTGCTTCTGCTGCGTTTTGTTTTGTTTGCTTTGTTTTGTTTTTGCGGTACGCAGGCCTCTCACTGTTGTGGCCTCTCCCGCTGAGGAGCACGGGCTCCAGACACGCAGGCTGAGCGGCCAGGGCTCACGGGCCCAGCCGCTCCGCGGCATGTGGGACCCTCCCAACCACTGTACCACCAGGGAAGCCCTCTGCTGCTTTTTGCTACTAGAGATTACACTTTCCTCATAAACCCAGGTCAGAAGAGCACATTCATTGCAGCGCCCATGGTCATGTCCAGGTGACTGTGTCTTGGCTCATAGGAAATTTGGGGTAGTGAAGCCTGAACATTGTGAGCTAGGTGGGGCAATTCCAGGAACTTTTTTTGGCATTTGGAGTCCTTCCTGGTACTATCAACACCCAGTTTGTTCTTCATGTAGGGTACAATTCTGCAGGGAGTGAAAATACTTTCACTTTACATAGCATCGTTTGGTGGAGACAAGTGCCAATTACCATGTAGTCAATGCCGTGTCTGAGGACGTGTGACTCATATCTACTTGATCTTCATAAAAGCCCTGGGAAGTTGGAAATTAATAGGCAAGCAAGACAAAGCTCAAGGATAATAGATAACTTCCCAGTCACGGAGCCAGTGGGTGGAAGACTTAGCAATCAGCCTCTTGTCTGTCTGATTACGGAGCCTGTGATTTTTCTATTAGGAAGCCGAAACTTAGATTTAACACCAGAAGGCTAAGTTGAAGTCTCATTGAAGTATTCTTTTACAGTATTGCATCTTGCTGATAATTCCTTTAAATATCTGAAACAATTATGGCTAAATGTATTAGACTTGAGACTAATATATAGCAGAACATTTTCTAAGCCAAATATGCTTGGGGAATGCGGAGATCAGTTAAGGTCATTGTGGAAATAAACTAGACCCTCCTTTTTTCTTTTTCATTTTCTCCCAAAATATCCTTTGCCCATTGTTATCCATTTGATCTCAGCCATCTGGTTCTGCGGCCAGCAAAGGAAAATGTCAAATTCAACAAAATGAGTAGTACTGCTTGAGTTGAATCATAATTTAACTTTTTTTCTCTACCCTACAGGATACTGAAACAGTAACATAACTTAATAGTACTTCCTACGTTATTATCAGTTTCCTACAAACAATGCCATTTCCTCAGAATGGAAAGGCAAGCATTAGGGCGGAGAGTCAGCTATTCTGCCCTAATAGCCAAGGACATCTAAATTTGAGAGTTAACATTTACTTAATTGCTGAAGCAGTCATGCTAAGTGCATAGTCTGACACATCATCAGGTGTTAAAAAAAAGATAATTTCTGAGGGGAAAAAAAACCCATCTATAAAACCAAGAGACAGTACTCTGCGAAAATTATCACCCACCTCTCCTTAAAATCTTCACTTGATCAGGTTGGCGCAGTGGCTTGGGGAATACCGCTTGACATAGGAGTGTATTCCTTGTACTTTTTCTTTTTTTTTTTTTTGCGGTACGCGGGCCTCTCACTGTTGTGGCCTCTCCCGTTGCGGAGCACAGGCTCCGGACGCGCAGGCTCAGCGGCCATGGCTCACGGGCCCAGGCGCTCCGCGGCATGTGGGATCTTCCCGGACCGGGGCACGAACCCGCGCCCCCTGCATCGGCAGGCGGACTCTCAACCACTGCGCCACCAGGGAAGCCCTCCTTGTACTTTTGGAAGGGAAGGGGTGTGCTGGTTATTCCGTTTGCTTCTCCTCTCATCACATAGCCATTCTGCATCCTTCTGTTAGCTTCCTTTTGTCCTGTGGCTTCCAGGTGGGTTTTGCTAATGGAAGGCGTCAGAGGGCAGAGGAAGAGGGAGATCAGAGTCTCTTCAGCTCCTCCCTCCCTTGCAGTGCAGTTTGTTCTCCAGGTGGCCCCTAGGCTCTTACTGGCTTCTGGTAACACTGGCTCCTCCCCTGAGACCTGCAGGCTGAAGGGAGAGAACGGTCCTTCCTGTTGTTAGGCTCTGGGTGCCCCTCGCTTGCCTGTTGGTCACGTAACTTGCCTGCTCATTTGGCAATGCTCTCTTTATTAACAAACACCTCTTCAGATGAATCATTGGAGCGCAATTCTGTTGCCTGCCAGGACCCTGAGCTGGAGGTGGGAAGAAATTAGTAGGTATGCCTGACTTAATTCTGGTTCTTCTAGGCTGCATGGCCCTAAACAATCTACCTGGATTCCTTGTGCTTCATTTTCATTGTGTAAAATGAGCGTCATAACGGCACCCGCTCCACAAGTGCTTAACTCAGTAAGGCATAGGCCGTAAAGGTTACTATTAGCTTGGCTGAAGAAGGGGGAACGAATGCTTGTTCTCCTGGTTTGAGTTAATGCAAGCGTGGTCCGTATTAACCCAGTATATGACCTCCTGGGAATGTTGCCTGTTGGTAAAATAACTGCTAATATCTGTACCTAAACATCGAGATACAGTCAGGCTGATAGTTTCAAGAGATGGTTTGATTCTGGGTTTTGCAACTCATGATATGTTCCTTGAATCTCCAAACTTTTCTTTTCTTTTTCCCTAATGCCCTACTGTGGGTTATCTTAGAAAAGTCTGTTGGTAGCTCCTAGAAACAAGCTTGGTGAACTCCAGTTCACATACACAAGTTATATTCTCCAAACTCTTAGTAATAACATGATAACAGCAACAGAGGCAACGCATGTGTGGCTAGGAAACAAAACTATGCCTAGCAGTCCAGTCTGTCTTATTTGGAGGAAGCACTATATAGCATATATGCTAGCAAAGGGACTAACAGGAAAATGGGATTTAGTCCCCAGTTTATGAGAAATTCTGCGTGTGATCCTGTGCCTACTTAGCCCTCTAAACCCCAGCTTCACCACCCAGAGCTTGTTGGGCCAGGAGATCTCTGATCCATTGTTCCCACTCAGGTTGAAGGACTTCAGGCTTGGGGGGGCGCCAAGAAGAGATTTAGAAAAGCAAGGAATTCCAGCCGTATGCTGTAGGAGGGAAAGTAGGTGAGGTCCAGGTTTCTTGCTTGCCTTTTTTTTAGGCCAAACGAAGATTGAGACACAGTCACAAGGGAGCATAACCATGGGTTAGCAAACTCACAGTTATGTCCCAAAGACACGAGGCTACAGAAATCTGGTTTGTTTTCCTAGATGCCTCACCAAGTGCTAGCAGATAGGTTTGAGAAGGCCAAACAGTGTCTCCAATGGGTTTTCCTTCCCTCTCCCACTCCCTATTTCAGCTCCTTCCCGCATCTTCTCCTTTCCTTTTGTGGACCTCTCCCTATGCCTATCCCATTAGCATCAGGTGGAAGTGGAAAACTGTGCTGTGCCCTCTTGATTTGCTGCTGGAAGGAACTTCTTTTTTCCAGAGACAAAGGGGCTAAGAGAAAACATTTGGCAACCAGTCGTCTTTGTCTTTATTCTACTGTGATGGTGATAAATTGTTTCCATTTGACCCTGCCTCACGCACGGGCAGGGCTGGGGGCTCGCTCTTCTGAGTACATTTGCTTCTTCATTCTTTTCCTTGACGTTTTTGTTTGTTGGCTTATTTTCTGTAATGTGGCATGGTAAGAGTCGTTTAGGGTGAATGAAATGAGGATGGTTTTTTATCAACATCATTGATAAAATGTTCTTGAGACACTGAATGTAGAATACGGGGCTAGGCCCAGATGTATAAGATACGCTTCCTCTTCCAGAGGATTATAATCTACCTGGGAAGCAGGACCTAAATCAGTAATAAAATTTAATTCAAGTTCATACAAGGTGGAAAGTGAAAAGAGCAGAGGCAGGGCAGTCACATATCTTGGTCATTGCCAGGTGCTCAGTCCCTGGGATTTGTCTTACAAGAGGTGCATCTTGGACCATCCTAACACCCCTTGAGAAAGGATGGTCCCCATTTTACAGATAAGGAAAATGAAATCAGAGAGGAGAGATGGCCCCCCCTACAGGATGTGATGTGCCAGATTCCATCACCCACTCTATGAAGGGAAAAGTAAGCGGGTTAAACGATAGGAATTCAAGGAATTCAAGTATTTATTGAGACCCAGGGTCCAGCAGTGATTCCCAAAGTGTGGTCCCCAGACCAGTGGCATCAGCATCCCATGGGCACTCGTCAGGAAAGCACATTCTCAGGCCCCACCCAAACCTACTGAATCAGAACCTCTGGGGGTTGGAGCCCAGCAATATGTGTGTTTTAACTTGGTCACTTGAACCAGGTTATTCAGAGACAGGAAAATGTCGAGAACCATTGACCAGGGAAAAGAGTTCCAGCTGGGCGGGGAAGCAGGCACTCAAACATGGAGACAAGATGATGAGGCAGGACTAAGTGGCAAAAACCTTGAGAATCCAAAGCTCCACGAAGGCCGCATACACTCCTTGCTGGGAAGGATGGCCCTGGTTTAGCACACTCTCAGCACAGCCTGGTGTCCTGCCACGGACAGAACCTGAGGCCTTCGCTGGTTCTCTCAGACCCGGCGTATTTGCATCAGCTCATTACGTTGAAGTCAGCAGGCAGCAGAGGTTGTGACTATCTTAAAATGCTCACGCTCTATGTGGGTGCTTATAAAGCATTTAACCATGATGAAATGTGAGTTTTACTCTTGCAGGCCTTGGGTGGAAGACCGTTTGTCCTTCAATTTTACTTTTACTCTAATTATTGTGAAATAGGATTTAAGTGTGGACCATATACTCTGATTCCAGCTAAAAAGATGATGATAAGCGCATGTGTATTTGTGTGGACAAGCCTGTAGATTTCTAATTGTTGTGTCAACCCAGATAAAAGCAACACTTTTAAATAACAGTTCCCCGCGTGGTGAGATTAAAGATTGTTCTTATTGCTGTTAACAAGGATAATCGTGTGTTGATTACGTAGATGAACAGAAAGTATCTCTTCATTGTTGCTTAGAGTTGTGACATCATCTGGTGCCCAGCAGCTTTACTTTGGGGCCATCTGTCGGAAAACTGATAAAGAGACAGCGAACAAGGGACTCAGGAGTTATGTTCCCTGAACCCTATGATGAGAACTTTACAAATGTGTATCCCCATATTTTCTCCTTGGAAAACATTAGTTATGGATAGAATACGTACATTTATACCAAGTTCAGTTGTGGGTTTTTTGTTTTTGTTTTTGAGCTATACATTATATAATTTAGAATCACTCACTCTTTGGTTGTAACAAAATGTAAGCAAGTTGACTTTTAAACTTTTTTGGCATCTTGAGATTGAGAACAGACTGATGTGTCTACTGGACTGCAAGGAAAAATCAGAAGAAACTAAATCCTGAAATCAGTTAGAGCTTGGCATCTTGCATATATATGTTCAAAGGACGTGTGTCCACAATGTACCAGAAAACGTCATGCTGGTGCTTCAGTTTCTTCACAGTTCAGTGTACATCCACTGTACAGCCCAGTGTACATCTCAGTGTACATAGTGTACAGTATAGTGTACGGTCCAGGGTACATTCCAGTATGTAGTGTACAGTCCAGGGTATATTCCAGTGTACAGTGTATAGTGTACAGTCCAGTGCATATCACCTGTACAGTGTATGTCTCGTGTACAGTCCAAGGGCACATCTGTGCACATCTGGTGTACAGTCCAGCGTATGTCCAGTGTACCATCCATTGTACAGCCCAGTGTACACCCAGGGTACGTCGTGTACCATCCAGGGTACATTCCAGTGTACGTCCAGTGTACAGTCCAGTGTACGTCCAGTGTACGTCCAGTGTACAGCCTAATGTACAGTCCAGTGTCTGTGCCTGTCTTCTCCACGTTCATAAAATCCTATGAATGGCTTTTACAGTCACTCTTACAAGAAATGTCAAAGAACAAATAGTCAATAGGTTTGAAGAAGGAAGGATAAAAGGAACAAAATTTAAATGAACTGAAAATTGGATTGCTTGACATTGAATTCAGGTCAGTGGTGTACCAGAGCTCTCTCGTTCTGGCCCACACGAGCAACATTCAAAACATCAGGAATTTTGCCAGCTGATTGTTAAGCCCTTTATAGCTTGAAATTGGCCACAGTGGGAATAGTTACACCAGGGAAATCAGCGAGCACTACAAATCAGGGCTTTTGTTTATCAGAGAGTTCATGTTCTAGTGGACACGTGGACAACGGACATTCATGACTATGGTACAAACTCATCCAACATGTGATGGCACTAAAACTCCTAGATGCCAGTGTCTGGCAGTTCACATCCTAAGTATTTCCCCAGTGTGTCCCTTCTCTGTCATCCTACCATCTCTGCCTTAGTTCCTGTCTTTACTGTCTCTGCCCTAGATTTTTGCTCTTGCCTCCCAGCAGACTTTACCAGTGGAACAATGTTATTGTTAAATCTACCACTAGAATAAAGTTTAGTTAAGAACCCTGCCAGTCTGGAATTGAAGAAAAGAAGATAGTTATCTTTGACTATTGGGAAAAATAACGTATAACACTTTCCTATATAAACAGAGCACTTCTGATTGACTCTAAAGTAAGTGGTTTTCGGTTTTTTATGTTTTTTCCTGTTTTGATGTGGGTTTCTACAGATTGTATCTATGACCATAGAACTTACTTTCAAAATAGTTTGGCCAGGGACTTCCCTGATGGTCCAGTGGTTGGGACTTCGCCTTCCAATGCAGGGGGTACAGGTTCGATCCCTGGTTGGGGAGCTAAGATCCCACATGCCTCCCTGCCAAAAAACCAAGACATAAACCAGAAGCAATATTGTAACAAATCCAATAAAGACTTTAAAAATGGTTCACATCAAAAAAAATCTTAAAAAAAAAAAAAAAGTTGGCCAGGGCTAGGTTACAGCCTGTAGCTATGTGACAGTGACAGTAATATGATCACAATGGTATTGACCCCATGACCTTTGACCTCACGATTGTCCTGTTCTAGCCAGCTGATCAAAAGCAATTCATCAGTGAAAATATCCACCAGAGGGAATGCTACTGTGGGGAATGATTAGACCCATCTTTGTCTTGACTTTGCCCCGAGCTTAGTCTGGGGAAAGAACTCCTCCAAGTTGCCTCCGCAACAGTTCGCTGTCACCCAGCCTGGTGTGAGCACATCCGTAATTAACACTGGTAGATGTGCAGAAACGCGGGAACGCCGTATTATCTTCTAAGCCACATGGCCTCATTAATAAAGTAAAACGTTTGTGAGGCTCATGCAGGTTTTCTCCCTCTGGGCTGTGGAAGCTCTCTGGCTGTCAGCACAGCACTCAGGGCCAGGAAAGTTCAGAGAATTACTTCAATAATATGACAGCCTCGTCCTTTTAAAATGGAATTCAATGCCGGCTTCCCTCAGAGGCATTCATTGAAATTCCATGCATGAGCCATTCCTGTAGTCACTTAACAATGTCTCTCATGTTTGCCCTGATTTAAAAAAAAAAAGAAAGAGAGAAAGAAAACCAACTTTGTAGTTGCGATAACATGGATCTGGATGGTCTAATTACATGAAGAGGCCCCGAGCCTGCAGTAATAGATGGTTCATCTGATGTGTACGGCCATTAGAAACTGACCCACGCGTGGACGTTCAAGGGGGACAGTAAAGAGGCTTTTAAGAATTACACTCTGTGCGGTAGGAAAGCTAATGAGCAAAAGACCAAGTAGGAAGAAAAACTACTGCTTCAGGAAGTGTAGTTCCATTTACGGCCTGTGACAGCTTTCCTCAAGTTCATATGGATGGACTGGGCTTCCCTCTCTTCCCATGCAGCCTCCCCATGGCTCATTCTGCATCTTGTTTTTCAGGAATGAAACCACTGAATAATAAATGGTGAGGAAGAGAAAGGGGATGGATGCAGAGTCTGCCAGTAAATAAGATGCAGGCAGACACACAAAGATGAAAGAAGTCATAATGGACTTCAAGAGCCCAAAAAAAAGCAATTTTTTATACTTCTCTTTTTGACTTTTTTATGCTATTTTACTTCATATATTAAGAAGAAAACAGTATCTTATTATGATGTCGAGGCTAGATATTTTTATCCTATATCTTAATTTTTGGACACGTTTGAAAACAAGTGTCTTCGGATGCAGTCTGTACGGCTTTCTTGTTTTAAAAGTCCTACGTGGCATTTCAGGTCACATAATTTGGGAGGTTGACGTAGAGGCAAAATGCTTCAAAAGATACACACCTTGCCTTTCAAAGTGGACCCCCCTTCACCTACACTGTCACACCAGGGAGTCAGCACCTAGGAGTAAGAAGAGTGGGACAGTGTCTGTAAAGGCCAGTGAAATCAGATGCCTCCTTAGTCCCAGAGGACCCCCTGGTTCTGGGAGGCCTCAACGTCAGTGGAACTGTCGAGGGCATCTTCCATTCTACCTGAGGTGGGCGAGGGGCTATCGGTACCCCAGATCCACTTTCTGAAGCATAAGGTGGTGGTTCCTCTTTCAGGAAACCATAGCGATATCGTGATTCCATAGGATACATCTGTTCCCCCTACTCAAGCCTACTTTGAGCACCAAGGTGCTGTAGGTAGATGAGGCCAGAAAGGACCCCTGTCTTAAAGACAGTGCGCCTTCATAACGAAGTAAAACTGGGGAACAGATCCATAGTATTCATAGAATTAGAACACTGATGAGAGCAGTCTATAGACTCCGAAAGTACAGCCGCCTCTAAGTGGCCTGGGGGATTTTGATTTCTCTGACATCCTAGGCTGTTTCGCAGAGTTTCTGTGTATCGTCTCTCTCTTACCCACTTTTATCTTTCAAATACTACAGATACTATTTTTGTTTCCAAAGGTCAGGTGACTTTCCTAGGGGCAGCAAGTTGCCTGGTGCAGTCAAATAACAGAACTGATGTTACACTGAATGTGCAAATAAGTTATTTTTACCTTATATTTTGAGAAAACAATCCAGAGTAAATATACAGAGTCTTCAAAGATTGTGAGGAGAAGCGTTATTTGAACTGGTCTTAGTAATTGAAAACTGTAGTTTCCACTGATTAGAAACTAATTAAGTAAATGAAGGGACTAGAATCCATTTGACCCTACTCCAACCTGACTGCCTGTCTAGTGTCCCAGTATCTGAGTAACAAACCTTTAAAATGTTATTACATGGTCTGAGTTGATTTTGTCGGGCAATTATGCTTTACCTTTGATTTTTTTCCTTTGATATCAGCAAGATCTTGTTCAACAGACTATGGATCATAACTCTTGTCCTCTTTACTTAATTAACTATTGAGAAAACAATTAATGCAATGAACAGCCGTTGAGTACCTGCCATGCTAAGGGGATTTACGTTAAGCTATGAAAGTTGGAAGAATGTATAATAAATAGTACTACAATTTAGGGAGTAAAAGCAGGGATGCCCAAGTGAGAAAACCACAACTTAATTTCTAGCGTTCCCTCCTCCTAGCTGTGTGACCCTGACAATGTCTACATCTAAGTCACAGTTGTCTCTTTTGCAAAAGGAGTTTAATAACACTGACTGCCTCCCGGGATTCTTGTGACAATAAAGTAAAAGTGCTTAATTTACTGCTTGGATCGGAGTAAGTGATCAACAAATATAGCTTGTTAGCTCCTTTAAAATGGAAAATCTTTAAAGAAGATGAAAGTTTAGAGGAATTGATAGGAAACCAAGAAACCGAACCGGGCAGATATTAGGCAGTGGTGTGTGCAGTGCATGAACTATAAAAATTCGGCAAAGGGACAAGCCAGCCCTGGATGAGCACTTTTTTTCTTTTTCATAGTCTTCACCAGCCATGCCACAACTGAACTACTGTAATTCCATCTCAATACCATGTACAAAGAACAGAATTTGAATTCAGAATCAGCTAGCTGGTTCCTTAGAAACCTGGAGAAATGTGTGTATGTTGGTTCATCCAAGATAAGTCATATTTTCTATTAAGCAGATTATCAACTTTAATCATTTGAAAAGGCATTCTACCATATTAAGAATACTTAATAAACCCAACAGGAAAATTACACTGCTTGGGTGGGTTTGGGGAGGTGATGAGAACTGTCTAGCTTCTCAATTACTTTGCTCTGTAGATATTTGCCCTCCTAACTACACCCTTCCTCATCGTCAACCTTTATAACCAACAACAACCAGGGAATCAAAACCCTGAAAATACAGGTTACTACGGCTTTGTCATTCATTCATTTCCAAAATGTTGGCTCTGTAACAGTGTATTCAAATAAGAGTTAAAATAATGTCAGTCACAATCATGCAATTTATAATTCCTAAATTGTAATCCCAATTAACATTCTGATTTTTCATAAATATGCTACATCCAGCGAAATGTTTCCTTGACAGACTATTAATGAATTATCCTCTGACTACAAACAGTATTCAATAACTGCTGTATTTTAGTCAAAACAATATTAAATTTTCAGATTTGTAAGCTCCAGACATTTTAAATGTTATAACTCCTCCGTCTTAGTAGAGGGTACTCATTTATTTGCTAGGAGGCATTTGTCCTTTCCTAACCTTTTTACCTTCAGAAAATAAATGATGCATGTGACTTGAAAACTGAATTAATCTCAACTGAAAAAGGAATAATAACAATAGCCCATGTCTTTATGATCACCATAGCAAGCCTACAGGGCAGTTACTTCTGCTATTTCTGTTTTGTCAGATGCATTCTATCGACTAATCCTCAATAAAATGTGAAAAACTGATCATTTCACAGCTAAGAATTGACAAACTGGAACACGTTTCTCATTCGAATAGACGAGATAAGCAGGTTGCCGCCAGCCAGCGTTGCCACCTCTGCCTTCAGGCGAGCTGTGTCCCTGGTAGACCCTGTTAGTTCGTGCCTAGGTCACTGCTATCACATTTCTATTTGTCTATTCCTGGACCGGAGCTCAGATTCACATTCCAAATAGCCTCCTGTCTCAAGGACCATTCTGCTGCCTACCTTCTGTAGCATCATGTAAAGGAATGGAGCCCTCCAATTAAACCATTCCAGGTGTACATTTCTTGCCTGGAGAGCAAATTGAGAAATGAATGGGGTTCATGAATATAAACTGGGCTTTCCTTACACTTAAGTTTTCATTTGGAAATTGTATGGCATGATTCGCTCCCCACGTAAATCTTTATTTGCCTTAAGTGTGTTTACTGTGGGAATCCCAGTGCACAGCTGGTAGCCCATTGCTATGCATGACTGAGTATTAAAGTTCACAAATCATCAGGCAGAGGGGGCTTGGGGAGGGCGACATCGCAGTGTCCCTGCATCTGTATGCTCAGCAAAGATGAATCACACCCTCCCAGGCCGTGCGCCTTTACTGGGACGAGGCCACCCAACCTCACTCTTTTTCTCTCCTTGAATATTATTTGACAGTTGCTTCCCCTTTCTACCAAGACATTCTGTTTTCTGTATGTCTTAACAGCTCTGTTATCATCAGACTTATTTTTCCTTTCACCCCAATTTTGGTTTATAGAGCTGATGCAATAAATGAATCTTTCATAGGCCACCTCAATTTATTTTTGAACAGACTCTGTGAAACAGAGTCATTTTGAAGATGACTCGGTGAAAGGATGGAACGATTCAATAAGCAAATACATCATCTTTAGATGCAAGGCCACTGGACCTCTCCTGCCCTCCCCGCTCCCCTCCTTTCCTCTCCTCTTTTTGTTTACATAATAGCCGTGTGTATTCTGCAACAGGACCACTGAGGCTAACTGGGCTTTCACCAGAAGACCAAACATAAGTCAGACTTTTAGAAGACATTTCTCTCATTTTCAACCTGTACTTTGAATCTTCAGCCAGAAATAAGGCACCATTACACAGACTTGGAAGTGTGTTCACATTGCCTGCTCTTTGTTGTAGAACTAGGAAATGGTAAGGAAGGCTGTGGTCATAAATTTTCTATAGTCACGCCAAGTTATTTTTTTAACATATACAACGATTCATATGACAGTGAATTTGACGTGGCTAGGAGTAATGTCATAATAATAGTAAAAGAGCAACAGAATTTTTTTAGGGCCAACGGGTATATGAATAAGAGTGGTAGATCTAGACAATGGGAAATCATAGAAAACAGTTTTTTTACAATTAATGTTTAATTTCTCCCTGCATATAAGGCATTCTGGGAGGTAGTAAGGGCCATGACATGGCCTTAAGTCACATTTCTTGTCCCCCAAGTCTGATGATTTTTCCATACCGTATAAACTGCCGCAAAGCATATGTAAGGGAGGCTTTGACTGTGTTACCCCAACACAATGTAACTGGAGGAAAGGTGGTCAGGACCCTTACTTACATTCTTAATATGTGGTGTCTTTGCGAGAATGTAGAATAACCTAGTAAGGAAAACCATTATGACAGTGGAGTAGGGAGAGTAATTTGAACGTGAAAAAAATGGGACACATAAAGGAGGTCAAAGGATGACTTTCCAGATTACACACCTGCTCCACTTACCAATCAATGCAGGCACAAGTCCAGGCCTCCCAACTCGGCTCATCCCCAAGTTTGCTCTCTCAGGTGTTCCAAACTGACCACACCTTATTTCCATCTCCTTAGATGAACAGAGTTTAACTCAGTGACTATCTGCAAGACACGTTTCCACAGTATTTCTAAGATGAGTGAAAACACATTTTTTCAGAGCAAAGGAGAGCGAAGTACTGTCTGTTTAAATTACATTATAGGGCTTCCCTGGTGGCGCAGTGGTTGAGACTCTGCCTGCCTATGCAGGGGACACAGGTTCGAGCCCTGGTTCTGGGAAGATCCCACATGCCGCGGAGCAGCTAGGCCTGTGAGCCACAACTACTGAGCCTGCGTGTCTGGAGCCTGTGCTCCGCAACAAGAGAGGCCGCGCTAGTGAGAGGCCCGCGCACCGCGATGAAGAGTGGCCCCCACTTGCCGCAACTAGACCGCAACTAGAGAAAGCCCTTGCACAGAAAACGAAGACCCAACACAGCCAAAAATAAATAAAAAAAAAATAAAGGAATTCCCTTTAAAAAAAATTTTAAATTACATTATAGTCTTTATGTAATTTTACCCTTTCTCAGTTAAAACTCTCACATGCACTCAAAACAAGGTCTATTTATAAACAATGTGGATTGATTAGGAATCTTTTACCCTTTGTTTCAATTTTTTAAATCTGGTTGTAAAACAGTGTCTGCATTAAGAAAACCTAGGATTGTAAAGACTTTCTTGCAGGGAACTGTATTAAGACAGCAGTTCCACTGATTTCCAGGCACTCAGCACAGTTAATAGTATGAGCTCTGGAAGGACCTTATTTTACAGCATGAAGTAAATCTGTTTTATTTCTCTAGCACCATGTCATTTTCACCTACATTACAACCTTCTTCCCAATATTTGTAAGAACAGTTCACAGCCTTCATTTAAGAATGCATTTTAAACCACATCTTGTAGGAGGGATTAAGATAATTAGAATAAATCCTGGTCCACTTAAAAAAGAAGGAAAAGAAAACCTACCAACTGACCCATCCAGAAGGTCATAAACACATACCTTCTTTACATGTTGTACTCTGCATTATCTGTGATATGTACATGATCCTTCATGGGAGTGTTTTGCCAGAACGTTTTCTTGGGAGCTAGTGGTGGCACAGAATAAAAGCATGACACACCTGCTGTTGTTACCTTTTGTCTAAGTCAATGAACGTTGAATTATGTAGAGTAGGGAGTCATTTTATTCACTAGGGTATGGAAAACAGAATGTATCCTAAGTTAACAGGCTGTTTGGTGATCTGTGTGTGAAGTGAGGTGATGCAGAAAAGCGAGAGGGTAAGAGAATGAATCAAATTAATTAGGAAAAAACTTGATAATGTGTGACTTCTCCAAATATCATTGAAACCAAAGCAAAAGATAGATCTGAAAGGTTTAATTTACAGCAGTCAACCGATGTCAATACAGGTTCCCGTCTTTGCATCATGAAGAATTTACCACTGTCACAACCTGCTGATTGGACCGCTCTTAAGGATGGAAGTATCAGTGAATTTTTTGGAGTCATACCCTTGTCCGCCCTAAGAAGCAAAACATGCGTTATTAGGAAATACACACTCCTGATAACAGAGATTGAAAGGTCTGCAGGTTGCCTGGTGAAGAAGTGCTCTCATCCCGTACAATGTCATTCATCATTGTTCTTCTTGGTACAACCAGTTCAAATGGTGTTCTTTCTTCACAGGTTACCAGCCGCTCTTGTCTGGTCAACAGGGGTTCCAAGGCCTCATGGGGGTACAGCAGCCGCCTCAGAGTCAGGGCATGATGAGCAGCCACCAGGGAACTCCAGTGCAAAGCGTGATGCTCTCCTACCCAACCGTGTCTAATTATCAGGTGCATATCAGTAACTTGGAAAATTGTGTTTTATAAAGCAGAACTTGCCTAAGTACAGGCTGTGGGTATGTCCCCACGTCGGCTGGTTGGCTGGGTGGTAGGTGCTAGGCCCAGCCAGTGCTGACGGCTGATTTTGAGTCAAGATTATAATAGACAAGCAGAAAATGGGAAATGTATACTTCTGTAACTACTGTGGCTTTTGAATGCCCTGCTAAGTGTGATTCCATATAGACTTTGTATTCATGGAAGAAAATTCTTTAAAGTTCTATTCATGAAGACCTTCGGGCATTCTGTTGAAATTGTACTTACTGGGAGAAAGTCCTCACAGCAAATTTTCATTTGTTTTTGGTCACACTCAAAGAAACTTCATTTCAGCACAAATTTATCTTATAAGGGATTTTAAAATGGCATCTCAAGATTCATTTAAAGGGCATTTATTGGACCTGACAGCTGCATTTTCCAGACTAAACCCACACTGGGTATTTAAAAAGTGTCATGCCCCCTTCTGTAATGTATATCCTGAAATACCCTGGCAGGGGGCAGGGGGTAGTGAAGGGTTGGTGAAACACTTTAATCATTAAATTTAGCTGCATCAGGTACGGATGGCCCTGGAGAACTTATCCTCGGTCCTCCTGCCCTGACAATCCTTGTTCACACTGCATCAGTTTCTACCTCCGACTGGAAAGGAGATGTTCTCTAAAGCTGCAGGTTGAGAGTGAGCTGGTGTTCCTGGGACAGAATCCCCTTTTACTATCGATGGCTCCAGACCACTTTGCGTAAAACCGGAATGGGAGCGTGGCTTTTCAAAACAGAGAGAAATCCGGAGTGGGAGGTCCAGATGGCAGTCCCTCGAGGGCCAGGAGAGAGGAAGGAAGGAGGCTCAGAACTAACATCTCCTGAGCATGTACTTCTAGCCAGATGTGTCCCAAGAGCTGTACACCCCAGCAGTCCTTTCAGGGGCACTTTGAAAGGAGGTTACATTATGCAGATGGACTCAGAGAATCAGAGAGGTTAAGTGACTTGCCCAATGTGAAACAGCTGATAAAAGGGAGAGCTGGGATTCCAACCTAAAAGCATGACTGTTTTTGATGACACCACTAGCTCATGGGACACCCCAAAATAACCTCTTCATACAGGCTTCTGTCTTGTGTCTTTCTACAGGTGCCAATGACCCAGGGTTCTCAAGGACTGCCCCAGCAGTCATACCAACAGCCAATCATGCTACCTAACCAGGCAGGCCAAGGGTCCCTCCCAGCCACTGGAATGCCTGTGTACTGTAACGTCACACCGCCGACCCCTCAGAACAACCTTAGGCTGATGGGCGCTCACTGTCCCTCCAGCACTGTCCCCGTGATGTCAGCCAGCTGCAGGACCAACTGTGCCAGTATGAGCAATGCTGGGTGGCAGGTCAAGTTCTGAGTACTCTGGCCATGGTACATGTCTTCAGATACTACTCATGGCCTTTAAGGGAGGAAGAGCAAGGTGCGAAAACTCACTGAGGACTTAAGTATTCACTCAACACCCAAATGACTGCTGCTGGTATTCTGTAAAAAACAAAACAAACAAACAAAAAAAAAAACAAAGACTAATCCACACATTAGCTGGTTAATGGTGCATATTTCCGTCATGTCTGCTAGGTATGCCTTTCTAGCTTAGCTAGTGACATGAATTCATCAAGGTAAGATTTTCTCCTACCACTGAATACCACTGTGTAGATGATAATATCCCTAATTTGGATTATTAGTTTTGTACTTTGTGTTGACTTTGTGATGCTAAAAGTATTTAAAAATTATATACTGAAATCACATTGTACCAAAGCTGTAATGGAAAAGAATTGATGAATGGAAGGAATAATTTATATTCACTATAGAGTTTTCTTTTTTTAATGGATATATACTGTATTGTAGTGTCTAATCAAAATAAAACTATTTGACCTTATGGAGGAAGGTCATGTTTTTACCACCAGTTTGCTTCACTCTCTGTTCCAATATATGTTGGCTTATGTGTCACTGTTATCCCTTTTGAGCACTATTTCATGAATAATGCACAGAAAAGATGTTCCAGGTGTTTGTAGATGAACTGGCATCACCTTGGTAGGCAAACACTGAACCAACTGTAGTTTCTTGTCACGAATACTACAGGAGTCCTGAAAATCAGGCAACATTCATCTCATCTGTTCACTGACTTCACATTTTTGAAATGTGTACCTTGCTTTTAGTTTTAGGCCCATTGAATGCATGTAGCTATACTTCACCAACTAGGAAAACCTGAGTATCCTTGGTAACAACAGCTCTACACCAAACTCTATACCAAACCCTGATCCACCTCCATTCAAATTCCATCACCTACCTGGAAAACAAGATATCTTTGCTTAGAGGGAGATTAAAAGAGGCACAGTCTAATTTATACTGGGTCACACAATGTAACGTACCACTAATACTGACAGTAGGTCAGTATCTCAAAGGTGCTGTTTGTCCTAATAATTGAAAACAAGGCAAAATACTGCAATTTGTTTACAAATACTCAGAACATTCACACACACAAAAAGAAAGAAAATTAGAAGAAGGCTGTTCCTGTCTAATCCCAAAATGTTTAACTCCCTATAGATTCTGCAGGTAAGACTGATTTATGACAACCTTTGAAAAATAACATCAGAACTCTGTATACCATCTTTGGCCCTTCCAGGAGATTTTTTTTTTTTTTTTTTTTTTTTTTTTTTTGTGGTATGCAGGCCTCTCACTGTTGTGGCCCCTGCCATTGCAGAGCGCAGACTCAGCGGCCATGGCTCACAGGCCTAGCTGCTCCGTGGCATGTGGGATCTTCCCGGACCGGGGCACGAACCCACGTCCCCTGCATCAGCAGGCAGACTCTCAACCACTCTGCCACCAGGGAAGCCCTCTTCCAGGAGATATTTAATAAGGGACTAAAACCCCACAGCTTTCACTTTGCTATGGCAGTACAATGACTAACAGTTTTGTATTTTATACTCTTTACCTAAAAACCATTATTACCAATGAGAAGGATTTGGAAAGTATATCTAGATAATTACCATTGTTTTTCATATTATCACATTCTCTATATTAGATTTTTCCATATTCATGTTGTTTAGCTGGAGATAGAGTTAGGCAGCTAGTTAAAAACTCAACCTCCCAGATTACCGTTCCTTAATTTTACACTATTGTTGTATTTTTCCTTTAAAGGGGACTTTTTACACATACTATCATTAGTTTTATTCCTTGTGAAAAGTCTGTCCCATTTCCCCAAATCTCAGTCTACTGATTTCTTCATAATAAGTAAAACCCTATGAAAAACGTTATAAAAAGGGGATGTTGCATTTTTTTTAATTGAGCCATTAAACCAATAGGCTGAGTAGCTTTTAAACCAAGAGCTGCTCTGAGAAGAAGCTATGTGTTTGCCTAATTAATATCTTCCCCTAATAGAAGGAGGGGGCTGACCAATATAGATTCATTTTTAAATATATTCCCCATGTAGCCCTCTGATCTTGGCAGTGATCCCAAACTCAAGGATCCAAATATGAGTCTGAATGTTTATTTTCTTTTCATACAATTCTGAGAAATTTTGAGCATTTCTTTAATGATTCTTAGAATTATCGAGCCTTCTTTCCCACGGATTTGAAACATACGTCATGCTAATAAGAATAAAGACAGACCTTCTTTCTTGTTGGCCATTCTTCTCCAAATGTGTTACACTCTTTCATATTTAGACATTTGACTTTATTGCATAAATCCCTTCGGGTACTTCTTCCAAGCTGAGGCATCTTCCTTACTTTCACTAAATATTTGTATCCAGCATTACCTTATTCCTAATCTCATGTTATGCTTACTGTCTTTTTACATTTGAATATTCAAGGTGGTTGTGTAGAGTGCGGGTCCCCAACCCTACCGGTCCGCCGCCTGTTAGGAACCCGGGCCACACAGCAGGAGGCTCCCCATTGCCCTCATTACCGCCTGACCATCCCCCCCAGCCGCACACCCACATCCGTGGAGAAACTGTCTTCCACGAAACTGGTCCCTGGGGCCAAAAAGGTCGGGGACTGCTGGTGTAGAAAGACAGTTGTTATTAGTGAAGCACTTCCAGAATTTAATTTACCTTCAGGAGAACATTCCGTTTTTTTCACATTAGTTAAAATTTTATTACAATCACATTTTGAAAATACATATTACATATATGTCTATGAACTTATATAGATACATACATATGCAAATATACAAATATACATAGTCATCCCTCATGATCCTCCATGTGAATGTAAAAGAGAACAGAAGTGACTTATGCATTCATTTATTCAGTAAAATTTTATTGCATACTTCATTATATCCTAATTATGTGGCACAATTTAAAATAAAAGTGCAAATAAATTTCATGCCCATAGATTTATTCTTGTAAGTTTTATCATACATTTGGTTATTCTGTGATAGTTGTAACTAAATGTGCTAACTAGGATACCGATGAATTTCAGCCGTAATTATTTTATTGTTTTAATATCGTTCCCCAGGATGTGGGGTAGGATAAGACAGTGTGTTATATAACATTATGGAAATGGATTTATGTCATTAATTATAAGTATAGTTGGAGGATTTAGATAAAGTCGTAAATCACCATAACAAAATAAGTGGGGTACCTCTGAGCCAGAGCAGCTTCACAAGAAAGGATGGAAGGACAAAGCAGTTCTAGCTCTTAACCCTTAGCAATTCTATTTTACATGCAGCAAAGCTTTAGCGGCATGTATTTTCTTTTTCCCTCTTGGACAGAAACTTCTGTATGTAAGTGCCCTGTCTTAAGCTGCATGACAAGGCACAGTTCCTATAACCCATCAGGATAAAACAAATGAGACTGAACAGAACATGGAGACAGCACAGGAGGGCTGCCAAGTCTCCATCACGACATATTCTGTACCAATACCCAATATGCAATGAAATCGGGTAAGTCCCTCCTGTTTAAAAAAAAAATGGTGAGACATTTATCCATTCTGACTCACAAAACATTTTTTGTTTTCTGTACTTTGCTGGATGCCACTTCTACACAAGACCAGAAATCTTTGCTTCTTCCCATACGATTCTGTCCAAAACCCTCTTTACTGAGAAAGTTGTTCCCTTTAGGGCTTTGACACTGTTTTCCAATAGTTCTCAGCTGTAGTGTTTGTTTCAAATTCAAATCTTTATCACTTGCCTTCTGTGAAGTTTTGTAACCGCTGGTCTTCTCCCCCTCAAAAGATCTGCCACTATTATGTGTCACCAGTGGCAAGAGCTTTTCACTCTTGGAGCTGGGTTCTCTGCTCTTCTTGGCATTGTGTACACAGTGGGGGCGAGAGGCATCTGATACTATTCTTCTGAAGAGGAAAATCATTTTCTGATTGATGTCCTAACAGAGAACCGACTCTTCTACTGGGCATGAGGTTGCTTCCTCTCAGACAATAATAACCAGCTCCCTGACTGCAGAAGCTCAGGGAATGCTTTGAAATTTGGGTTCGTTATTTGATTTGTTTTACTGCCTTATTCCATATTACTCTCAGTATGGTCATAGAAGGAGACGGAAGAGGTCAGATACTGAGCAAATAGGAGGAGACGTAAATCTGAAGGGGGTGAGCCCTGAAACCGGATTCGATGGACAGTCAAGGAGCAAACCCAGCAGGCACTCATGATAATGTGTGTGCCACTGATGCACTGGTCAGACCGATTCAGCATCCTGTTGGAAGAGTCGCTTTTTGAATGTTCAAGACTTCACTCCTTTGGTGTCTGGTATATACAGAGGATGGGGGAGACATGCAGAGGTGCGGGGGAGAAGATGAGGCATAGAGTATAGAGATTCTGGAATTAAAAGTAGGACAGGGCTTCCCTGGTGGTGCAGTGGTTGAGAGTCCACCTGCTGATGCAGGGGACACGGGTTCGTGCCCCGGTCCGGGAAGATCCCACATGCCGCGGAGCACTGGGCCTGTGAGCCATGGCCGCTGAGCCTGCATGTCCGGAGCCTGTGCTCTGCAATGGGAGAGGCCACAACAGTGAGAGGCCTGCATACCGCAAAAAAAAAAAAAAAAATGTAGGGCAGCTGGGACTTCCCTGGTGGCACAGTGGTTAAGAATCCGCCTGCCAATGCAGGGGGCACGGGTTCAATCCCTGGTCCTGGAAGATCCCTCATGCCACGGAGCAGCTAAGCCCGTGCACCACAGCTACTGAGCCTGCGCTCTAGATCCCACAAGCCACAAGTACTGAGCCTGCACGCCGCAACTACTGAGCCCACATGCCGCAACTACTGAAGCCTGCGTGCTCTAGGGCCCGTGTGCTGCAACTCCTGAGCCCGCATGCTGCAACTACTGAAGCCCACGTGCCTAGAACCCGTGCTCTGCAACAAGAAAAGCCACTGCAATGAAGAGCCTGCGCACTGCAAAGAAGAGTAGCCCCCACTCGCTGCAACAAAGACCCAAAGCAGCCAAAAAAAAAAGTAGGGCAGCTTATTTGAAGTTCTGAATCATGTTTCTTGCTAAAAGATGCAGCGTCCCCATAAGAATGGCCCAAGAAAACAGATCTGGTTAAATATGGGGGCAACTTAGGGCCTTATTGCTCTCTCTGTACCCCCAAAGTTTTCATTGTATTAATAGCTTGGAAACCATTGCTGTTTGCATTGCCGTAATGCTATCATAAAACACCCCCCGCTTCTTGTCATTCGATTCCTTTGCGTAGAGTTTGCAGCTGACTCTTCTGGGTTCTTCAGCAAGTAAGTCAGTGGGACCTCTGTCTGGGCACTTACAACATCCCCCTTTTGTATAAAATACCTCAGCTCATATAGGATTCACATTTCCTTGAAGAAACGGATGTGCGTACCATCCTGTTATGGGGTGACTGGAAGAAACACCAAGCATATAATGACATCTGGGTCACTTATAGCCGTCCCATGAATTGTTTCTAAACTGATGAAAAACACAGAAGCAGGAAAACAAACCTGTTTTTTTTTTTCTTTTTAAGAAACAAGACAATCACCTGTCATTTTCAAGTGTTTAAATATTTTTGTCTACAAGAAGGAGACCACATTTTCAGATGAAATGCACAAGCCAATTTCATCATTTTCAAAAGAGAGAGGAGTCACTTAAGGTGCTTAATGGTAATGTAATAGGGAGCAATGGCCTGAGACAGAAAAAAAGCAGCAATTTAAATTGGACATTAAGAAAAATTTCACTGGAAGCAAGGGCAATTATACAATGAAATAATTTCCTAAGGGAGAAACAGTGAGGCACCATTAAGAAGAGTTGTTTAAAAGTGAACAGATTAAAAAACACTTGCAGCTGAGGCTGCTGGAGGATCGTTTTATGATTTATTGCTTTACTCTGCCTGCGTGTCATACTCACGAGATTTCCCAGGCTCAGCTAGCTTACCTTCCATCAAGGAAGGATCTGCATGGTGCCAGAGGTCTATGATGTCTGTATTTATTTTTCTTTATGCAAAAATGTGGACAGAGCTCTAAATGGAGTATCAGTGAAAAAGGCAAGGAGAACCTAGGCGGCTCTAGTTGTTTGAAAAGTACTCTGTGTCAGTGTCTTAGGATACTTTACACACATGCACACCTCTCTCTCTCTCCAATCTTATTTAAACCTTCCCGCAACTAATTGGTTGACCTGTTCAAACTGGTGGCCATTAATCAGTTAGTATGACTGGCCATGAGGATACATGACACAATTATTCCTTCACACAGACATAATGCTATGCATGCAGCGTGGGGGGTAGATAAAGCATCCTTTACCTGATGTCCAACATTTCGCGCTTGAATCCTAGCTCCCATGATCAAGCACCCTCAAAAACTAACCTCTGGGTCCCGCCTGTACAGGTCTCTAATCATTGCTATTCCCTTTTTTTTTTTTTTTTTTTTTTTTGCGGTACTTGGGCCTCTCACTGCTGTGGCCTCTCCCATTGCGGAGCACAGGCTCTGGAAGTGCAGGCTCAGCGGTCATGGCTCACAGGCCCAGCCGCTCCGCGGCATGTGGGATCCTCCCAGACCGGGGCATGAACCCGTGTCCCCTGCATTGGCAGGCGGACTCTCAACCACTGCGCCACCAGGGAAGCCCCTGCTATTCCTTTCTTAATCTCTTTCCTCCCTTATCAGGACCAGCAATTTTCCAGCCAGTTTATGTAAGGATTTAACACTAGTTACCAGCCTACCAGCCTACCAGCCAGGAGAGGAAGGGAGGTTGTCTGCTGAGGGGGAGAAGGGATTTCACGGTGCTTCCCAGCCCAGCGCTGGGGAGAGGCTACCTCCATGCACTCTGAAGGTCCAGAGGGGCCTGCAGAACCAACATCCCCCGGTACATATATCAAGATGCTCCCAGGCCACGTTTCGGGATTTCTGGTTTTCTTAACCAGGGCCCTGACTTTAGCATGGCAGGACTTTTCAGCTGAGCATTCAATGTCTCTGGAGCTCTGAAATTGTGGGATCTTATGTTTGCTGTTTCCTGCTCAGCTGTGTCCCCTCTTCTACAACAGAAGCTTGAAGCCTTTTTGTGTGCTCCCAAAGAGGCCCTCTGGCTCTCACCCTTAAGACTTGAACTGTGAATGGTCTTTGGTTCTTTGTTAGCCCTCTGCAGAGTGTCCATGCAACTTGGCAATAATTCTAGCCACCGCTCCACTGCCTTGCAGGCATTTTCTCCTCATGTCTTTCATATGCTTGAATCATCAGCCCTTCAAGGGCATTTTCCTCCACAAGGATGCTTTGCCCCATCACACCAGGGCAATATTTAGCAAGGGAACCGTGTGTCAAGGGACTCAGGACAGCATATTACACCACTCTTCGCACCACTTGTATTAGTTCAGGCCTCTGAAAAGCAGATGCCAAGATGGAATTAGACTTTTTAGAGATTTAGAAGGAAAATTCGGTAAGGAAAAATGTGTGGGGAGTTGCAGGAAGCCATCAGAGTCATCTGACTTGATGCAAGTCTGACCTCTGTGGAGGAGAGAGGAAAAGTCTTAGAATTCAATGCAATTAAAGAAAGTTTCATCGAGATCTACAGGGGGTTCCTCAGGTCAAAGTCTCTGTCAGAGACCCACATGTCTCAGGAGTGAGCCTACCGTAGCATCTCTGCTGAGTTCATTAGTGTCTTGGGCAGTGTGTTTGCCTTGGTGTAAACGCAGTGATGGTTTTCAGAGCCCCCAGAGTCAGAGATATAAGAGGTGCATTCCTATGGCTGCCACACACAGAGACCCAGAGTTCTTCCATCTTGACAATTCAACCTTCTGTATGGCTAAAGTCCTCTGCATTAAGCCAGTGGATAAGAAGAGTGAGAAATGACACACATCACGGAGGGGGGGAGGGAGACGGATGGACTGAGAGTTTGGGGTTGGTAGATGCAAACTATTACATTTAGAATGGATAAACAAGGTCCTAATGTATAGCACAAGGAACTATATTCAATATCCTGTGATAAACCATAATGGAAAAGAATATTAAAAAAGAATGTATGTGTATAACCAACTCACTCTGCTGTACAGCAGAGACTGGCACAACATCGTAAATCAAATATACTTCAATTAAAAAAAAAAAAAAGAAGTGACACACATACCTCTATTCACAAGGATGCACTTCATTGAACAGAGAGTCTGAGAAATGTGTACCTGGTTTGGGGGCCACTTAGCAGCAAGAAGTCTACAATAAAGAACAAGAAATGCCTTTGATGGACAGTGGGTCATTCCTGCCACTTAGAATAAATAAAAGTGAGTGGAGGGCTTCCCTGGTGGCACAGTGGTTGAGAGTCCGCCTGCCGATGCAGGGGACACGGGTTCGTGCCCTGGTCTGGAAGGATCCCACATGCCGCAGAGCGGCTGGGCCCATAAGCCATGGCCACTGAGCCTGCACGTCCGGAGCCTATGCTCTGCAACGGGAGAGGCCACAACAGTGAGAGGCCCACGTACCGCAAAAAAAAAAAAAAAAAGTGAGTGGAAAGCTAACAAAAATGTCATCATTTTGATGGCATGAATGATGAAAAAAGAAAGAAAAATTAAACAATACTAGAAAGGAAAAACAGGGCCTAACTACAAACACACTATAAATCAAAAATAAAGTGTCAATGCTCTGAACACCTTTATGCAAATAAGTTTTAAAAGCAGATACTGTATTTGCAAAATATTGATTACCAAGAATGACAAAAGTAAATGCAAAACCTGAGTAAGAAGATAACAGATTAAAATAATTTACAGTTAAAGATATTCCAATCCCCAAACAGCAGACTCAGAAATATTTACAAGGGACTCCCACAAAGCCATCTTATATACATTCTTACATATTTTTTTAAAGGCCATTCCCAAAATAGCATACGAGTCTGCTAAAACCATGAAATCAGAACAAAACAAGGAAAGAATAAGACAGTCAGATCACAGTCAAACTCACTCGTGAAAACAGATGCAAAATATTTGCGATGAAATATTAACAAATGCTACCCAACAATATGTATATGTGTGATCGCATCAGAAGAAACCAAACCTGCTGACATCTTGATCTTGGGCTTGAAGCCTCCAGAACTGTGAGAAAACAAATCTCTGTTGTTTAAACTAGGGTTCCCCAACCCCCAGGTCATGGACTGGTACCAGGATGCAGCCTGTTAGGAACCAGGCCACATAGGAGGAGGTGAGCAGCGGGCAAGTGAGTGAGGCTTCATCTGCCGCTCCCCATCGCTGGCATTACCACGTGAACCTCCCCACTCCCAGTCCACGGAAAAATTGTCTTCTACGAAACCAGTCCCTGGTGCCAAAAAGGTTGGGGACCACTGGTTTAAACCACCTCATATGAGGTATTTTGTTATGGCAGCCTAGCAGACTAATACTTCAGTTTTCCACATATTAAATTAAGAACTCAAACTGATTATAAACAACGTTTCAACCTATTTTTAAGGAACTTCTAAAGTGTACCCTAAAATTCATGTAGAACAGCCAACAGCTAAGAACATCAAATAAATATGAAGGAACAAGATGAGAGCGTTGAGACCTTCAAGATGGTGGAGGAGTAAGACGCGGAGATCACCTTCCTCCCCACAAATACATCAGAAATACATCTACATGTGGAACAACTCCTACAGAACACCTACTGAACACTGGCAGAAGACCTCAGACCTCCCGAAAGGCAAGAAACTCCCCACGTACCTGGGTAGGGCAAAAGAAAAAACAGAGACAAAAGAATAGGGACAGGACCTGCACCAGTAGGAGGGAGCTGTGAAGGAGGAAGGGTTTCCACACACTAGGAAGCCCCTTCGCAGGCAGAGACTGTGGGTGGCGGGGGGGAAGCTTCAGAGCCATGGAGTAGAGCTCAGCAATTGGGGTGCGGAGGGCAAAGCAGAGAGATTCCCGCACAGAGGATTGGTGCCGACTGGCACTCACCAGCCCAAGAGGCTTATCTGCTCACCCGCCAGGGCGGGCGGGGGCTGGGAGATGAGGCTCGGGCTTCGGAGGTCAGGTCCCAGGGAGAGGACTGGGGTTGGCTAATGAACACAGGATGAAGGGGGCTAGTGCGCTACAGCCAGCCAGGAGGGAGTCTGGGAAAAAGTCTGGACCTGCCGAAGAGTCAAGAGACCATTGTTTCGGGGTGCATGAGGAGAGGGGATTCAGAGTACCACCTAAACGAGCTCCAGAGACAGGCACAAGCTGCGGCTAAGAGCACGGACACCAGAGACGGGCATGAAACGCTAAGGATGTTGCTGCAGCCACCAAGAAGCCTGTGTGCAAGCACAGGTCACTATCCACACCACACCTCCCCTCCCCGGAGCTTGTGCAGCCCGCCAAGGCCAGGGTCCTGTGTTCCAGGGACGGTTTCCCTGGGAGAACACACGGCGCAACTCAGACTGGTGCAATGTCATGCTGGCCTCTGCTGGCGCAGGCTTGCCCTGCATTCCACCCCCCCCCCCCCCCCCCCCGCCTGAGTAAGCCACAGCCCCCTAATCAGCTGCTACTTTAACCCCGACCTGTCTGAGTGAAGAACAGATGCCCTCAGGGGACCTAAATGCAGAGGTGGGGCCAATTCCAAAGCTGTGCAAACAAAGAAGAAAGGGAAATTTCTCCCAGCAGCCTCAGGAGCAGTGGATTGAATCTCCACAATCAACTTGATGTACCCTGCATCTGTGGAATACCTGAATAGACAATGAATCATCCCAAAATTCAGGCAGTGGACTTCGGGAGCAACTGTAGACTAGGGGTTTGCTGTATGTGACTGACTGGTTTCTAGTTTTATGCTTTTTTAGTTTAGTATTTAGAGTTTATTATCATTTCTTTATTGATTTCATTGCTCTCTTTTGTTTTTTTATATATATAGATACTTTTTTTTTTCCTTTTTCTCTTTTTGTGAGTGTGTATGTGTATGCTTCTTTGTGAGATTTTGTCTGTATAACTTAGCTTTTACCATTTGTCCTACAGTTCTGTCTGTCCGTTTTTTTTGCTTTGTTTTGTTTTAGTATAGTTTTTAGCTCTTGTTATCATTGGTGCATTTCTTTTCTGGTTTGGTTGCTCTCTTCTTTTTTTCTTTATTACTTTTTAATTATTTTATTTTTAATAATTTTTTATTTTAATAACTTTATTTTTTTTTTTCTGCCTTTTCTTCTGAGCCATGTGGCTGACAGGGTCTGGGTGCTCTGGCCAGGTGTCAGGTCTGTGCCTCTGAGGTGGGAGAGCCGAGTTCAGAACACTGATCCACCAGAGACCTCCCAGCTCCACACAATATCAAAGGCTGAAAGCTCTCCCAGAGATCTCCATCTCAACACTAAGACCCAACTCCACTCAACGACCAGCAAGCTACAGTGCTAGACACCCTATGCCAAACAATTAGCAAGACAGGAACACAACCCGACGCATTAGCAGAGAGGCTGCCTAAAATCATAATAAGGTCACAGTCACCCCAAAACCCACCACCAGATGCGGTCCTGCGCACCAGAAAGACAAGATGCAGCCTCATCCACCAGAGAATAGGCACCAGTCCCCTACACCAGGAAGTCTGCACAAGCAACTGAACCAACCTTACCTACTGGGGGCAGACACCAAAAACAATGGGAACTACAAACATGCTGCCTGCGAAAAGGAGACCCCAAACACAGTAAATTAAGCAAAATGAGAAGACAGAAACACACAGCACACGAAAGAACAAGGCAAAAACCCACCATACCTAACAAATGAAGAGGAACTAGACAGTCTACCTGAAAAAGAATTCAGAGTAATGTTAGCAAAGAGGATCCAAAAACTCAGAAATAGAATGGAGAAAACACAAGGAACATTTAACAAGGACCTAGAAGAACTAAAGAGCCAACACACAATGATGAACAACACAATAAATGAAATTTAAAATTCTCTAGAAGGGATCAATAGCAGAATAACTGAGGCAGAAGAACGGATAAGTGACCTGGAAGATAAAACAGTGGAAATAACTACCACAAAGCAGCATAAAGAAAAAGGAATGAAGAGAATTGAGGACAGTCCCAGAGACCTCTGGGACAACATTAAACGCACCAACGTTCGAATTATAGGGGTCTGAGAAGAAGAAGCGAAAAAGAAAGGGACTGAGAAAATATTTAAAGAGATTATCCTTGAAAAATTCCCTAATATGGGAAAGGAAATAGTCAATCAAGTCCAGGAAGTGCAGAGACTTCCATACAGGATAAATCCAAGGAGAAACAGGCAAAGACACATATTAATCAAACTATCAAAAATTAAATACAAAGAAAAAATATTAAAAGCAGCAAGGGAAAAACAACAAATAACATACAAGGGAATCCCCATAAGGTTAAGAACTGAGCTTTCAGCAGAAACTCTGCAAGCCAGAAGGGAGTGGCAGGACATATTTAAAGTGAGGAAAGGGAAAAACCTACAACAAAGATTACTCTACCCAGCAAGGATCTCATTCAGATTTGACAGAGAAATTAAAACCTTTACAGACAAGCAAAAGTGAAGAGAATTCAGCACCACCAAACAAGCTTTACAACAAATGCTAAAGGAACTTCTCTAGGCACAAAACACAAAAGAAGGAAAAGACCTACAATAACAAACCAAAAACAATTAAGAAACTGGTAATAGCAACATACATATTGATAACTACCTTAAATGTAAATGTATTAAATGCTTGAACCGAAAGACATAGACTGGCTGAATGGATACAAAAAGATCCATGTAGGGCTTCCCTGGTGGCACAGTGGTTGAGAGTCCGCCTGCCGATGCAGGGGACACGGGTTCGTGCCCGATCCGGGAGAATCCCACATGCTGCGGAGCGGCTGGGCCCGTGAGCCATGGCCGCTGAGCCTGTGCGTCTGGAGCCTGTGCTCCGCAATGGGAGAGGCCACAACAGTGAGAGGCCCATGTACCGCCAAAAAAAAAAAAAAACAAGACCCATGTATGTGCTGTCTACAAGAGACCCCCTTCAGACCTAGGGACACATACAGACTGAAAGTGAGGGGATGGAAAAAGATATTGCATGCAAATGGAAATCAAAAGAAAGCTGGTGTAGCAATTCTCATATCAGACAAAATAGACTTTAAAGTAAAGACTATTACAACAGAAAAAGAAGGACACTACAAATGAATAAGGGATCAATCCAAGAAGAAGATATAACAATTGTAAACAACTATATTTATGCACCCAACATAGGAGCACCTCAATATATAAGGCAAATGCTAACAGCCATAAAAGGGGAAATCGACAGTAACACAATCAGAGTAGGGGACTTTAACCCCCCACGTTCACCAATGGACAGATCATCCAAAATGAAAATGAACAAGGAAACACAAGCTTTAAATGATACATTAAAAAAGATGGACTTAATTGATATTTATAGGACATTCCATCCAAAAACGACAGAATGCACTTTCTTCTCAAGTGCTCATGGAACATTCTCCAGGATAGAACATATCATGGGTCACAAATCAACCCTTGGTAAATTTAAGAAAATTGAAATCGTATCAAGTATCTTTTCTGACCACAATGCTATGAGATTAGATATCAATTACAGGAAAAGATCTGTAAAAAATACAAACACATGGAGGCTAAACAATACACTACTAAATAACCAAGAGATCACTGAAGAAATCAAAGAGGAAATCAAAAAATACCTAGAAACAAATGACAATGAAAACATGATGACCCAAAACCTGTGGGATGAAGCAAAAGAAGTTCTAAGACAAAAGTTTATAGCAATACAATCCTACCTCAAGAAACAGGAAATATATCAAATAAACAACCTAACCTAACACCTAAAGCAATTAGAGAAAGAAGAACAAAAAAACCCCAAGTCAGCAGAAGGAAAGAAATCATAAAGATCAGATCAGAAGTAAATAAAAAGGAATGGAGGAAACAAGAGCAAAGATAAATCAAACTAAAAGCTGGTTCTTTGAGAGGATAAACAAAATTGATAAACCATTAGCCACATCAAGGAAAAAAGGGAGAGCACTCAAATCAATTGAATTAGAAATGAAAAAGGAGAAGTAATAACTGACACTGCAGAAATACAGAGGATCATGAGAGATTACTACAAGCAACTCTATGCCAATAAATGGACAACCTGGAAGAAATGGACAAATTCTTACAAAAGCACAACCTTCCGAGAGTGAACCAGGAAGAAACAGAAAATATAAACAGACAAATCACAAGCACTGAAATTGAGACTGTGATTAAAAATCTTCCAACAAACAAAAGCCCAGGACCAGATGGCTTTACAGGTGAATTCTATCAAACATTTAGAGAAGAGCTAACACCTATCCTTCTCAAACTCTTCCAAAATATAGCAGAGGGAGGAACACTCCCAAACTCATTCTACGAGGCCAACACCACCCTGATACCAACACCAGACAAAGATACCACAAAGAAAGAAAACTACAAGCCAATAACAGTGATGAGCATAGATGCAAAAATCCTCAACAAAATACTAGCAAACAGAATCCAATAGCACATTAAAAGGATCATACACCATGATCAAGTGGGGTTTATCCCAGGAATGCAAGGATTCTTCAATATACACAAATCAATCAATGTGATAAACCATATTAACAAATTGAAGGATAAAAACTATATGATCAGACTTCCCTGGTGGCAAAGTGGTTACGAATCTGCCTGACAATGCAGGGGACACGGGTTCAAGCCCTGGTCCAGGAAGATCCCACATGCCACGGAGCAAGTAAGCCTGCTGCCACAACTACTGAGCCTGCACTCTAGAGCCTGTGAGCCACAACTACCTAGAGCCCGTGCTCTGCTACAAGAGAAGCCACCACAATGGGAAGCACATACACCTCAACGAAGAGTAGTCCCCACTCGCTGCAACTAGAGAAAGCCCGAGCGCAGCAACAAAGACCCAACACAGCCAAAAATAAATAAATAAATACATAAATTTAAAAACAGAAAAAAACAAACAAAAAAAACCATACGATCATCTCAATAGATGCAGAAAAAGCTTTTGACAAAATTCAACACCCATCATTTATGATAAAAACACTCCAGAAAGTGGGTAAAGAGGGAACCTACCTCAACATAATAAAGGTCATATATGAAAAACCCACAGCCAATATCATCCTCAATGGTGAAAAACTGAAACGATTTCCTGTAAGAGCAGGAGCAAGACAAGCTTGCCCACTCTCACCACTGTTATTCAACATAGTTTTGAAAGTTTTAGCCACGGAGATCAGAGAAGAAAAAGAAATAAAAGGAATCCAATTCAGAAAACAAGGAGCAAACTGTCAGTGTTTTCACATGACATAATACTATACAGAGAATCCTAAAGATGCTACCAGAGGGCTTCCCTGGTGGCGCAGTGGTTGAGCGTCCGCCTGCCGATGCAGGGGACACGGGTTCGTGCCCCGGTCCGGGAGGGTCCCGCGTGCCGCGGAGTGGCTGGGCCCGTGGGCCATGGCCGCTGGGCCTGCGCGTCCGGAGCCTGTGCTCCGCCACGGGAGAGGCCACAACAGTGAGAGGCCCGCGTACCGCAAAAAAAAAAAAAAAAAAAAAATGCTACCAGAAAACTACTAGACCTAATCAATGAATTTGATAAAGCGGCAGAATACAAAATTCATGCACAGAAATCTCTTGCATTCCTATACACCAACAATGAAAAATCTGAAAGAGAAATTAAGGAAACACTCCAATTTACCACTGCAACAAAAAGAATAAAATACCTAGGAATAAACCTACCTAAGGAGACAAAAACCTGTATGCAGAAAACCATAAGACACTGATGAAAGAAATCAATGACAACACAAACAGATGGAGAGATATGCCATGTTTTTGGATCAGAAGAATCAACATTGTGAAAATGACTATACTACCCAAAACAGTCTACAGATTCAATGCAATCCCTATCAAACTACCAATGGCATGTTTCACAGAGGAAAACATAGGCAGAACACTCTATGACATAAATCACAGCAAGATCCTTTTTGACCCACCTCCTAGAGAAATGGAAATAAAAACAGAAATAAACAAATGAGACCTAATGAAACTTAAAAGCTTTTGCACAGCAAAGAAAACCATAAACAAGACGAAAAGACAACCCTCAGAATGGGAGAAAATATTTGCAAATGAAGCAACTGACAAAGGATTAATCTCCAAAATATACAAGCAGTTCATGCAGCTCAATATCAAAAAACAAACAAACAACCCAATCCAACACTGGGTGGAATACCTAAATAGACATTTCTCCAAAGAAGATATACAGATTGCCAACAAACACATGAAAGGATGCTCAACATCATTAATCATTAGAGAAATGCAAATCAAAACTACAATGAGATATCATCTCACACTGATCAGAAGGGCTGTCATCAAAACATCTACAAACAATAAATGCTGGAGAGGGTGTGGAGAAGAGAGAACCCTCTTGCACTGTTGCTGGGAATGTAAATTGATACAGCCACTATGGAGAACAGTATGGAGGTTCCTTTAAAAACTACAAATAGAACTACCATACGACCCAGCAATCCCACTACTGGGCATATACCCTGAGAAAACCATAGTTCAAAAAGAGACATGTACCACAATGTTCACCGCAGCACTATTTACAATAGGCAGGACATGGAAGCAACCTAAGTGTCCACAGACAGATGAATGGATAAAGCAGATGTGGCACATATATACAATGAAGTATTACTCAGCCACAAAAAGAAACGAAATTGAGTTATTTGTAGTGAGGTGGATGGACCTAGAGTCTGTCATACAGAGTGAAGTAAGTCAGAAAGGGAGAATCAAGTACCGTATGCTAACACATATATATGGAATCTAAAAAGAAAATCGTTCTGTTGAACCTAGGGACAGGAAGGGAACAAATACGCAGACGTAGAGAATGGACTTGAGACCGTGGGGAGGGGGAAGGGTAGGGTGGGACGGAGTGAGAGAGTGGCATGGAGATATATACACTATCAAATGTAAAATAGATAGCTAGTGGGAAGCAGCTGCATAGCACAGGGAGATCAGCTAGGTGCTTTGTGACCACCTAGAGGGGTGAGATTGGGGGGGGTGGGAGGGAGGCGCAAGAGGGAGGAGATATGGGAATATATGTATACATACAGCTGATTCACGTTGTTATACAGCAGAAAATACCACAACATTGTAAAGCAATTATACTCCAATAAAGATGAAAATAATAAAGATATACAGTTAACATTTCATGGTGTTAACACACCAGCAAATTAATATATCCGCAGGAATAAAATAAAGGGTCCAGAAACAGACACAACCACAAATAAAAATAATGCAACACTAACTCTAGGAAAACGATACTTTATCCAGTAATGGGAATGAGACTATATGTAATCTCTATGAAAAAAATATAATTAAATATTTTATCTCACAAGGCACAGAGAAATAACATTAAAGTAGATGAAAATCCTAATTATGTAAGTTATGGATGTGTTAACTTCTTTGATGAGGGGAGGTCTTTCACAATGTATACACATATCAAATCACCATGCTGTATACCTTAAATAACTTATAATTTTATTTATTAATTATACCTCAGTAAAGCTGAAAAAAATTCTAAATACAAAATACAAAACCATAAGATGTTAGAAGAAGCTACAGAAGAACATCTTCATGTCCTCAGGTTATATATTGATTTTTTTTAATGAGGATGCAAAATCACAGTAAAGAAAAAGTATTAATGAATTTTGATCACCATAAAATTTAAAACTCCTCTAAAGAAATGTCACCATGACAAGGTGAAAAGAGAAGCTATTGACTAGAAGATATTGTATATATTCAAAAAATATAAAGAACACTTAGAAATCGATAAAACAGACACCCAACCCAATATAAAAATAGAGAACAATCAACTTACAGAAGAGTAAACTTGAATGGTCGATATACATATTGAAATAAAGGCTCAGTATCACTAGTGGTCAGGAAATAGATTTAAAATTCTACATACCATTTTACTCTCAATCACATTAGCAAAAATGAATAAATGTGGCAACAATAAATATTACGTGAGAATGAGAAGCTCTTATACACAATTGGGGGTGGGGGGTTGGATTCGTGTGTAAATCGGTACAGTCACTTTGGAAAAGAAAATAACATTATGTAGTAAAGTTGGAAATAAGCTTATCCAGCATCCAACAATACCATTTGTAGGAAAACAGCCCAGAGTACCCCTTGTACAGGTAAACAAAAACACACAAGAATGATTAATGGCATTTTTTTTTAATTAATCTATTTATTTTTGGCTGCGTTGGGTCTTCATTGCTGCGTGTGGGCTTTCTCTAGTTGTGGCGAGCGGGGGCTAGTCTTTGCTGCAGTGCAGGGGCTTCTCACTGCAGTGCCTTCTCTTATTGTGCAGCATAAGCTCTAGGCACGTGGGCTTCAGTACTTGTGGCACGTGGGATCAGCAGTTGTGGCATGAGGGCTCTAGAGCGCAGGCTTAGTAGTTGTGGCGCACGGGCTTAGTTGCTCCGCAGTATGTGGGATCTTCCCGGACCAGGGCTCGAACCCGTGTCCCCTGCATTGGCAGGCGGATTCTTAACCACTACGCCATCAGGGAAGTCCCTAATGGCAATTTTTTTAAAAGAGAAAAATTGGGATCAGCCTAAATTCCTACAAATAGAATGGACTGATGCATTGATACAATGAAATGAAATACAACAGTAATAATGAATGAACTAAAGCTGCACATATCAGCACGGGAAAATCTCAAAAACAAATTTCTGATAAACATGCAAATAGAAAAGAAATATTTAAAATATAATACTTAAATAAACTTGAAAACATTCAAAATAATATTGTGGTTCATGAATATGGATAAAGTATAATTTAAAATATGCAATAAAATATGCAGGTGAATAATAGTAAATTTAGACTACTGCTTCATAATAGAGGAAGAGGGTGAAGAATGGAAAGGGCATATTTATATTAGAACCTCAAAATTGATCTGAAACATAAAATAGGAATGAAATGTAAAAACAGTAATGACACAAAAAATAGATGGTTAAAGAGCTGTTTGCAAAATTTATTCTCTATATTTTCCTGAAACCTTGAGATTTCAAAGTAAACATTAGTTGAAGACATAGGAAAAGGTGTTTTGTTGTTGTTTGTTGTAGTTTTATCACTTTAGTTCTGAGTTTGGTGAGACTTCATAACTGAGAAATACCCTACATTTCTTCTTACAAACATCAGTGTAGTAAAGGATAAATGTTTGGAAGTTTAATAGTTCATCCATGAGCAGTGGTAGCATTTTTTTTGCCTCTTAGGAGAAATGTTACTTCATATGGTCACCTGGATACAGCTGCCTATGGGTTTTTGACTTTCCTAGCAGAGAAAGCAGAACTGAAGCTATATTAATGGAAGAAAAGAAGTTGTGTGTGTGTGTGTGTGTGTGTGTGTGTGCGCGCACGTGCGAGAGAGAGAGAGAGAGAGAGAGAGAGAGAGAGAGAGAGAGACAGAGAGATGTCTCAAGTTGTGGATTATTTGCCAAGATGAGTCAGATTGAATTTCTCAGAACTTTTTGGACATTTGGGTATTTTTGGTACTTTTGTGTTTAGCTGAGTTCAAATAACATTTCATCCCTATTTCTATGACTGCTGTAAATAACAATGACTAGACACTCATTGAATGCCCATTGAATGCCAATACCATAGGGTAACAGAAAAACTGAATTAACCATATTTAGGATTTTCTAGAAAGAAATGTGCTTCTTTGGGGTTCTGATTGATTTTCTTGATATACCCAATGTCCACTACTGAAGCTGCTTTGAAGGCTCTGAGTAATTTCTACAACTGCAGGCGAGTTAATAAATGTTTGGGGTTCGAGTTTTCTCATCTCAGAAAGGTATTATTAAGCTTAAACGTTGTTTATTCTTCTCCTTTCCAAGAGATTTGACACATCACTGTAGCAGGAGGAAATCACTGAATTGTAATCTCTTGCATCTAACAAGACTGCAGAGAGCATTTAATGTTAGCAGAGGCCCCTGAGGGTGAATTTTGAAAGCTCACAGTGACAGTGTCAGAAGTAGAATCCAGATATTCTAGTTTTCATCTTAGTAGTTATTAATTCTAAAATGAATTTACTTCAAGCCTCTCCTGGTGGCGTAGTGGTTAAGAATCCGCCTGCCAGTGCAGGGGACGGGGGTTCAATCCCTGGTCCGGGAAGATCCTGCATGCCGTAGAGCAACTAAGCCCATGCACCACAACTACTGAGCCTGCACACCACAACTACTGAAGCCCATGAGCCTAGATCCCGTGCTCTGCGACAAGAGAAACCACCACAATGAGAAGCCTGCGCACTGCAACAAAGAGTAGCCGCCGCTCGCCGCAACTAGAGAAAGCCCACGCACAGCAACGAAGACCCAATGAAGCCAAAAATTTAAAAATAAATAAAATAAAATGAATTTACTTCATTATTTTTCCCTCGCTGGGAAAAATATAATATCATCATCAGTCTCTATATTTTTTATTGGCAATGCCCAAATTAAATTTTAAAGACATGCAAGAAGAATTTTTAAAAAAATAATCAGATGATAAAAGCAAATCCAAAGATAAGATATAGAAGTACATAGGGAAGTTTAAAATGGCCACATAAATAAGTTAGAAAAAATAGATTTTTAAATGTCTAAAAAAATGAAGAATTTCAATTGAGATATGGAATCTACAGAAAAGAATCAAATGGGCATTCTAAAATAAAAGTGGATATTCTGAAATATATATATATTTATATATATATATACTGCCTATTAACTGAGAACTACTAGATGGGTGGAAAGATACACTGAGCAGAAGACAGAATTAGTGAACCCACAAGCAGATACATAAATATATTAAAATTAAAGCATAAACGCACAAAAATGATGGAACGGGCAGGACAGCATAGGAAATGTGTAGGATGCAAATGGTCTGACATACAGGTAAATGTAGTCCTAGAAGATCTTAGAGTATAGCAAGATGCAATAATTAAAGATTCAATTGTCAAGCTATTTCCTAACATGCTAAAAATGATAAACCCACAGATTCAAGAAGCTCAGCAAAAGCTAAACAAGATTAATACAAAGAAGATTACACAATGTTTTAGGTTATTTGGCTGAGCTGATGGATCAGTTTGATCAGCTGCTGGGTCGACAGGGCTGGAAGGTGCATGATGGTCTTAGCTAGGATGGACTGTATTCGCTCCATGTGGTCCCTCACCCTCCATCAGGCTATCCTGCTTATTCTCAAGGCAGCAAGGAGGTGCCAAAAGAGGAAGAAGTAAGGCTCAGAACCGACACACTTCCACCACATTCTATTAGCCAAAGCAAAACACAAGGCCAGACCAGGTTCAAGGAGTGGAGAAATAGTCTTCACCTCTTGATGGGATGAGCTGCAAAGTTACATCATATGGAGTAGTATAGATACAGGAAGGGGAGTAACTGCTGACAATTTTGTAACCATCTACCGATGCTTACCCCAGAAACCCAGAGCTCTTTGCACACACATATCATTTATTCTAATTTGCGACCATAGTTTGGGTGAGGTTTTATGAATGAGAAAAATCAAAGAAAAAGGATGTCATGTACTCTATTTAAGGTTACAATGAGTGATGGAGACTTACTCTTTTATAATACGCTGCCTTCTAAATGCCTGTGCAAAACCATCTATTATAAAGTTCTACATGACTGATCACACTGCCACCTAAATATATCTTAAAATGTGCATTATCTGGTCCTTACAGTGTTTTCAAAGTTTTGTACTAGTTGCTGAAGCTTTCAAGTAAAGTCCAAATTCCCACCTTCTCTGGAGCATCAGAAGATCCCCACCACCCGGATGCCTGCAGCTTCATTGCAGCAGCTGTGGGAAATAATGTTTCCCCAGCCTGTACCTCCCCCAGCACTCCCCATCACCTCACCCACAATCAGCTGCCCACATCCTTCCTGGCCTTTGGAAGCATGAGACTTTGTAACTTCCTGCTCTATACCAAAGGCTCAATTCTGTTGCCAATTAATTTAATAGCTACCAATATTAGGTGGATAATTAGTTTGTATATTTATCTTAGTGCAGAAGAACAAAACAGAAGAACTAATTATCTTTTGCACCTCCCTATCCCAAGAAGAATTAGCAATGCCTTGAGCCCCAGAGTTGGGGATATTGCAAAAATGCTGATTCTGATTCAGCAGGTCTGGTTGGGGTCTGAGATTCTGCATGCAACTTTTTCAAATTGAAGTATAGTTGATTTACAATGTTGTGTTAGCTTCTAGTGTTCAGCAAGTGATTCAGTTACACATAGACACGCATTCTTTTTCATATTCTTTTCCATTATGGCTTATTACGGGATACTGAGAAGAGTTCCCTATGCTCTACGGTAGGATCTTGTTGGTTACCCATCCTATATATACTAGTTTGCATCTGCTAATCCCAAACTCCCCATCCTTCCCTCCCCCACCCCCTTTCCCCTTTGGTACCCACAAGTTTGTTTTCTAAGTCTGTGAGTCTGTTTCTGTTGTATAAATTAATTCATTTGTATCAACTTGTACATTCAACCTATAATTGATATCATATGATATTTGTCTTTCTCTTTCTGACTTACTTCACTTAGTATGATAATGAGATTCTGCATTTCTAACAAGCTTCTGGGGGATGGCTTTGCTGCCAGACCCCACTGAGCCCCACTGTCACAGAGAACTGCCACCTCCCTAAGCTTCGGGGCAAGCTGAAGATGCTCTGCTCCCACAACCTAAAGTTCAAGAAGACAAGAGCGCGATTGTCCAGGAGGAGAGCAGATTGCTGCTGCAAGAACAGGGTGGGAGAAGGGGAGGAAAGTTTCCAGAATGAAGAGAAAATTCCTAAGCCTAGAAAAGAGCAGTTAGGTTTTGTGGATCCTGGAATTAACAAGAACCTACCTATTTCCTTAGAGAGCCAGACTCACAGGAACTCTGATCGGATGACTAGGGATGACCCAGAGTTCTAACATAAAGCACAGGAGTGGCAAGGCAGGCTCACGGAAACACCATCTGTGCAGCCCTGCAGAACCCCGTGCCTACAAGGCCTTGCACTTGCTTTAAAACTCTGCTCTTACCATCTTGAAACTCTTAAAAAATTTAAACCAGAAGCCCTGAATTTTCTTTTTGCACTGAGCCCCACAAATTATGTAGCTGTTTCTTAGTAGCAGTGAGATTTACCTCAAAAGATGCCTATTTAAGAAGCAGGGGGCAGGCGAGAATTCTATCACTGAATTTGGAATTTGAGAGTAACAGATACACACTAGCATATATAAAACAAACAAGGCCCTACTGTACACCACAGGGAACTGTATTTAATATCTTGTAATAAACCATAATGGAAAAGAATCTGAAAAAGAATACATACATTTATATATACATGTATAACTGAATCACTTTGCTGTACACCCGAAACACTGTAAATCAACTATACTTCAATAAACAAATAAAATTTTTTTTAAAAAAGCAGGGGAAGCCATCTTTGAGGCAACTCCTGAGTTCAGATAAGAAGCATTTAAGAGACAATGATAATGAATTTATCTCTGAACTCATCTACACCATACCCTCATGTCACTCAACAATTTTTGGCAGCCCCAGAAAAGGGGAATCCTCAAACATGACTGGCTTTGAATTTCTTGTCACCCAGGGGAGTATAGGCTCAGAATTCAATCTTATTTAATTTAGATAAATAATGAGAAATTTTTTAAACCTTGGATGGCAGAACAAGGAACATAACCCCTGCACATGTTTCAACCAACCGATCAATCTGATTAAGAATTCTACAGACAGTCGAGAACAGTTATAAGTACATAAACACCTAGCCAAAAGGACATCATGTCAGCTGAAATGATTGACTGTTAAATGGAGGGTAGCTTGTGATTACATCTGTTCAACAGACTCTGTTGTATCCACATCATCAAAGCAGTGTTAACATGGGCTGTGAGCCAAGAAGGGGAGCTAGCTGCATTACAGGGACCGGGCGCTCTGGTGGCGTTCATTAAAATCGGATGCTGTCACACATCTTGAGTGATTAACTGGAACAGGAAGCAACTGACATTTGTTCAGATCTTTCAGGGGAAGCTGGATGTGTGAACAAGAAGAGTTTGAAGAAGATCTTCATTAGTGGTGAAGTGATGCATCAAAGCTTGCAGGGGAGACTTTGATGCCCAGAGGCCCAAGAAAATACACGTGTCAAAATCAGAAGTGACGCCCATGTTGATTTTTTTGTTGTTGCTGTTCCTTTGACATCAATCGCCTTGTTCAAAGAAAATTAATCTCTCAGGGTCCAGCTATCCTGTATGGTTAGAAATTAAGACACAATTGAGGACGTCTGTATAATCTAATAGAATCGAACTATGCTTTTTCCTTCGTAAATTGAGCAGGTAATATTGAATACCCACCATTTGAGTAACTCTCTGCTTTGTGCAAGGGGCTGTGAGAGAATATAAAGATGAATCAGCCTTGGGTCCTGCAACCAAGATTATACTTTTCAGAGACAAGATAAGACCTGGACAAAAATGAGAAAAGAAGTCATGCCATGTGAAAGATACTGTGAAAAATGCTTACAGCTGTGGTGAATTCAGGAGCTGTATTCCTACTTGAGAAGATTGGATGGGAGGATTAGGGGCAAGTGGATGGAAGATGATGCAGCCTTCTTGCTGGGTCTTAAGATATTGGTAGAGTTTAACTTCTCACTGTTACTGGGGAAGGCTATTCTTAGTACAAGAAGCAACTTACATAAAGACCGGGAGGCAGTGAAGAGTGAGCATATATGAAAACTTTTAGGGGAAAATTCACAACCTAACATTCTAGAACGTGTGGTTCCTAAACACATCATGGAATGAGGGATTGCAATAGTGAGAAAGTCCTAATCCCTTGGGTGGTACTAATGCTTTCCATTGTCAATTTGTTGGTTTTTGGAGGGCTTCTTAAAGATCTTAATATTCTTATGTTCATATTAATTCCACAAAGGAAGACACTGTAGAGTTTGCTGGGGTTTTTTTTTTGGGTTTTTTTGCGGTACGCAGACCTCTCACTGTTGCGGCCTCTCCCGTTGCAGAGCACAGGCTCCGGACGCGCAGGCTCAGCGGCCATGGCTCACGGGCGCAGCCGCTCCGCGGCATGTGGGATCTTCCCGGACCAGGGCACGAACCCGTGTCCCCTGCATTGGCAGGCAGACTCTCAACCACTGCACCACCAGGGAAGCCCTGCTGTTTTTTTAATAAAATTTTATTTTGGAACAGTTTTAGATTGTAAGAATTACTGAAAAAATAATACACAGAGTTTTTGTATATATCACACCCAGTTTCCCCCATGGTTAAAATCCTCAATGAGTATGGCACTCTTATCACAATTCATGAAGTAGCATTAATATATTCTTATCCACTAAAGCCCATACTTTATTCCAATTTCCTTAGTTTTCACATATTTTCTGTTCCAGGATCCTGTCAAGGATACCACATTAATTTAGTAGTTGTGTCTCCTGAGGTTCCTCTTGGTTATAACAGTCTGTCAGTCTTGCCTTGCTTTTGATGACCTTTGCAGGTTGGAAAATTGATGCCTAGGTATTTTGTAGAATATCCCTCCAATGAGGTTTTTCTGATGTCTTCCTCATAATGAGACTGGGGTGTGGGTTCTGGGAGGAGGTCCCAAGGTAAAGCGTCAATTTCATCACATCACATGAAGTGTGCATACAACCAACATAGCTTATTACCGTGATGTTGATGACATGGCTGAACAGTGTATGTCAGGTTTATCCACAGTAAAGTTATTTCATGTTTTTTTCTTGTTTCCATACTCTTTGAGGAAGTTTCTATGCTCCACCTCCTTGGGAGCAGACCTTCTGCAGTCGACGATATTTGTGTGAGTGTATTTCCAGGCATGGGATTCTGTTCCATTGATCTATGAGTCTGTTCTGTCAATAATACCATGCTGTCCTGATTACTGTAGTCTTACAGTAAAGCCTCCATATCAGTGTTCACTCTTCCATCGTTGCTCCTCTTCCATGTTTTGTTTTGTTTTGTTTTTTGCAGTACGCGGGCCTCTCACTGGTGTGGCCTCTCCCGTTGCGGAGCACAGGCTCCGGACGCGCAGGCTCAGCGGCCATGGCTCACGGGCCCAGCCGCTCCGCGGCATGTGGGATCTTCGTCCCCTGCGTCGGCAGGCGGACTCTCAACCACTGCGCCACCAGGGAAGCCCCTCCTCTTCCATGTTTTGATGCTTTGTCAAGGTTTTTTTCCTTTCCATTAAAGTTTACAGTCAGTTATCATTATTTACAAAATAGACAGCATGTAGACAAAAGAGTAGATAAGGTCATTTAAAATAGTGGAGATAACTGATAGTGATCTATAGTAGAGAGTGACTGGGGGTGAGTTTTGCCAGTGTGATTAGGGCAGGTCTCCCAAGGAGATGTGTTTTGAAAGAACTGAATGAAGAGAAAGAGCAAGTTCTGTCAAGTTCACGGAAACAGATCTGCAGAGAAGAGACTGAGGAGTGAAGGGCTCTGAATCAGGTTCAGTTTGCTTTGTTTTAGCAACTCCAAGAAGGCCAGTATGGTTGTTGCGAAGCTAGTTGGGGGAGAGTAATAAGAGATGAAGTTGAATGAAGTTGGAGCATGAGGCAGGGATTTGAACATGTAGGTGCTGATGGGCTAATTGAGACAGAATGAGAGGAGTGGGGTCAGAGGGACTCTGGACAAGTGTTTGACAGAACCAGGGCAGGGACCCTAATACTTGATTGAAATTCACACACAAGAGATAATTTCTTGCATTGAGTTCAAAAATTTTCCCACTCTTTTTAACTTCTGCAGCAGTTATAAAGGCAGGCTAGAAAAAGTGAAAGAAAATAATTCAGAGAATTTTGTACTTTCCAATATGAACTGAAGTTTCCAATAACCATAAATAGCTGCCTCACTTGTAGAAGACAGATTAAAATGCAAAGAAGCAAGCGTCCGTGTAATCTGAGATGTTCTTCATGATCTTGGACTTGCTTGTGTATAGTACTTTTTTTTAAAAAATAAATTTATGTACTTTTTTATTTTTGACCGTGTTGGGTCTTCGTTGCTGTGCGCAGGCTTTCTCTAGTTGCGGCGAGCGGGGGCTGCTCTTCCTTGTGCTGCGCAGGCTTCTCATTGCAGTGGCTTCTCTTGTTGCAGAGCACGGGCCCTAGGCACGCGGGCTTCAGTAGTTGTGGTGCATAGGCTCAGTAGTTGTGGCTCTAGAGCACAGGCTCAGTAGTTGTGGCACACGGGCTTAGTTGCTCCGCAGCATGTGAGATCTTCCTGGACCAGGGAGCGAACGCTTGTCCCCTGAATTGACAGGCAGATTCTTTTTTTTTTTTTTTTTTTTTTTTTTTTTTTTTTTTTATGGTACACAGGCCCCTCACTGCTGCGGCCTCTCCCGCCATGGAGCACAGGCTCCAGACGCGCAGGCCCAGTGGCCATGGCTCACGGTCCCAGCCGCTCTGCAGCATGCGGGATCCTCCCAGACCGGGGCACGAACCGGCGTCCCCTGCATCGGCAGGTGGACTCTCAACCACTGTGCCACCAGGGAAGCCCCTATAGTCTTCTGCTTAAATGTCTTACTCTTCTTTTATTATATCTTCCCCCACTCTCTGTCTCCCCTCTCTACTCTCTTTTCTCTTTAAATCTAGCTCATTCTATCTATCTATCTATCTACCTATCAATCATCTATCTGTATCTAATATGATCTAAATCAAGGAGCTCCAAAGGTAAAACTGTTAGCATTGCAGTATTATTTTGACTAGAGAAAGTTTATGCTTCAACGATAAAGAGTTATTTGCTTTTCCCCAAACTCCTTCTGCCTCCTCTGTTTGTTCATGTTGTTTTGCTTCCCCTAGATTATCTCCATTAGGACCCCAGCCTATAAGAAACCTACCAATACCACAGGAGCCAGCTCTCTACAAATCACTTCTTGAGAGTTAAAATACTAGAGATGACTTTTGACCAGGGTATCGCTGGATCTGAACTGTGCTTTGGGGAAATTACTCTGACATGGGTATGGGATCACTGCAATATAAAGAAGTAAAAAGGAATAGTCAGGGCTTCCCTGGTGGCGCAGTGGTTGAGAGTCCGCCTGCCGATACAGGGGACGCGGGTTCGTGCCCCAGTCCAGGAAGATCCCACATGCCGCGGAGCGGCTGGGCCCGTGAGCCATGGCCGCTGAGCCTGCGCGTCTGGAGCCTGTGCTCCGCAACAGGAGGGGCCGCAACAGTGAGAGGCCCGCGTACTGGAACAAAAAAAAAAAGGAATAGATTGGTAAGACTCAGAAACCATTATTTTTGAAAGCCTATGCGCCATTTCCCCCAACTCTCTGCAGTTTTGCACCTTTTCCTTAGTCATGTGTATCAGTGGCACAGGTGGTCAGTAATTTTATTTCTTAATGAGTACAAATGAGTCCTGGATGTTTGACGGTGGCTGGCTGAGTCCCCGTGATGATGACAAAATCACTATCTTGGTCCTGGATTTGAAAGAATACTACGTAAACAGGGCTGTGAGTTGCACATTTTCAATTTAGGCAATTGCATTTGGACATGGGATGATTCTATCTGGAAATGAGATGAGTCAGGAAGAAAAATGGACTTTGTGAGGCTGAACAAATAAGTTGCTCACCAAAATTGGAAATTCTCAGTTTTTCCCTGAGTTCTTAGATGAAGCTGTCCATGTCTCTGAAGCTCTGGAGAGTTCTTCTCTTGTTTTTTCCCTTTGTGTCAAATAAGATGTAGTGTGTGTGTGTGTGTCTGTGTCTGTGTCTGTGTTTACACCAAATGCCTACAATGATCCTGGTGTATTTGCTACAGAGCAAGATGCATGGCAATATATAGCTGTTGGTGCATTTGTAAAATGCAGGCTTCAAGACAGATTCTCTCTCTCTCTCTCTCTCTCTCTCACACACACACACACACACACACACACACACACACTTTCTTCCTCCTTCCTCCCCCCCTTTCTCAATCTAAATCAGAATGAACAATGGTAATGAAATCTGCCTTGGCAAGCTAATTCCATTTCCTGAACCAAATGAGATAACACTAGGGCTCTTGGGAACCATGAGTTAACTAACTTTGTAACTCTATGTTTGTAAAAATATGATTTCTTCCTCCCCTGTCCCTCAATCACAGCTAATCTGAAATGTGCACTGTCATGACTGTTCTAAGGGCATACAGCCTTTGTTTCTGAGCCAGGCCATCCTCTAATGCACTTTCAGTTACGAAGGCAGCGACTGCAGGTTGAGATTCGCTCTCTAGAATTGTATTCAGTAGTAGCAGTAGCAGCAGTAGTAGTAGTAACATGTATGGTTTGTTGTGCTGTAATTACATACTAGCCATGGAGCTAAGCACTTGATACATAGTATCTAATTTAGTCACCCTTGTCATCTTCTGCAATAGGCATTATTATCCCCATTTTGGCAATGTGCCCCATTTCAGGCTGAGAAAGCATATAGGACAAACAACTTATAAGTATTAGAGCCTGGATTCAATCCCAAGCCTACTGAAATTGTCATCTTCATCTCCCTGCCAGATTGCCACTCAGAATCTTTAGAAGGAGAAGCTCTTACCTCTAATATATATTCATATATTAATCATTTTTTGCAGGCAATATGATAGTGAGAATGGGGCTTGCTTTAGAAGTTAACCACATCAATGGCATTTCCTGCACTGAACAAAGGAGCATGAAGACTTGTAACATCGTGAGGAAAGAACACATTGAAGTTGCTAAATGGAATTCAGTGAAAGTATATCGGTTTCTACTACATACAAGGTATACACTAAACAAAGGGTGATGAATTAGACCCAATCTTTGACTTCAAGCAGAGTTGGAGAAGAGGTTCATACAAAAAACAATTAAGGTCACATTGTTAAAGAGTGCTGTTAACAAAGATACATTAAAAGGAATGAGGTGATCGGGGAACCATAGACCATTTGCAGGACTTGGAACATTGCATTTTGAACAACAATGTTCTAGAAAGTTGTAGATTGACAATTATATGAAACCATGTCAAGGAGTATAGCCAGGTCTAGAGGGAAGAAAATATCATGCATGTGTCTCAACCTGAGAAGTAAGCAAGGAAGAAATGACCCTTCTCATGACTCACGGTAAAGAACGGTCAGCCATGTGATCACAAGGGTAAACAGCCCATACACTGACCATTTGTATGGGCTGAATGCATACAACCATTTTGTTGTTCACTTTAAGTACAGTATTCAATAAATTACATGTGATATTCAACACTTTATTATAAAATAGGTTTTGTGTTAGATGATTTTGCCCAACTCTAGGCTAACGTAAGCATTCTGAGCACGTCTAAGGTAAGCTAGGCTAAGCTATGCAGTTCAGTAGGGTAGGTGTAGTAAATGCATTTTCGACTTAACAATATTTTCAGCTGGTAATGGGTTGATCCTAAGTCAAGGAAGATCTGGACTGAATTGTGCTAAGCAGGTTGAAATGCCAGTAGTGTGTGGCTGAAGCCAGACCCATCTGACTCCATTGCCTACCGCAGCCAAACCACAGTTTTCGCATTCTCTAAAACACGGATAATAATAGAATTTTATTCAAAGCTTAACAGATGATTAGTGAATTAGTATGAATCATGTACGGAGCACATCACCTGAGAAAAACTTCTCAAAAAATGATGTTACTCCTACAATTATTTCTGTTGATGACATTAATATTGATTCAATAGATATTGATTGGGTGCCACTCCTATGCCTAGAAACCATGGCCTTGAGAGAGAACAAAGACAGTAGAACCAGGCTGATTAGAACAGAATCAGCAGTTTAACACATCTTCCAGTTGATGGTGATGACCGATGACCATTAGTGCTTGAGGAACTCTGTTTTCGTCTGAGCAATTTTGACATTTGAATAGCCTCGTACTTAGAAATCTAAACTATTCATCTGCCAGTAAGATAGATAAGAGTTTGCATTATAAAATAAGTGCAGCTTGAAACAATGTGTCTGTTTCCAGTCGTCTCCATAAAATCATTTCCCTCCAACACAACATATTGAAATAAGCCTGAAGCCAACCTCCTACCTGGGTGAAGCAGCTATATTCAGAGCAGACAACTATTCACTTTTGAACTTAGAGCTCTGTAACTGCTCTTTGTCGGACAATTTCAACTGTGTAGGATTTTGTATGTGCATATTTATGTATTTATGCAGCCCTGGTGGGGATGATCCCATTCTTCTTTGTTACCCATGAACTCAGGAGGTCACGTAATCAAAATCAACTAGATTCAATAGGTACTTGTAATTTGTTTAGCACCAAGCTAGGAGCTATGCAATGTAAAACAAGACACCGCTATCAAGATTCTCAAGAGCAAGTTAAAAAAAAATGTGGAATGTTGGACATGATAGTAGTAGGTGGTATTAAATAGTTTCAGTTGCTGCTGATGTCAGTCCTGGTGCCACTTTTGGTAACGCGTGTGATGGGTTGATTATGTCTCCCAAAGATATGTTGAAGTCCTAACTCCCAGTGCCTCAGAATGTGACCTTATTTGGAAATAGGGTCTTTGCAAATGTAATCAAATTAAGATGAGGTCATTGGGGTGGGCCCTAATCCAATAAGGCAAGTATCCTTATAGGAAGAGGGAAATTTGGACACAGAGACACAGGGAAAATGCCATGTGAGGACAAAAGCAGAGGCTGGAGTGATGTATCTACCAGCGAAGCAACACCAAGGATTGCTGGCAACCACCAGAAGCTAAGAAAGAGGCATGGAACCCATTCTCCCTTGGAGCCCTCAGAAAGAACCAATTCTACCAACACCCTGATTTTGGACTTCTGGCTTTCACACCTACGAAAGAATTAATGTTGTTTTAAGCTACCCAGTTTGTGGTGCTTTGTTATGGCATCCCTAGGAAACCTATTAAATTAAAAAAATAACCTTGGATACTGTCTGAGAAAAGAGGTTTATAATATATTTGGGAGCATGCCATTTGCGATCTCCGAGAGCAGCTTCATTTGAGTGTATGTGTTTAGGAGACAGTCTCCAGATAGCTGCCAACAGTTCCTCCCTTCCTTGTAAACAAATGCCACTGCTCATTATCAAGGGGTAGAGACTACAGTTTTGCCTTTCTTTGATCAATTGAACGCAGTGGAAGTGACATTCTGGGACTTCCAAACCTGGGCTTTAAGAGGACAGGCAACTTCTGCTTCTTGCCTTTCGGAGCCCAGCCTCCATGGTCTAAGGAAGTCCAAGCTAATGAGTTGAATGATTAGAAAACACCTGAAAAGAGACCCTAAATGACGAGAGTCCACCTGGGATGTTCTAGTTCCATCTGAACTCTTAGCTGATTGGAGCCACTGGAGTGACCCCAGTCAGCATCACCGAAAACAAAAGAACCGCCTACCTGAGCCCGGCCTCAATTCCTAACCTCCAGCATTGTGATAGATAACAAATTGTTCTTGTTTCATTTTACCAAGTTTGGGGCAGTTCCTTACATGACAATGGATAAGTGATACAATGTGTATGAGTGTTGGGGGCTGGGGCAGAAACAGAGAGGTGGGCCCCTGGCTAGATTACAACGAATTTTAAGACAAAGGTGAGTAGAGGCAGGTGAACACTATTGAGATCAGGAGTTTAGCAGGTGAAGTGCAGATGTTAATCTGTGAAGAACAAAGAATAGATTGGACTTGATCGTTTCTAGGCCAGAGCAAGTTGGGTGTGTTTATAAAAAGAGCCCATGATTGAGGAGTAGTTGGTCATCTCCAATTTTACTTTTAACTTTAAGCTGTTCAAATGACTTCTGCATCCAGTTTTGTCTAAAGAGCAGAAGCCTAACACAGGCCATCACTAGATCCTCTGGTTCTGTACCTCTTAGCATTGATTTTTCTCTACGTATTTTTCTCCTTTTGTGCAAGATAACGTTTTACAGCAAAAAGTTTATCATGTATTTTAGAGATGACATAACCATTTTTACTAAATTGTCATAATTATTTAATGCTTTCTTCTCTAGATATGTTACGATGACTCTGGTCTAACCCATGTGGTTCAGAAAATGCAAATTATAATTGATATATTGCCCAGCCACACAGCCGACTTTTTGGTGCAAAGAATGTTCAGACAAGAGGAAGTACAATGTCATGCCCCTCGGCTTTTTTACACAATGCTTCCTAGACATCTGAGACTGCTTCTCCCCCTCCCCTTATCCCATACAAACATACGTGGCCACCATAAGGGCAAATTCACACTCATGTCTGACAACTGAAGACAGATGTTGCCTTCTTGAATCCTGTCTTGCAAGCTCCCATGTGTTTTCACTGTGCTTTTTACATGCCTCTCTCCTCCAACATTTTGAATTTATATATTTTTCTCTGTAAGTCTGGGAGCTCCACAAGGGCAGTCTTTCATTTTATTCATTCCTCTAAGCTCAGATCCCAGCACATACAATTGTTCAATAATATGAAATAATAAATGAACATATGATCTGGTATCAGAATCTGGGATGTTATGACCTTGTATGAGTCACCTAACTTCCCAATGCTTGATTACTTCTCTACCTTTAACTGAAAGAGAGTGATTGCCACTTGTTCCTCTCTCCTCTATGCTGCCTTTCTGGAGTGTAATCAGTTAATCATCATAAAACACTCCCAAGATAAGGGACAGGAACAATGCCAGATGGCAATAAAATCCCAAGGCATCTGGAAGCGACCTGTCAATCAGTGAAAAGTCATGGAATGCAGCTTCAAGCACCAGATATTCTGACAGCTGCAGAATCTTGTCTGTATGCTATGCTGGTGTCAGGGATCCTGGGGGCTCAGCTATGATTCCTGCTGATTGATGTTCATAGTCTCAGCTCTGCTTGCACCTGTTTGGATGTATCATTGAAAGGTGAACATGTAACACCACTGCATTTGGCTCTGATATTCAATTTCACATGTGTTCTTTATTTATCTGCAACAGTTGCAAACCTTTTATAGTTGTGAATTCTAACATCACAGGAATTCAAGGCTGGGGTTGTCTAGGACAGGCTGACATTAGCCCAGAATGTCATGGTCAATTCTTACCACGCAGTCCTACTTTGGATAATCAGATGTTGGATGAAAAGCAAATATTGCTGTTTAAATGCAAATAAACATATATAAATGCACTTTCCTAAACTGTCCACGCTTTCCAATATTTCCATTTTCTAATATTTTCTCAAATTTGCTGCAACAGTAGATCCTCCCATTTAAGCCACCCCAGCTGATCCTGCAAGGAGCAGAGCTCTTCCCATCAAGCCCTGCCCAAACTGAAGATTCAAGAGATAAATGTTCATTTTTTTTAAGCCCCTAAGGTGGTTTGTTATACAGCATGTGAATACTGATACACCTCCTTCTCCATTCTTAATTCCTACTCTTAGAGGCAGATATTTTAAACTTTTTTGCTATTTCTCCTGGAAATTGCTTCCATATTTCCAACTAGCATCATCTCAAAACCAATTAAAGGAAATTATGCACACTTTCTGAGGCTCGGTCTTATCTGTAAAATGAAGTAGCAATAATAGCTTTGTCACTAGTTGTTCTAAGGATTAACTGAGAGTATGAACTCAGACACATAGGACAGGAAATGGCACATAGTAAGTACTATATAAATTATAATTACAATTTTTTAATTAGGAGAAAATACATTTTTTCATGTCCATGTAGAATAATCAAGAGAGTGGAGACCCTTATCAGGGATACACGTGATCAGGGTCCATTTAGATTTAAAATTAGCATGATCTTGAAAACAGAGAATTATGTATCAGGCATGGATGAGTCAATTCATATATGTTTTTATAGGTATTTCTTGAATTTTTAAAAAGTGAACATTATCAGGAAACTCTATACTATAGAAAATGACCACTTATTTCTTTTATAGTGATTATAAAGGCATTTCCTTCTCCATCTCCCTGCTATGGTAATACCACAAATTTTGGTTTAATTAATATTAAGTATTTACGTTATAACCATTCAAATATTTTTATATCCAATCCATATTCTATTATTAAACTATGTATTTTTTTCATTTTTTTGAAGCTAATTCTTACAGCTTTACTGTTTTGTTTAATTTTCTATAACCTGGCATTAATTCATAAAGAAAGGCTTCACTTTAAGCTTTCCTCTGATTCTTGGCTGTCTGTTCAAATTTGCAGTTGAGTCACTAAAAATCTAAAAATCTTCCTTGAACTGACAGTCCATGCAAAAGGCAAACTGACAGGTGGTTTTGAATGTAGAATGATAAGGAGTTAAACTGATTTTTTAATTAAGATTCCCCCAATGTCATTCTCTGTATCTATGGTCTCTGGGGCTGAGGAAACATCTCCAGTCCTGCCTGAAGTGGATAAATCTGGTGGCCTCAGCAGGGGAAGAGGGCAGAGGTTCTCATCATTCATGTGTTTTCAGTTGGGAATTTCTATCACACTAGCCATGTCATGACCACATGATCCGTAAATGCAGCTTCTCCAGAAAGTAAACCTAATGTGTCCTGGGGTTATGGAGTGGCTGTTACCTGGTTGTATGGATCTGGAGAATGATGTGATAGGTCTAACTGATCCTTAAACAAAATTTCCATCCTTTTTCCTGTCCCTCCACCCAACACACCAGCCTTGGAATCCACCTTCAAAGGTAGCTAGAACTTCCAATTTCTGAGCCTTTCCAGAGCTCTGTGGCATGAATCAGTTTGTTCCTTAAAGGCTCTCCCACTGCACACTTTCAGCTCTGCTATGTCAGTTTTCACTTGTCCATATTCTTTCCTGCTTCCAAAATTAATTGAAATAACATCTTAAATAAGCTGCTGCAACTTCACTAATTCTCATATCACATACTTTTCTTTTCCCTTTACCTATCCACATTTTTATTGCTTTACTTCCATCTTACTGGAGCTTAAGAGGAAGTGAAGTAAATGCATTTGTTTACATCAGAATGTTTAAGAATTTTTCTTTATCTTCCATCAATTATTCTCAAACATTCTCCTGGATTAGAATCAGAAGTTAAGAGTGTACCCAAGGGAAGTTGGGTCCTGGGGAAAACAGTTCCCTTCACTTTGGACCCTGGGACTGGCTTATTTGAGGGGATATTTTAAGCTTATTGGTTAGTGAAGCTCTCATGATTATGGTACAGATTTCTGGGACACCCCCTGTGGAGTCAGGGAGGGAGTGAATCCTCATGAATTTTCACACTGGAATCAGGCTGAGTCAGAGAAACAAGGTAACAAAGGCTTTGTTGGAGTAAAAGTTATTATTTCTTACAGGACTTGGAGCCGGGGGACCCATCTTTCATCCTTGCCAAAATACTCAAGCCAGAAAAACCTTGTTTCCCAAGAGGAAGGGAAAAACCTCCATGGGTTTCTGCGAAGCCAAAGTGCAAACACAATCTTCATATAGATCTTTGAGAACTGACAGAGGACAAGGCTGAAGCCTCGGACTGTCACTCCCCACAGGACCTTCTCAAGGCTGCTGCCACCCAACCTTCCTAGCTTCCTCATTCCTCACCACTGCTTAGCTTTGCATTTCTAAAAAGTAAACCTGCCTTTTCGTTTTAAAACTCAAAATTTTAGTTGTACATAGCGACTGGCTACTTCACAATTTCTTTTCATGCCCTCACCTCCAATGGCTAAGTAAAGATCTCATCCCAACATGAGAAGTTTTTCCTTTTGAGAGGCGATCAAGGAATCCCTTCTCCCTGTCTGGGTCTCCTAATACATGGGGGTTTCCGGGACCTGCCCTCAAGCACCGTCTTCTCACTCTGCAGTCTAGAACAAGTTGCTGGAAGTAGAGATGATCTAAGAGAAAAACAGAACTTGAGACTCTTAAAATCTATTAGAGTTTAGTGAGAAAATTCCTCTTAAATTGTGAAAAAATATTTTTTTTTTCTTTCAGATTAGTGGACTGTTTGTTCCCTTTTGAACAGATGATGAAATTAAATCAGACTTTTTGCTTTTCTCTTTTGGTAAGTTAGCTACCATTCAGTATGCTGAGTAAACCTGAATAAACCAATTAGGCAATCTTGATCATTAAGAATCAGGTAAACAAGCCCTTTATCTCTTTCTTTGCAGGTTATTTCTTCTAAACTACAGTGAATTTGTTCATCTTGAAGAAGAGGTTCTTAGAATCAAAACAGTAGTAATTTCCTAAGTTAAAAATAGTGAGGGTTCCTCATCCAATTTTCACACAGTTTTCACGGAAAATTCCCATAGAAGAAAGCAGTGGGATTTGTATGCTGTTTGCATTCTTGGAGTGCTACTGTATCCTCCATGTCCTTTTGCTAAAATGGATAACAATTCCCAGATGGCATTTTCTGGCGGAAAAATCAACCTGGGCATCTTACAAAAACAAGTTCTCCAAGTGTAAATGGCTTACTTTATATTCTCTTTCTTCTTCTTCCTCCCCTTTCCTCCCCTCCCCCTTTCCTCCCCTCCCCTTTTTCCTCCTACTTCCTCTTCCCCCTCCCCCACCTCCTCCTCTCCCTCCCCCTCTTCCTTCCCGTCCTCTTCCTACTGCTGGTGGCTGGGTTATAACTAAAATAAAGTTGTCCAAAGAAGTTATTTGTCTATTTAAGAGCTTGTAAAAGACAGGCAGGATAGTCTTAACTGTTGTAGTCTTGGTGATAAAAATCAAATACCGTTTTAAGACTTAACTCTTCTCTCATCCATATCCACTTCTCTGTTTTAGAAACCTCAAACTGATTTGTCAAGACAGATCAAAGAGAAAATTTTTTTTCCATTGGGATTATTGCTTCTGAGGGCAAACAAAAGACAGACAATGAATTAGAGGCAAAAAAAAAAAAAGGTGGAAAAAAAATTGTGGTGTTCCAGCTTCATTACTTTTTATAAGGCCAACTAATGATGACTTTCACCATCTTCCTGATAAAGAGAAGCAACAATATTTCCATTTCCCCCTAATCTCTCTGAGAGAGAGATATGGAGAAACCCTCCTTACTGAAGAGCTAAAATAAGTTTGAAACCTGTGACTTTAGGTGCATGCATGTTGGATCAGTTTTTTGCTTTTAATGAAGCAGATGGGAGAAATTCCACACATGGGGAAAGCATGCTGGAAAATCAAAACCCAGTGAATCTCAATCAACTGGAGTGATGCAAGACACATCCAGGGATTATCACAAAGCCTCTTGCGGATGAGAGAGGCAGGCACAAGTAGTTTTAAAAAGCTCATTTAATACAGCCATTGTTTCAATAATGAAGCCTACAGAATTTTAAGCTGGACAAAAGTCTCTTGGCTTAAGGGTGGTGCAGGGATGGGAGAAAGGCAGAAAATTAGTCTAAAGGAACAGGCAAGACTGGATTTACAATAAATGGCCTTGAATGCTATTTTAAAAGTTTGCAATTAGCTTTGTAGGAAATGGACGGGGGATGGGCAGCTTTAAGGTGCAGACAAAAGTGTAGATTGGTCAGGACAGAATTCAGGAAGATGACTGCGTTGGCCGTGTAGCACTTTGAGGGGCTGATTTGAGTATGAGGGGGTTGGCAAGGAAAGAAGCGTAAGAACAAATCCTAGATTTCTGGCCTTCAATGTTAGGTGGATGTTTGCACCACAGGTAAAGAGAGGGGAGACCCTGTTTATTTTTTTTAAAAAGCTAAAAATAAAAGCTACCATATATCAAATGAACTTTGTGGGGGGTGGATTATTTCCCAATTTTACAAGTAAAGAAACTAAAGTTTAGCAAGACTAATGACTTCCCTGAAGCCATCTGGTTCATAAATCCTGGATACAGAATTCAAATCCAGATTTGCCCAATTTCAAAGCAACTCTGATTTTTGCTATTCCATCAGAGACAGTGAGTTATTTTGATGGCTATGTGGCAGAGATGCTTGTCCTGCTCTGTCACTCCTTCCTTCCTTCCTTCCTTCACACAGCAACAATTACTGAAAACATATTATATATGGGCAAGGTCTTTGGTCCAGACTATTTCAAGTAGGAAAAACAGATATTGTTAAGTTACCATATTTTGCCTATAGCGTCCATGCATTATGTGCTCTCCACTCTGGCTTGAGGGATTATTACAATAAATAACAAATAAATAAATAAAAGTTAGCTATTATTTTTAGAAGTCATAGTAGTAGTTGTATTAATAGTAAACATCCCAACACTACTGTGTTGAAATTCATGTTTAAAATTTTATAGCAAAAATTATGAATCCTTCTGAAATGTAATCTTCTAGCCCATAATTGGACCTCAAAATGAGGCTTTATAACAACAAAGATAAATGACTTTGCCAGAGCCATGTGCCAGGGAAGTGACATGAACAACTCCTAAAACTTGTATAAGATTGCTTCCAGGGACATCCCAGACGTAATTCACTTCACAAGGACATCTGGTTGAGGGGGTGAGTAGCAGCTGAAATCTAGTCCAAATTTCCTTGCCAAGCATCAGTCCATAGATCCTTTTTCTAATTCACACACATCCACTGTCCACTCACCCAAGCCACATGTCAATGCAGTTGTGTTTCCACAAAGGGAGAGAGTGTGATTTCAAATTCTCACAAAGGTGCCTTGAGGGCTAGTGGTGACGACAGCCGGTTTGGATGCCCACCTGCGGACCCAGGCTCTGAAGGTCCTGAAAGCCACGGCCAGTACTACGGTGTACCTGAGGTTGGCTTTTCAAAGGTAGCATTCTAAGTCTATAGAAAAATGCATTTTCAAGTGGTGTGAGTTTGAGAATATGATTAGAATTCTCTTCATTTTTTCTAAACAATTTGCCTTTTTGGCTGCTTCTAAGGTTTTTAAGGTGCAGTTGAATGGATAGGACTGAACAAGTATCAGGGAGGCAGAGTAAAGCTTGATAATGGAGATGTGATGGCACACGGTTATGTCTGGTCTCTCTATATCTGTAATATCTTTGTTACTATTTTCAAACCCTAAATGAATCATGGGTTGGAACTTCACCGTGGGGGGATTTTGAGGTCTTTATCACATGTCCTGAATGGAAAACACTTTCATCTCATTGTTAAAAAAAAAAAAAAAAGTCTGTCTGAATTCAGGTCCTCATGGTAACACATTCTGAGACTAAAGACTACATTAAAATAGTGTAAAACATCTAGAGGTGCCATTACAAAAGGGTCAGTGTTTGACCACCAGCCAATAGAAAGCAAAAAATAAATGGAGCAAACAAATTCCGTGCATTCGCCTGGATCCCTGTGCTCCTTTACTCGGGTCTCTCTGCTGGGGTTACATATTCCTGAATTTCTTACTGCTGCCCTCAGGACCATGAGACCTCTACTCACCCACCTGGTCAGCATGTTTCCCTTTTCTTTCAAGTGCCTCTTTGAAGCTTATCAAAGCCACTTCTCTCACCATCCTTTAAAATTTTCCCCTTAAATGGCCTCCAAAGCTGAAAGTCCCTCACCTTGCCCTTTCTGGTTACTCTAGTGGCGCCTACTGATAATGGATATTCCGATGACTATTTTGAGCTTAATGATTCCCAAATTATTCAGTCTATCTCATGAATTCCCTAGGGACTCATCATGAAGATGACGAGAACCCCAAGTAAATGGTGAACATCACAATTTGGATGTTTCAGATGGAGATGACCTAAAGGCTCTGACCTTGAAAAGTCATGCTTGTGTATTTAATAGACAAGTTTCACTCTGATCAGGGGCTCTGAACACTGTAACTGGTGTATTAGTGGCTTTTGCTTCTGGTAATGGCAGCCTAGGCAAATTAGACCAACTCTCTTTTTTTTTTTTTTTTGCGGTACACGGGCCTCTCACTGTTGGGGCGTCTCACTGTTGTGGCCTCTCCCGTTGCGGAGCACAGGCTCCGGACGCGCAGGCTCAGAGGCCATGGCTCACGGGCCCAGCCGCTCCGCGGCATGTGAGATCTTCCCGGACCGGGGCACGAACCCATGTCCCCTGCATCAGCAGGTGGACTCTCAACCACTGCGCCACCAGGGAAGCCCATAGACCAACTCTCTTGCTGAGAACAATTAGAATCACTGGAAACAAAGCCTAAAAGTGACTGGATTGATAACAAGCTTGTGAAGAATTACCAGAACAAAAGATCTAGGAAAAAATGAAAACTCAGATGGGTAAGACTGTCATCTGAAGCTCCTTTTCTCCCAAAGGCTTTGCTGAATTCAGAAGAGAGAGACTGAGAAGCTACGCAGTATACCTGACAGCCTCTTGGGTTTAGAAGGGAGAAAAATTGGATTCTGTTTATTGTTCCATAGCCTACCTGCTGTGATTGAAAACCCATACTGACTGAGCTTGGTGAGGAAGGAGGCAGCTCCAGGCAAGAATGCCACATACTCATACTCTTCGTACTCAAGTTCAGCAGTTTTGATAAACACATATTAGTTTGTTGCATGCCTTTACGTGAATTTCTGAGCATTACCGTGGTTGTTTGGGACCATTTTTTCCGAGTTTTTAGATGCCTTCTGGGGAAGTGACTTTTCAACCTTCTCACTCCATTGTGCCAGAAGAAAGAAGTCCCGATTTGCAGGGCAGAAACTGAGACACAGATGTAGAGAATAAACGTATGGACACCAACGGGGGAAAGGGGCGGGGGTGGGGGTGGGGGTGGGGGTGTGATGAATTGGGAGATTGGGATTGACATGTATACACTGATGTGTATAAAATTGATGACTAACAAGAACCTGCTGTATAAAAAAAATAAATAAAATAAAATTCAAAAAAACCAAACAAACAGAAGAAAGAAGTCTCCACAGCTTTTTAAATCATTCTTTCTGTGATGGTTTGTCCAAATTCCTTAGCCCATTAACACCTCTATACATCTTTTTTCTTTCTCTTACTATGGCCCTTTCTTTGTCCTTATGTTTTATATACATCTCTAAACATGCATATAGCTATATTTTTTGTTACCTTATGTGACAATCTGTATCTTTTAATGGGATATTTTAATGCATTTTTATTACTGTGACAACAGCAACATTTGCATTTTCTTTTCCTTTTGCCTTCAATTTTTCATACTTTTCTCTTTCCTTTAATATATAGAGGCTTTAATTATTTTTCCACTTCACTGGCTTGAAAATTTTCAATTCACTTTATATCCCTTTAATGGTTACTTTTGATTAACATACATAACTTAAAAAATTAATCAAATCAGTGTATTTATACTCCTCTTAAACAAACAAGAGCCTTAGACAGTTTTAACTCCAAACATTGCCTTCCATTTTGTACTTTGTGTTATTTTTGGTTACCAACGAATCAGATATTAAAAATGTGTTTGTTCTGTATTTTTGTAACCCTGTAAATTAGACATTAAAAATATTCTTCTAGGGACTTTCCCGGTGGTCCAGTGGCTAAGACTCTGCACTCCCAATGCAGGGGGCCCAGGTTTGATCCCTGGTCAAAGAACTAGATCCCACATGCCACAACTAAGAGTTCGTGTGCCATAACTAATGATCCTGCATGCCTCAACTAAAAGTTAACGTGCCACAACTAAAGATCCTGCATGCCTCAACTAAGACCCAGCACAGCCAAATAAATAAATAAATATTTTTTTAAAATATTCTTCTATACTGTCAGTGCTTATTAACATTTACCCATGGATTCCTTGCCTCACCATTCCTTTTGCATCGCAGAGTACCTTTATGACTATTTTCCTTTATTCTGGAATCCCTTCCATGAACTTCTTTGGGTAAAAACTCATTTCTGTTTCTCTGACATTTCTTTATTTTGTCCTCTTTGAACAACTTTAGGTTTCTTTCAGCACTTCTGTGATATCACTGACATCTTTTACATTCCATTTTGCTACTGAGAAAGCAGCTGTCTTATTTCTCTTTAGATGATCACTTTTTTTAACAGCTGCTGAGATTTTCTCTTTTTCTTTAGTTGCGTACAGTCTCACTACTATGCGTCTAGGTGTGGATTTCTTTTTCTTTACCATGGTCGATTTCCTGTGCTTTCTTTATATGAAGCTTTGTGACTTTAATTTCTGAATAATCTTTGCTACTCTTACCTTATACATTGCCTGTCCTATTCTAATCATAATTTCCTGATAAAATACACACAGAGCTTACTCAAAGTTCATCGGTTATATATGCACTCGTGTGTGTGTGTGTGTGTGTGTGTGTGTGTAGCTCTACACAATTTTATCATGCATTGTTTCCTATAACCACTGTTGCAAACAAGATCCCTGCCTGTACCATTACCATGAGGTTCCTTTGCTACTGCTTTATACCTCCACAGGTCTCCTGCTTCCCCATCCATAATCCCTAAATGAGTTTTGAATGGAATGCCAGCCTTGCATACCTGGCATTAAGTCCTACTTGGTCCTGATATATGTTTTTTACATATTGTTGGATATAATTTGCTAATTTTTTTGAGGATTTGTACATCTAAGGTCTTAGAGATATTCATCTATAGTTTACTTTTTTATGCTGTCTATGATTTTCATATCAGGAAAATTTTGGTATCATAAAACCAGTTAGGAAGTGCTCCATCCTCTTCCATTTTCTGGAAGTAATTGTGTAGAATTAGTGTTAATTCATCTTTAAATGTTTGGTAAAATTCTCCAATGAAACAGTCTGGGCCTGGATTTTTTTTTTTTTTATTGGAGTAAAATTGCTTTACAACGTTGTGTTCGTTTCTCCTATACAATGAAGTGAATCAGCTGTATGTATACATATATGCCCTCCCTCTTGGACCTCCCTCCCCCAACCCCCATCCCACCCATCTAGGTCATCACAGAGCACCGAGCTGAGCTCCTTGTGCTATACAGCAAGTTCCCACTAGCTATCTGTTTTACACGTGATAGGGTATTTATGTCAAACGTAATCTCCCAATTCATTCCACCCTCCTCTTCCCTATGTCCACATGTCTGTTCTCTACGTCTGCGTCTCTATTTCTGCCCTGCAAATAGGTTCATCTGTACCATTTTTCTAGATTCCACATATAAGCGTTAATATACTATATTTGTTTTTCTCTTTCTGACTTACTTCACTCTGTATGACAGACTCTGGTCCATCCACATCTCTACAAATGACCCAGTTTTGTTCCTTTTTATGGCTGAGTAATATTGCATTGTATATATGTGCCACATCTTCTTTATCCATTCATCTATCATTGGACACTTAGGTTGCTTCCATGTCCTGGCTATTGTAAATAGAGCTGCAATGAACAGTGTGTTACGTGACTCTTTTTGAATTATGGTTTTCTCAGGGTATATGCCCTGTAGTGGGATTGCTGGGTCATACGGTAGCTCTATTTTTAGTTTTTTAAGGAACCCCCATACTGTTCTCCATAGTGGCTGCATCAATTTACATCCAACAGTGCAAGAGGGTTCCCTTTTCTCCACACCCTCTTGGGCCTGGATATTTTGTTTTGGGGAGATTTTTAAGTGAAAAGTCAATTTCTTTAATAGTTACAGAATAATGTGGGATATCTATTTCACTTGGTTGACTTTTGGTAGTTTGCAGTTTTTAAAGAATTGGTCCATTTCTTCTAAGTCATAAAATTTAGGAACATAAAATAGTTTGTAGTATTCAATTATTATCTTTTGATAACTTCAGGATCTGTTGCTATGCCACCTGTTTTATTCCTGATACCGGTGATTTGTGTCTTTTGCTCTTTTTCTCAGTCGTGCTAGAGGTTTCTCGATTTTATTGTTTTTGAAGAGACGGTTTTTTGTTTTATTAATTTTCTCTACTGTTTTCCTGTTTTCAATCGCACTGAATTCTGTGTGGAATATAAAAACATCAAACCCAGAGTAGAATAGTGGCTGCCAGGGGCTGAGAGGTAGGGGAAACAGAGGTAGGGGAAATGTTAGTCAAAGGGTAGAAATTTTCAATTATAAGATAGGTAAGTTGCAGGGATGCAAGGTACAGCCTGGTGACTACAGTTAAAGCGTACATTTGAAAGTTGCTATGAGAGTAGAGTTCTAATGTTCTCACCATAACGACAACAACAAGAAGATAATTATGAGAGGTGAAGATGTGTTAATTAACCATATTGTTGTATCAAATCATCACATCATACAACTTAAATTTACACAATGTTATATATCAATTATGTCTCAATAGAGCTTGAAAAAAATAAATTCTCAACAGATACCCATACTCTACATGAACAAATCTCTGGCCACTTCCCTGAAATTCTCATGAAACTGTCTTTATTCTCTAAACTCTAACTTCCATAGCCTCGCTCTGTTCTGCAAACATGTGAAGCTAGTTTACTCTTCAGATACTAGCAACTCTGACTTCCTTAGACACTCTTTTGTAGACGTGATTCTTTCCAATCTTTCAAGTCAAAACCCAATTGTCTTCTCAGAGGAACTTTCCTGACCACTTGGTCTCAAGTAGCCTCCAGTGTATCTACCCACTCATTCTGTTTTTTAATCTCTGCTAGCATTTGCCACTATCTGCAACCACATTATGCAGGTTTTCTTGGTTATATGTTTATCTTTTCTCTTTCTTTGTTCTTAGAATGTAATCCCTTATAGACAGAAAACCTATCGTTTTTATATTCCTTAATACATCCTCCCTTCTTAAAAAGAGTCTCTAAGTGTAATAAATGTTACGTGAATGGATGAGTGAGTGTCTTTCTTACTTTCTCTTCAGCTATAAGCCTACTGAAGTACAGGACTTGCCTTGTTCATCTACGGTGTCTGTTATATAAGCAGATAACTTGTATTGAATGATTAATTATTTTGAAATGCTGGGTTTTTGCTTGATAAATACACTGATGCTTGTCATCCTTGAATATTGTGCAAAACCATGCTGATATTCAGTGGGAAAAAAAAGTGAACTTAGGCTCTAAGAGGTTTGCTATGAATTAGTTCTGTTTCATCTTGTCAATTCTTCTGTACTAAATCTGTGTGACTCTTCCCCCAGGTGTAACTTTGCAAAGTATCTTCTAAGCCTCTCTGTTTTTGCTCCTTACTTTCTGATTCCTTAGCCTTTCTTGTCTCTCTCTCTCCCTCTCTCATTTCCTTTTCCAGGTAATTTATAAAGGGTGGTGTCAGGGACAGCTGAGTCCCTGCATAGCTCACCAGGCAAGCTCCTGGCAGTTATATTTATTATCTCCACACAAAAGCAATTTCAGTGCCATTTTTAGTCTCTCGGGAGACTTGGAGTGTTCAGAGCTTTCTTCCTTAGACTAGGAAGCTTTATTTATTTAACTAAAATGAACAGGAAGGTGACAGCAAAGGGACTCATACAGTCTCCAGTTGGCACACGATCTTCATCCTCCTCGGGAGTAACCTACTGGTTGTAGGATCACAGTATCTAAACAGAGAGACCCCAAGGAGCAGGGAAACATGAATGAGAGTTGACAGTTCATGCACACCAGCAGACAGCTACAAAACGTTATTTGACATTAAAAGCGATTTAGAAGTCAGTTTCTCCTTCACTGGAGACAATGTTCTGGTCTATTTCTGTGAGTCAAGTGCTGTTTGAAATATTTATCTATGGAGAGAAACATACTCTTATAAAAATCCTTACTCTAGACATTCACTTTCTGTCATTCGGTAGAATCTAATGTAATTCCTCAGAAAATCTGGGGCTGGCCCCTGTGGTCTTACCAGCCTCCCTCCTTCCCTTCCCCATGAAATGTTCACATGGAAAATCTTGCCTTTACTGAACTCACTATACAATTTCATTCTTTCTGTTCAAATGATACCTACTCTGTGAAATCCTGTTTGGTCCATCCTAAGCTGGCGAGGATTCCCTTCATTAAACGGTATTACAATAGTCTGTTCAGATATTCACCTTTCCAGTTGACTCTGGGACCATGACTGAATCTCCACTGTATCTTCAGAACCAAGACTTGTGGCTAGCTAGGTTTATTTACTGAAGAACATTTAAAATAATTTTAGACGCATGCTGAGTTTACTGTCTCATAAGTTGGTTATTTTTTTATAATGCCAAGAAACGATTTTCCCCTCACAAACCAAATTCTGAATACATAAGGGCCAAAAGTTGATTGGTTCTTCCTCTATTAGACTGCATCCTCTTAAGAGTAGGACAATATGTCTGAATTTTTTTCTCTATGCTGGCCCCTACAAAAGTGTCTGATACAGAAGAGGCACTCAGTAAATACTTGTTGAAAATAAGGACAGAAATACAACATTAAAAGAGGGACCATTCGTATAAAATTGAGTCAGAACAACTGACTTCCAAAAATCACAGTCTAAGTTCACACTGTATTTGTAAAGTAGAAAGAGAAAAAAAATAAATACTTCTGGTTTAGATTTTTCCCCCAAAGTTGCTGAGCTATGTTGATGCTACAAATAGAAAGGGAAAAATTGATGTTCTAAGATGAACTGAAGCTACTAAAATAGGTTTAAATTTTTCAACCTAAAGTTAAGCTGTCCTTGGAAATAATATTTCCTTTAATTCCCTAAGAGACTGAATATTTGCTGAACATCCTTGTACTACTTTTCCTCGGCTTTGAATTGCTGCAGCAGAAACTTTTAGATTGGTTTTAGGTTTTTGATCTGTTATTATTAGCCCTCTAGTACTCAACTTAGCATTGGAAAAACCAGGGCTAGAAGAAATAAATTCAGCTTCATTTTTGAGCAAGAGTCAGTCTCAGAGAAGTGGTACATCTCAGGATTCCTAGAGGAGACACCTTTAGTTTAAGCAAATCATACATAATCATATTTTCACTCCCCATTTAAAGTTTTATTTTTCAGCTCTTGCTGAGAAGGATCCACAACATCAAATGGACTTAGATGTTTTAGCCATAAATTTCAATAATATAAGATCAAATGTAGCTATTTCAGGAAGGAGGGAGAAGAGAGAGTCAGCTGAGAACAAAGAGACAAATTTGGAGACAAACAGAAACCGCTGAGCCAGAAGAATAGTATTCATGAATGCCTGGGTACATGGAAGGATCAAGGGCGAGAGACAGGAAAGGAAAATATGATGGAAAAGTAGGCAAAGGCACACTGTAGAATACCTGGTGCACTGTTCAATTTTATTTTGTGTTTTAAAATAAGAATGAAGAAATGTGTGCCGCAACACCAAGAGCTCTGCATTCTCTCCTTTAAATTTCTGAATGCTGAATTTTGGAAACTGCTAGAAGAAACTGCACAATGGCCTGGTACTTCAACCTGGGGGCCGGAGGCAACAACTTCACACAACTGAATGAAAAGTAGGCAACACTACAACGTGACTCTGTTACTGCATAGGTAACCTATAGGGGATGTGATGGAGTCAGCAGCCTAAGATAGAATGATGCTTACTTAGCCTTTTAGGTATTTGGCTTCATTCTGAGTTTAGAATTTTTTTAGTTAAAAATCTCATACCCAGGCTTCTCCTAATTATTTTTTTTAATTTTTATTGGAGTTGATTTACTTATAGTTGATGTATTTGTAGTTGATTTACAATGTTGTGTTAGTTTCTGCTGTACAGCAAAGTGAATCAGTTATACATATACATATATCCATTCTTTTTCAGATTCTTTTCCCATATAGGTCATTACAAAGTATTGAGTATAGTTCCCTGTGCTATATAGTAGGTCCTTATTATTTATCTACTTTATAAATAGTAGTGTGTTTATGTCAATCCCAATCTCCCCATTTATCCCTCTCCCCTCCTAATTTTTTAACTAGAGGTTGTCCTATAATGACTGATGTTTTAACATCATTGAAGGAGGGGTGTTCAAGTTAGCTATACTATAGGACCCTGCTATCCTAATGTTCAAACAACCACCTTTTTATTCCTTGGTTATGTACATTACTATAGCGGTATGCCTAATTGTTAAACTATTTTGTAGAAAAATGCCTGACTCTTTGGGGAAAAAAATGCATCAAAGCATTAGAGACTAAAATCCCACGAACCTTTAATCAGGTATAATGAAATCAAAGCTATCCACAAGTTGACAAGTGAGAAGCAAAGGAGGTTGTATTTTAATTATCAGAAACGAAACATGTTTCAAATATCAGGCAAGATATGAAGATATCTATGCATAAAACACAAGATGCAGAGTGCTTTGTGAGATAAAATTATATGTTTTTGAAAAACAGTAAAGTAGATCTAAATAAAAGGAGAAACATACTATGCTCACAGATTGGAAGATGAAGTAGAGATGTCAGTGTTCTCACAATCAACTAAAATTTCATCTAGTTCAATAGAAAAGTCAAGAGATGACTAACAGAACTTGACAATTTGAGTCTAAAATTTCTGGGAAAGCTGAAGTCCAAAAAAATCACAATACTGAAGGAAAATGACCAGGTAGGGAACAGGACAAAGATTTATTAACAAGTTAGAGTAGTTTTAAAGGCTATTGATAAAAACAGCATGATTTTGACTTAGTGACAAACAAACAGACCAATGGAACAGAGTAAAATTCCAGGAACAAACTGATGACAATATAGAAACAGCACTTGTCAACTCTGGTATTGCAGATAATTGGGGAAAGGATGGATTACTCAATGAATAGTGCTATATACATTAGTTATATATGTGGGGAAAATAGAATTGCAAGTCCTACATTTTACAAAAATCTTTGTGAATAAACTGCTTAAATGTGCAGGGCAAAACTATAAAACATTTTTTAAAATATGAATTATACTTATCACATAACAGTAAAGAAGCAGTCCTTAAACAAAACAGAGAAATACTCAAATTTGACTATTAAAATTTGACTATTAAAATTTGACTATTAAAATGAATAACCTCCATGTCTGAAAAACTACTGTAAAGGAAATGAAGACACGTGCCATATTCAACAAAAAATAGTATTCTTATCTAAAATAGTTGAATCTCCATGTGAAAGACACAAGAAATCCAATACAAAAATGGATAAATAACTTAAGCAGGTACTTTAGAGAAGAGGAAACTCAAATGAACTCCCTGAGTAAACCAAAAGTAATTAAAACAGGTATTTAATTTATAGTCATTTTTGATGAGTAGACCCTCAAGGCACCTTATAGAAGCAGATGAAAGTTCTCTGTTGAAAAACCCACATTACTCCAGGCCTCAAAAACTCCTCATGCATATAGTAGCAGCTCATGGGGCGGGGGGAATACAAAATACAAACAAGGCACATAAGATAGTCATCAGAAACAACAGACATCACAATGAGAGCCTAAAAATTATAGATACAGGAATTATCCAACTCAAAATAAAATGTTTAGTTTTTTTCAAGACTTGAAAATATAATATACACACTACTATATTTAAAATAGATAACCAACAAGAACCTACTGTATAGCACAGGGTACTCTGCTCAATATTCTGTAATAACCTAAATGGAAAAAGAATCTGAACAATAGATACATATATATGTATAAGTGAATCACTTTGCTGTACACCTGAAACTAACACATTGTTAAATCAACTATACTCCAATATAAAATAAAAAATTTTTTAAAGACTTGAGAATGTGAATAATGAGCCCAGACAGGTCACTCATAAAAATATTTAAATACACTACTTCTGGAAATAAATCGAATTGTCTCAGTTCCCTTCACATTTTGGTGCTCTGTGTTGCTGGCACTTTTGAAGGCAGGTGTGCCAATCTCTATGGGTGTGCCTGGGAGGAATGGAAGCCCAGCCCAAGGAACTCCAGAGACCTTAGAACAGAAACGGTGTTTACTCCCTAGCAATTCCAGCATCTGCTAGCTCCCTGGTGCTGTCTGCATTTACACCTAGCAGCCTTCCATATGTGAACGAAAGATGCTCATGTACTCTTCAGACACTGCTTGAGCCTGGGGAAGGTAGCTCTTCAGAGCTCATCTAGTAATTTTCGGCTGTTGACACTGTTTATTGGACATACATACTGCTTTCCATTGGATGGTGACTTACTGTAAGAATCAGTGCCAAAGTTGCTCTGGAATCCAACAGGTCTGTCCTTGCTCAGTTTCCAATTAAATGCTGCATTTTCCTCCTATACTCTACAAATTTGATTGATAATTTGGTTTCAAGAAAGAAGGTAACTTAAACCCAGTAGACTATCTGACATGCTCATAGCTTAAGACAGCTGAGGAACAAGTGGTCTAAAATCTACAGCCCTTTCAATTAATTTAGTGGACTCACTTGGGTCTAATGCTAAGAAAACCCATTTAGTGGCCATGAAGCTGTCAGTCAGAGACCCTTGAGTGAAGAGATAGAAGAGCAATACGATTAAAGTAAAGCGATTACATTTGCCAAGTAGAAGACTTTATTTCATGAAAAGGAACAGCAACAGGTGTTACATTGGATCAGCTGAAGATTATGTCAATTTTTTTCTCTATAGCTTTTCTGGAAAAGTTCATAAAGATGGTCTTTTTTTTTTACCTTTATGACCAAGTAAGCCCCTATATAATTTTTCTGCTGCTTGGAGTCTGCACTATTTGTATTATGATGGGGTGGAAAAGTTTTCTGCTTTAAAGATCAGCCCCCCCCCCTTGGGGTTTCCCTGGTGGCGCAGTGGTTGAGAGTCGGCCTGCCGATGCAGGGGACACGGGTTCGTGCCCCGGTCCGGGAGGGTCCCGCGTGCCGCGGGGCGGCTGGGCCCGTGAGCCATGGCCGCTGAGGCTGCGCGTCCGGAGCCTTTGCTCCGCAACGGGAGAGGCCACAACAGTGAGAGGCCCGCGTACCGTAAAAAAAAAAAAAAAAAAGATCAGGCCCCTGACTTTTTATGGGTGCACACTAGTTTTTGAAACACAAATGTCTCCCATTCCCCATCTGCTACAGCCCTTACACATTAAAGATACCTAAAGATACAAGGCAGACCAGCAGGAGACATTTGTAACATGTAAAAGAAGTAACTAATTTCTGGAATGTAATAGAACACCTTGCAGAGCAGAAAAAGGAAAAGAAGGAATTCGACAGAAAATGGACTAGGGATATGAAATAAGAAGACTCCAAATGGCTAACAAGTATAAGGAAATTCAATGTTAGTAGTAATCAGAGAAATGTGGATTAAAGCAAAACTGAGACTTTGTTGTTCCAGGTTAGTTATACGAGTGTGTTCTGTTCTAAAAATTTATTTACCTGTACACTTAGGATACTTATCTTTTTCTTATGTTTATTATATTTCAACAAGAAGTTAAAAATGATTGAAAAGTAGAAGCAGTAGAATAACATACAAAAAGAGACACACCAATGTATACCCTTACAGACTGACAAAAATTAGACAACTGAAATGACATTAAATACTATCAGGGATGTAAGGAAATGCAATACCTCTTACACTCCTAGTGGGAATATAAACGGGCACCATGTTGGGCTGCACCCCACAGGCCTGCAAGTCCCATGCCTGGCCAGCTTCAGGACGGAAGAGTCAGCAACAGAGACATCAATGGTTTAATGGTTGGGTGATCTTAAGTGTCTAAAGCAAGGTCCTAGAGCGAATCCCCACCGTGTATGGCAGGACATGGCAGTAGTCTTCATTACCCGGGGAGAGGAAGGTTACCAGTTATAGAGGAAATTGACATCTGGTTGGCTCACTGGTTACCAAGGAAACCAGCAGAGGGGCATGCCCCTCACTGCCCCTTTGATAAGCTATCCTGGTGAAGATGTTCTGATTGAAGATTAGAACAATCACTAGATGGGACAGGGGCAAGAAAGTAGGAAGGTCAGTCATGTGAGTAGGGTGTAGGTGAAGCACGTACTGGTTAAGCAGGGATGTACAGAGAGCAATCCCAGGGGGAGAAGAATCTGGCACTGTTAGTACGGAACTGAGGATTCTCAAAACTCTAGGACACAATTCCATTCCTGGAAATACACCAAGAAACTCTCATTCAGGTCCACAAGGGAACATGTATAAGGAAATCAGGATCAGTAACAGTTCTTTGAATCTGATATTTAAAAAAAAATGAGATATTACACATAAAGTGCTTGGGGTACCTTTCCATACTGTTGATCACACAATGGGTTAATTGGAAAAAAAAAAAAAAAAGCAGAAGATGGCAGGACACGCCTGGCTGGATCCAAGATGAAATGTGGAAAAAAATGAAGCTACCAAATTAAATATTGCTCCACTAAATCCATTTTTAGAAGTAAATAAAAATTTCCCTTGATTTCTAGGCTTGTGGAGGGAAGTGGGGGGGAAAAATGAAAGCAAAAACAAAAACTTACATATGGGAACATATGTATATGTATAGCTGATTCACTTTGTTGTAGAGCGGAGACTAACACACCATTGTGAAGCAATTGTACCCCAATAAAGATGTTAAAAAAAAAGACAAATAAGATATTATAATGTACATACATGCATTCATTCAATAAATACACGTCAAAGTCCAAAAAAAAAAAAAAAAACAAAAACTTACAGAAGACTGAGTGAATGAAAGAGGTAACAAAGCCTGAAACAATTCAGTTTTTTTAATGTCCCTGGAGCCACTGAAAACCTCAGAAAGTCATTCTGGGTAATACAGATGCTGATGGCCTGAAGAGTCACCAGGAGAGATGAGGAATCATGAAGTGACAAGACAAGCAAAGAAAGTATACTCAGGTGACACAGTAAGCGGCAGAAGGGTAATGAAAAAACAAGGCCTTGAAACCAAAGATAAATCAAAGAGGAAGAGTACAGGCAGAGGTGAACTGACCCGAAAGCTGATTACATTTAAGCTTCAGAGTCCCTCCCTTGCACAGGTCCATCAAAAGGTCTGCATCTGGGCTTCCCTGGTGGCGCAGTGGTTGAGAGTCCGCCTGACGATGCAGGGGACACGGGTTCGTGCCCCGGTCCGGGAGGATCCCACGTGCCGCGGAGCGGCTGGGCCCATGGGCCGTGGCCGCGGCAAGAGAGGCCACAGCAGTGAGAGGCCCGCGTACCGCCAAAAAAAAAAAAAAGGTCTGTATCTAACTTTGTATTCCTCATAAAGGTAACTGTCCCAAATTTTACAAGGCTAACAGAGAAGCCAAAAGTGCCCCATTTCTTGTCTCCAATCTAGAGATAGGCTCTGTTATTGTTCTGTCCCGCTTATTTTGAGAGTAAAGGAATTACAGGCACTATCTGTCCAGTGGTGTCACCCCGAGACAGCTTTGCCTGGAGAGATACAGACGAAATGTCCAAGGAAGCAGCTAACACTCTCATAGTTTCACCCACCTCCCTGCCCCACCATCAGTACAAAATAAATGCTGTTAGGGATTACCAGAGAAGGAATTTAGAGCCGCAGCGGCCGAAACAGCCAAGGAGAAGACAGTCTCTTTCATCCTGAGTCCCACACAGGACAAGGAGGTAATCAGGGCTGCTGCAGCCTCCCCAACATGTGTAGTTGACTGAATTAATTACACAGGTCAGCTTTTTCCCTGTGTGCCCAGAAATAAAATCTATAAGAACTAGAAAGCCTTTGATGAGGACACCAATAGGTCACTGGCCAGATTCACATTTAATATGAGGATTGATTACCTTTCTACCTGGGGATGCATAAGGAGGCCACTGAAACCTAAATAATTGCTACACTTGGGCAGAGATTTTCAGCATTTCACAGACTTGGGAACCAGTTTCACCTCCTGTGGGGTCTTATTATTGCACTCAGTTTGCTAAACAAACGTGTAATCTGTAACCGCTGGCATAAATTACCTCTTTCACAGCCTGCTCCAGAGCATGAAAGAGATCAGGGAGAGATAAAGATTCTTTTCTGTAATTCCACCCACTGCGGGCAACTTGATGAAACAGCTTATGCAGTTTATTAATTAAGTGAGCTGACCCCCGAAAGGTAATACACAGCAGCTGGAAGTGTCCAGGCAATCAAAGCAAGCAGATGTGGATGTGACCTGCTGGACTGCAGCTCAATTTAATAGAATTGACTGTCCTTTAGAGCCTTGCTACTTTCTCAAAGTGTGGGCCTGTGTCAGAAGCACCCGCATCACCAGGGAGCCTGTGAGGATGCAGATTCTTGGGCCCAGCTCTTGACCCACTGAACAAAATCTACATTTAAACATCCTCAAATAATTCATAGGCACAACATGTGAGAAGAACTGGTTTAAAGGAATGATACTGAAATGATCAAAAATTCTCCCCAAGGCTATCTGAGATCTAAGCTCACTGTTGGGATCTGAGACCACATGCAGTGAGTCACCTTACACAGGCTCTGGAATCAGACCAAAAGGATACAAACTCTACATCAGCCTTTACCAACTGCGTGCCCTTGGGTAAGTTGTCAACCTCTGTAGCTTCCGTTGACTATAGAGCGGGATAACAACACCACTTTTTTCATATGATTGTGATACGCGTGCCAAGCTGAGAGCATGTGGCCTGCAATAAGCCCTCAATGTAACTTCATTCTTAATATTATCATTTGAGAGTACAGATGCTTAAGGTGTGACTTGGGAAAGCATAACAGAATCCAATGACCTCTGCTTCTGGCCTTGATTATACAAGTGCTGACCCTCTGCGTGCCTCCTCCTGGTTCAGTTCTCTGCAGGAAACACATGGACTCCCTCAGTGACTTTGTCTGAACCTTAACACGCCTCTTACCTCCTAGTGCAACTCTAGGATTAGCTCATTTTTCTAGCAACTTTTTTTTTTTTTCTAGCAACTTTTTAATCTTTTTTTTTTTTTTTTTTTTGAGGAGTGCAGATTTCAAAAGTAGGCCAAAGTAGAAAATGTGTTGGTCTTTGTACAAGTTATTTGCAATTCAGCAACATGTAGATTCTCAACTGGACCATCTCCACATTTAGGCATCTCAAAGGAGCAGACACAGAAGGGAAATTCTGAGTTCAATTCACCTTACTTTGGATTTGCCCCAGAGCTAAGCCAGCTTCTGTAATTTTTTATTTCAAGTCAAGCGTCTTATAGTACTGGTATTCTGTGTCTGTTTCATTTATTTGTTTCTGAAATCATTATTAATTCATTCATTTATTATTTATTCAGAGCCGCTGAATTGTGAGTGGTGCTAATGGAACTGAAAGATGAAAGAGACCTAGCCTTTCTCCACCAAAGATTTACACTCTAGTAACTTACATCCAAACAAATAATTACCATAACCATATAAGTCCCCCCTCATCACACTTTTTTCCCCCAAATGTTCTCCCCGTTATTCCTACAGGATCCCTCTTGCATTCCTTTTCTTTCACATCTTGCCTTACTCTTTCATTCTTTATTTCTCTTCTCACTGGCACTGCCACTGATTTTGTTTTTGTTGTTGTTTATTTTTTAAATTAAGTGTTATTGGAATATAGTTGCTTTACAATGTTGTGTTAGCTTCTACTGTACAGCAAAATGAATCAGTTATACATATACATATATCCCCTCTTTTTTGGATTTCCTTCCCATTTAGGTCACCACAGTGCACTAAGTAGAGTTCCCTGTGCTATACAGTATGTTCTCATTAGTTACATGCAATGGAATATTACTCAGCCATAAGAAGGAACAGAACTGGGTCATTTGTAGAGACATGGATGGACCTAGAGAGTGTCATACAGAGTGAAGTCAGAAAGAGAAAAACAAATATTGTATATTAACGCATATATGTGGAATCTAGAAAAATGGTATCGATGATCTTATTTGCAAAGCAGAAAGAGACAGACGTAGAGAACAAACGTGTGGATACCAAGGCGGGAGGGAGGCAGGGTGGGAGGAATTGGGAGATCAGGACTGACACATATACTGTATGATACTGCCACTGATTTTGAATGTAACACTGGAATTGGTCTCATGAACTGATAACAAGAATGTATTTCCTCTGCTGTTTTAAATAGCACCTTTCCCAGCTGAATTGTCTCTTTCAGTTTATCTGAACATTCTGAGAGATAATTTTCCAATTTTAGTTAAAGAAAAATGCCAAATGCAGTATATTCTCATGATAGGTATGTAATGGCAGCTTTTCGGTGAGCATGGAAATGGCAGTTTTCATCTCAGAAAAAAATAAAAACTAGGCAAGTACAGTATTACATTAGATGACGAAAAATGTCGAGAATATTTGGCAGCAAACAGAGAGATGTTAATGTAGATATACTTTTAAGTTTGGATTGCAAAATTCAGTATATGTTACCAGGAAATAGCACAGATTAGAATCCCAAGATATGGCTGCTTGTGAGGCCCATTGCTAGTCAGAGAGGAATACGTAGGTTGTCGAGTTGTTGTGGGTTTTTTTTTTCCCTGTCTGTGATCACAAGGGTCCACGATACCAGAAGCTCCTAACAACTATTGCTGCTTTTAGTTGACCACCGTCTAGGTTGCGATTTCCATGCTCAGTTGTCCACGACACAAAAGCCAAGTCAATTACCCACAACAGCCTCAGCAACTTGGCTTCAGCCATTTCCAGGATGTTTTCCCAACATTCTGATCCAAAGGATGCAAACACCCAAAGGATGAATTGTGTCACAGCAAATGAGAACCAACTGGCTCTAATTCTCCAAATTGGCCCTTTAGGAAGCCAGAGAGGCTAACTTTTAAAAAAGCCTTATTTTGGTAGGGTAATGTTTCCCAGAAAACAAAACAACACAAAACAAACCTAAAACACTTTCACCCTTCCTTTAAATACAAGCTGTCAAAATTTTTGGCAGCTCTATGCATTCAAATTGCTCTCAAATAGAACAGACTTGTGGTTGCCAAGGGGGAGGGGGCATCGGGGAGGGATGGATTGGGAGTTTGGGATTAGCAGAGGCAAACTAGTAAATATAGGATGGATAAACAACAAGGTCCTACTGTATAGCACAGGGAACTATATTCTGTGATAAACCACAATGGAAAAGAATATGAAAAATAATATATATATATATGTATAACTGAATCACTTTGCTGTACTGTAGAAATTAACACAACATTGTAAATCGACTATACTTCAATAAAAGAAATTTTTTTAAATTGCTCTCAAATCTATTTTTGGCCATTTATCTCCAGTGCTCCAGTATAAGCCCTCATCATTTCCACTCTGGATGGTGACTGCTACCATTTACTAACTCTTCTTTCAGTCTCCAGCCTAAATTGATAGAGCAGCCTCTCTCAACTCCATCTGATCAACTGTGGGTCCCCATTGCTGTGGGGATAGCATTCAAATTCCTCCATGTGAATGCAAACCCTGCCACCATCTGGTCCCAGGCAATCTGCAGTTTTCCTGTGCTCCCCATGTTCTAACTTCTGAAGATTCCCCCCTGACCTGCTATTACTCAAGCCATTCCCCTGCCAGGAATTCCTTTTACTTTCTTTACTGAACATCTGTATCCTACATCACACTCTGTTTAAAACTGACCTCTGTAGTTGCCCTCTGCCGATAAGTGATTATGTGTTTTAATTTTTTTCTTTTTTTTTTGCGGTACGCGGGCCTCTCACTGTTGTGGCCTCTCCCGTTGCAGAGCGCAGGCTCAGCGGCATGTGGGATCTTCCTGGACCGGGGCACAAACCCGTGTCCCCTGCATCGGTAGGCGGACTCTCAACCACTGCGCCACCAGGGAAGCTCTATGTGTTTTAATTTTTATTTCCCTTTCCCTCTCATGACATGGTCCCTGCCTACTTCTTACCTCTGTTCCTGCCTCCTCTCCTCTCCTTCTGAGATTTCTGTTCTGTATGGAATGATCCTCCCTTTCTCCTAGTGTATTTCTTCCACCCATCTCTTAGGTCTCAGCCTGTAAACCATCATTATAGGTGAGCATTTCTCCCATAGTCACCCCCAGATAGATTAAAACTCCCTGTTCATTCTGTTGGTTCGTTGGTTGGTTTTTTATTCTGGCATAGTTTATTTCCTTCAGAGCACCAATGACAGTCGGTGATTACCTTGTTTTCTTGTTTATTGTTTCTGCCCCACCCACCCGTAGGCTGTAAGCTCCAGCAGGGACCTCATCTTCTTATCCACTCTGTCACTAGCATGCCCTGCACCCAGTGGGCACTCATTTAATTTTTGTTGAATGAATGAATGAACTATTAGCTTCAGCCCATACACTGAAGATGATCACATTCCGTTTATCACATTCTAAGTGAATGAGCAGTTGTTTGACCTTTGTCTCCCCTGGTGGACTGAAAGCTCTATGAAGTCAGGGACAGTAACTTCGTCTTCACTTTGTCTGGAAATTATCTGAATTTGTCTGGAACTAGGTAGCTATTCACTTGTTGGAAGACTTCAAGCTGCCTAAAGACAATAATGATATAAATAAATATATGTAACATTTAAAAGAATAAAATTACCTTAAATATTATTAATTATAATAAATAAAATAAAACTGCACTGATAACATCATTAAAATTGCTAAGGTGCCATCATTTTCTCCACTAAATGACTTATCCAAAGGAATGTATCTTCATGAAGAATCAGAATTGGGGAAAATTTTAAACTCACTGGAGAAAGGCATGTTTTCATTTTTTAAAAGTCTCTGAATTATATGCTATTATGAAGTTCTATTTATTTTAAATTCATAGACTCTGACATGTTAGTGTCCTTTGGGACTGCTTGTTTAATGGCTACAATAAGAATAATTTATATTAAATTATTTATATACATATAAATTATTATTATATTAAATTATTTATATACATATAAATTTTTGCTAAAGCATTTAAAGCAGTGTTACCAATTAGATTAAACACATCTCCCTAAAATATGATCGGTGTTTTCATTTGACTATCAAGTAGTTTTAAACTAAGTAACACAAACAAATTAAGCACAAAATAAAAATATTTTACTCAAATTTCACCAATTCCAATCAAAAGGATGTCAGTTGGGGCATTTAAATATATTTAAGCCTCTAACACACCACCAGCTACATTTTATTCAATTAATACAGTCCTAGTGTTGATTGAACAATTTCCACACACCCTACACATTTTCCTATGAGAAGATATTTGTTACATCTCTTTTTTAAATTGGAAAGCTCTTTGAAGACAGGGAAGTTTTTAGCATTATTGTCACAGCTGTGGTTTTTGAGCAAAGTTCCCAGGAAAAACACCAGTGAAGGTTACCGGGTCCAGTATGGACTCTGGGCAAAAGGCCAACAAGTATCTTGGCCCCCATTCCCCCAACACCTTTTGGAGAGTCGTCCTTGGGCTGAGGGATAGCTGGATATGGTGTGGGGCTGAGCTCCAGCCAAGGGACCTAGACTCTTCTTTTTCATGCATCAGGCATGGTAGCAACACTGAGTGGTTGCCATGAACATTTGGACTTGGATATTAAGCGGTCTGAGCTTGGACACCAATGATTTGGTGCAGTGCTGAGAAATGCCAGACTCCCAGCACATCACGTGGAGAGCTTGGGGGCTATGGTCCTGTAGGAATTGAGTCTGTGCACAGCTCTTCCCTCTGGGAGATGAAGCCCAGCACACTCATATCACCTGACAACCTGGGGTGAGACTTGAAGCAACCCATTAGAAATTCTGCCTGCCTTCTCCATGCACATCTTCTTTACTCATGAACTCATGGTTTCACAATGACTGAGTTGAGGCTTAAAATACTGGTGTTCTTTTTTCTTTAAGGTATTGAATACACAGAAGCCTGGAAACTTGATTTGTTAACAACCGATCAGGAGAAATTGGTCTTTGATTATTATTTAGTTGAGAACTGGGATGAAAAAGGCAAAGCGACTATTTTTGTGAACATCTGCTCACAACTGTGACATCATCTCTTCCTACAATACCCCTATCCAGTATTACTGGATTACTGGCCCTCTTTGAAAACTAGAAAAGGGAGAATCATTAAATAAGTGGCCCAAGGTGCCATCACTGGTAAAAGGCAGTCTTGTCTGAATCCAAATCCCATTTGTTGGGCTGATTTTCCGTGGTTTCTTGTAGTGATCACACACACACAAACAGTTTGTTGTTATGACAACTACACAGAGCTTTTGGGTCAATAATTCAGTGTTATCTGTAGGCCCCAGACAATGTGTCATTTACTTTTTTCTTTCCTATCCCATCTGATCATCCACTTGTCTTCAGTGGATTTTCTGCTCAAATTCTAATTAAACCACAAATCAGTGGTTTTCAAATTTTTCTTAAATTAGTGGAATCCATTTTTTTTTTTTTTTTTTTTTTTTTTGCGGTACGCGGGCCTCTCACTGTTGTGGCATCTCCCGTTGCGGAGCACAGGCTCCGGACGCGCAGGCTCAGCGGCCATGGCTCACGGGCCCAGCCGCTCCACGGCACGTGGGATCCTCCCGGACTGGGGCACGAACCTGCGTCCCCTTCATCAGCAGGCGGACTCTCAACCACTGCGCTACCAGGGACGCCCTGGAATCCATTTTTAAGTGAAGGCCTAAATCAGAAGCCCCACTTTCTCTTCTTCAAATACAAGGTGCTCTTGCACATATTTTGGAATACAGGTACTTCATAGAACATGGACTTTGAGAGCCATTGTTTTAGTCAGGAATGTACTATGTACTATAGGAAACAAATGAGCAGGTCCAGCTGTGAGCTTTCTGGTTCCCCAGAAACTCTGTCTTGGACAGAAGGCCATGCCCTGAAGGAGGGGTGAAGGCAGCTCACAGTGTGTTGAGTGGCTGCCACAGCAAATAGAGGACAACATTTTCTCTGAAGTTTCAACTCACAAAATGGGAGAATCACCTCATTACCCCTGGATGTGTGTTACTGCAACTCAATTGTATGGTGTACAAATGTTGGTGTCATAAAAATTATGCTCTCAATATATCACGTTGAAATTGACCTAACCTTACCCTTACAATAAACTCATGAAATCACATGGATTTGCAGCTTGAGTCCATTTGTCTTCCTGGTCCATTAACAGTGCATTTATCAACAAGTGAACTTAAAATGATTTTGCTGCTGTTTGCTCTCAACAGTGTAGGTGACCAAGGTACTGACATCACTCGGTGAATCTTACCGGGGGTAGAGACTCTGTCGGTACACAGGAGGCTAGAAAGATTCTCTGAAAGAGGAGAATAAGAGACTCAGCAGAAGGCAGAAGTCAAAACAAAAAGCGAAATCACGGAATAGACTGACCCTCTGTGATAGTGTCTCAGACAAACATGGCTCCTCTTTTGGCAATAAGGAGGAGTGAGCATCCTTCAAGGGTTTACGCTTTATTCTGCATCATGGGTTTTACTTAGTGAAATTGTCCCGAGAGTCTAAAATGGAAATAAATGCTGTCATTGTCTTTATCATTTGGAGGTAAGAAAACACAAGAACTTTGTGATACCCAAGCTGCCTTGGCTCCAATTTGTTATATGAGATACTGCAAATGTATTTAACCCCTTCAATGTGGTGAGTTAATCAGTCTTTTCAGAAACTGTAATGTCAGACATCATCTCTCTATGGGCCCCTTCAGCCATTACACCCATATAGCCCCTTTTACCTTTAAGGCAACACCAAGAGCAATGAAACAGCCCAAAACAACATTGACTCTTCTGTTCCTGCCAAGAATCATTGAGTTTCGTTTTACATAGCCAAACAATAAGCCATCTCTTAACTCATTCTCCACATTACCAGTTTCATCCTGGATTCAAAGCCTTGCTGTCTCTTTCTACCCTCATCTAATTATCTCCTTCCAAACAAGAGCACAGAGCACTGAGTCAGGAACCCAGTAGGGTACCTTGAGATTTCAGACAGCTGGGGTGGGCCTGAACTTGCCCAGAGTTCATGGAGTTATGTCAGAAGCATCAATGAAACAGAGAGCAAAGGACATCCAAGCAGACAGAGTCTACCTGAGTCATAAATTCTGAGGTGGAAGCTAGGCAGGGCAGATGAACTCTGGCAAGAAGCAATGGGAAGGAAACCCAGGATCCCACGTGGAATTTCTCTACTCTTGTTAAAATTTTAATTTATTTCCAATTTTTTCTAGGGTCTCTTCCTTCTTATAAGGGTGCTTATCCTACCATGCGGACTCCACTCTCATGACCTCACCTTCTAATACCATCATACTGGGGTTTAGGCTTTCAGTGTAAGTATTTTGGGGGACATATTCAGTCCCTAACACTCTGTAACCTTGTACAAGCAAGCTACTTAATAATGCTGAGACTGTAAAAAGGGAAATAATAATACCTCACCCTTAAAGGGCTGCTGTGATGCTTAAATGAGATACTGCACAAACAGTGTTTAGGATGGTGCCTCATACATGGAAAGACCTGGAAAATTTTGTTCCCTTTTGTTTTCTCAGGGAAATACACAGCTATTTCTTTCCAGGGTAGAACTTAAACAAAGGAGTAAACACAACCTGTACTGCCTAGGGAAGCATACATACAGTCCCAGAATGAGGGAGGGATTCACCTCATCTCTGCACCACTGGCTCAGATCTCAGTCCTTCACCTGGAGTGGTCTCACATAAAGGGAACCATGCCCAGAGGACACTACCATGATGTCAAGGCATCTGGACACCAAGACACTTGCATTTACTTAGAAGCATCATATTTTTTAGGAAGATTATTAACAGACGTGGGGATTTCTAAAGATGACTAGGTTAGGAAAAGTCTGGAAGCCAGGGGAATGAGTGACCAATATACTAGAATTAAGGTTGCCATATTTAGCAAATAAAAATATAAGAAGTCCAGTAAGATCAGAATCTCAGATAAACAACGAATTATCCTTCAATGTAAGTATGCCCATTGCAATACCTGGGGTCTACTCATACTAACAATGTACTTCTTGTGTATCCAAGATTCAAATCCAACCAGGATCTCTGAATTTTATCTGGCAATCCTGGCTACAATGAGTTTACCATCTTATAGGAAGACAGTGCATACCCATGAGATAGAATGTAACATCACAATCGTGAGCACGTTTTTTGTATTTACACCTGAATAATACGAGCTGCTGGGTATACACATTTCTGAGTAAGCAATGGGAAAGTTCAGAATTAGGGGGGCATTACCTGTGGAGAATTCTTCTACTCATTACAAAGAAAGTCCTCCACACTAATGTAAGCAAGGAGTAAGAATTACCACAGAATTTCCTATATCTGTAGCCTCTGGCCTGTTGTAATCTGAGGATTCCCAGAAGTAATCTTAGGATCCAGTCTTCCCAGGTCCACTGTTTGCTATAGTCTGTCCTTGTCTGCCATCATTGCTGGTTCCAGTCAGGGGAATTTTTAGGATCATACTGTGGACTCTCTTACTGACTCCCCAGTGGGTTAAGTCTTAGGTTATCCACCTTTCCTTCATAAAGACATGAAGAAACACTTCACAGAAATGTATTTGCTTCTGGGATGATAGCAACCTTCTCAAATTTCCAATTTGCCACACAGTGTTCCATGAATCTATTATATAACACTTCAATACAAATTCCCAAACATGATAATGTAAATAAGCCACCAGCAAAGGAACAAGAGACTGTTTCACAAATTCTATTTGGGAAATGTCCACATTGCTCAGCTTTTCTCTAATCTTTATGCTGAGGAAAAGAAACTGCAAGAAGACATCTTATTCAAGGAAACTAAAGGAGGTACCTTCCTGAGCTAGCATTTGGCTACCACAATAAGTGCCCCAAATAAACTCTTCAGCCCAGAAGAGAAGGCCCATGTCGTGCCTGTTTCCATATCTACTTCCTTCCATACCTGCCCAGCCAAGGTGCTGCATCTCTGAAATTTCAAAACAAAACTCTGGTAAACCAAACATTTCTTTTCTCATCTTATCTGGATCTGTAATATTCAGAAGGACCCACAAAGAGCAATTCCCCAAACTAAGCAAGACCTCTCTCCCTCTGGAAGTGTAAACAGTGTGACAAAAATCACATAGCTCCAGCATGATGGAGTGAGGGGGGCAACACATCCTTTCCCAAAAGCAACAAAAGAGCTTGGGTAAAACTATCAAAAACAGCCATTTCAGTGTTCTGGAAATTGTCAAAAGATGAAAGACAAACTGAGATGCATTCATTCGTGAAACTGTTGAACTTCTGCTAAGAACAGAGCATCCTTGCCCAGCACTCCCCACTCCCCACTTAGTGTGGTCTTTCAACCAGGGCAGAGCAGGCAGTGGACACCAGCAGCTTTCCTTCCACTGCTGACAGAGAACCCTTAAATAGAACACTGTCGATTAAATGGTGACCTCAGTGGCAAGGAAACAAAACCAGCAGCTAGCTCCACTAACCTTGTAATAGTCCTGTTTGGGACCGGGAATGAATCAGCAGACTAGCCAGGGATTTAACAGTGAATTCTGGGAGACGAGAGAGCCACAGGGGCCTGTAATCTCTCCACTCATCGCGGGTAAACTGGAGGTTTTGCAGGTGCAGGGCACAGACCCGCACAACTGGAGGGTTGATTGCAAAGAGACTCAAGGAGGTATTCTGAGGTGGAGCAAATAATCTAAGACTGGAGTGGGTTATGGGTGCCCAACTCCATAAATATATTGAAACTAACTGAACTGAATATTTACAAGTTATATAGCATATTATATTACGGTATATAACTTATACCCAAATAACGCTGTAACAAATTCACGTAACCCGTAAAAAATATATGTAACAATTCAAAAGCAAAGACCCAGTCTACATAACTGGATACCAAATGAATCTGAAGATATTAAGATAGGCCTTACTTAAAAGATTTTAAATTAATAGATATTAATTTTTGAAAGTATTATAAAAATCTAGTAACTTTTTAAAGTATTGTATAACAGAAATTTAAGAGCAGCATTGTCCAATATAACCTTTTGCAGTGATGGAAATCTATAGCTGTGCAACCCAGTAAGTTGGCTCCTATTTGCATGTAGCTTTTGAGTTCTTGAAATATGGCTAGTGTGACTGCGAAATGGAATTTTTTTTTTTTTTTTTTTTTTTTTTTTTTTTTTTTATGCGTTACGCGGGCCTCTCACTGCTGTGGCCCCCCCCGCCGCGGAGGACAGGCTCCGGACGCGCAGGCCCAGCGGCCATGGCTCACGGGCCCAGCCGCTCCGCGGCACGCGGGATCCCCCCAGACCGGGGCACGAACCCGCGCCCCCCGCATCGGCAGGCGGACTCCCAACCACCGCGCCACCAGGGAAGCCCCGAAATGGAATTTTTATTGTATTTCATTGTAATTAATTTAAAGGTAAAGTTAAAAAACTATTTTTGACTAGTGGCTACTTTATAATACACTATATAGTGATATGTAGTGATAGTACAAGTCTAGAAAGAGCCCAAATATATACATAATTTTGTTTATGAAAAGTGGCCAATTCAAAACAATGGGAAAGGAATGGATAACGTGGAATACATTTTTAAGGTTTCCAATTCAAGAAATCCAAATTAAGCTAACGTGACACTATTTTTACCCAATTAACTTGGCAAAAGAAAAATATATTACCCATTATTGAGATTGGTTCAAGATGGCAGAGTAGAAGGAGGTGATCTCACTCCCTCTTGTGAGAGCACGGGAATCACAACTAATTGCTGAACAGTCATTGAGAGGAAGACACTGGAACTCACAAAAAAGATACCCCACATCCAAAGACAAAGGAGAAGCCACAATGAGATGGTAGGAGGGGAACAATCACAGTAAAATAAAATCCCGTAACTGCTGGGTGAGTGACTCACAGACTGGAGAACACTTATACCACAGAAGTCCTCCCACTGGAGTGAAGGTTCTGAGCCCCACATCAGGCTTCCCAACGTGGGGGTCTGGCAACAGGAGGAGGAATTCCTAGAGAATCAGACTTTGAAGGCTGGCGGGATTTGATTACAGGACTTGGACAGGACTGGGGGAAACAGAGACTCCACTCTTGGAAGGCACGCACAAAGTAGTGTGCGCATCAGGACCCAGGGGAAGGAGCAATGACCCAACATGAGACTGAACCAGACCTACCTGTTAGTGTTGGAGGGCCTCCTGCAGAGGCGGGGGGTGGCTGTGGCTCACCATGAGGACAAGGACACTGGCAGCAGAAGTTCTGGGAAGTACTCCTTGGCGAGAGCCCTCTCAGAGACCACCATTAGCCCCACCAAAGAGACCAGGTAGGCTCCAGCGTTGGGTCACCTCAGGCCAACAACCAACAAGGAGGGAACCCAGCCCCACCCAACAGCAGAAAAGTGGATTAAAGTTTTACTGAGCTTTTCCCACCAGAGCAACAGCCAGCTCTACCCATCACCAGTCCCTCCCATCAGGAAACTTGCACAAACCTCTTAGATAGCCTCATCCACCAGAGGGCAGACAGCAGAAGCAAGAAGAACTACAATCCTGCAGCCTCTGGAACAAAAACCACTTTCAAAGAAAGACAGGCAAAATGAAAAGGCAGAGGACTATGTACCAGATGAAGGAACAAGATAAAACCCCAGAAAAACAACTAAATGAAGTGGAGATAGGCAACCTTCCAGAAAAAGAATTCAGAATAATGATAGTGAAGATGATCCAGGACCTCAGAAAAGGAATGGAGGCAAGGATCGACAATATGCAAGAAATGTTTAACAAAGACCTAAAAGAATTAAAGAACAAACAAACAGAGATGAACAATACAATAACTGAAATGAAAACTAAACTAGAAGGAATCAATAGCAGAATAACTGAGGCAGAAGAACGGATAAGTGACCTGGAAGACAGAATGGTGGAATTCACTGCTGTGAGACAGAATAAAGAAAAAAGAATGAAAAGAAATGAAGACAGCCTAAGACACCTCTGGGACAACATTAAATGCAACGACGTTCGCATTATAGGGGTCCCAGAAGGAGAAGAGAGAAAGGACCAGAGAAAATATTTGAAGATATTATAGTTCAAAACTTCCCTAACATGGGAAAGGAAATAGCCACCCAAGTCCAGGAAGCGCAGAGAGACCCGTATAGGATATAGCCACCCAAGTCCAGGAAGCGCAGAGAGACCCGTATAGGATAAACCCAAGGAGAAACACACCAAGACACACAGTAATCAAACTGGCAAAAACTAAAGACAAAGAAAAATTATTGAAAGCAGCAAGGGAAAAACAACAAATAACATACAAGGGAACTCCCATAAGGTTAACAGCTGATTTCTCAGCAGAAATTCTACAAGCCAGAAGGGAGGGGCATAACATATTTAAAGTGATGAAAGGGAAGAAGCTACAACCAATATTACTCTACCTGGCAAGGATCTCATTCAGATTGGATGGAGAAATCAAAAGCTTTACAGACAGGCAAAAGCCAAGAGAATTCAGCACCACCAAACCAGCTCTACAAGAAATGCTAAAGGAATTTCTCTAAGTGCGAAACACAAGAGAAGAAAAGGACCTACAAAAACAAACCCAAAACAATTAAGAAAATGGTAATAGGAACATACATATCGATAATTACCTTAAACGTGAATGGATTAAATGCTCCAACCAAAACACACAGGCTTGCTGAATGGATACAAAAACAAAACCCATCTATATGCTGTCTACAAGAGACCCACTTCAGACCTAGGGACACATACAGACTGGAAGTGAGGGGATGGAAAAAGATATTCCATGCAAATGGAAATCAAAAGAAAGCAGGAGTGCAATACTCATATCAGATAAAATAGACTTTAAAATAAAGAATGTTACAAGAGACAACGAAGGACACTACATAATGATCAAGGGATCAATCCAAGAAGAAGATATAACAATTATAAATGTATATGCGCCCAACGTAGGAGCACCTCAATACATAAGGCAACTGCTAACAGCTATAAAACAGGAAATCGACAGTAACACAATAATAGCAGGGGACTTTAACACCTCACTTACATCAATGGACAGATCATCCAAACAGAAAATTAATAAGGAAACACAAGCTTTAAATGACACAATAGACCAGATTAATTGATATTTACAGGACATTCCATCCAAAAACAGCAGATTACACTTTCTTCTCAAGTGCACACGGAACCTTCTCTAGGATAGATCACATCTTGAGTCACAAATAAAGCCTCAGTAAATTTAAGAAAACTGAAATCATATCAAGCATCTTTTCTGACCACAACGCTATGAGATTTTAAAAAAATTAAAAATGAGATTAAAAAAAATCAATTACAGGGAAAAAACGTAAAAAACACAAACACATAGAGGCTAAACAATAATAAAGGCCATATATGACAAGACATCACGTAAGAAATCAAAGATGAAATCAAAAAATACCTAGAAACAAATGACAATGACACCACGATGATCCAAAACCTATGGGATGCAGCAAAAGCAGCTCTAAGAGAGAAGTTTATAGCTATACAAACCTACCTCAAGAAACAAGAAAAATCTCAAATAAACAATCTAACGTAACACCTAAAGGAACTAGAGGAAGAAGAACAAACTAAACCCAAAGTTAGCAGAAGGAAAGAAATCATAAAGATCAGAGCAGAAATAAATGAAACGGAAACAAAGAAAACAATAGCAAAGATCAATAAATCTAAAAGCTGGTTCTTTGAGAAGATAAACAAAATTGATAAACCATTAGCCAGACTCATCAAGAAAAAGAGGGAGAGGACTCAAATCAACAAAATTAGAAATGAAGAAGTTACAACAGACACCACAGATATACAAAGCATCCTAAGAGACCACTACAAGCAACTCTATGCCAATAAAATGGACAAACTGGACGAAATGGACAAATTCTTAGAAAGGTATAAACTTCCAAGACTGAACCAGGAAGAAATTGAAAATATGAACAGACCAATCACAAGTAATGAATTGAAACTGTGATTAAAAATCTTCCAACAAACAAAAGTCCACAACCAGATGGCTGCACAGGTGAATTCTATCAAACATTTAGAGAAAAGCTAACACCCATCCTTCTCAAACTCTTCTAAAAAACTTCAATTGAAGGAACATTCCCAAACTCATTCTAAGAGGCCACCATCACCCTGATACCAAAATCAGACAAAGATAGTACAAAAAAACAAAATTACAGACCAATATCACTGATGAATACAGACGCAAAAATCCTCAATAAAATACTAGCAAACAGAATCCAATAACACATTAAAAGGATCATACACCATGATCAAGTAGGATCTATCCCAGGGATGCAAGGATTCAATATATGCATATCAATCAATGTGATACACCATATTAACTAACTGAATAATAAAAACCATATGATCACCTCAACAGATGCAGAAAAAGCTTTTGACAAAATTCAACACTCATTTATGATACAAACTCTCCAGAAAGTGGGCATAGAGGGAACCTACCTCAATATAATAGAGGCCATATATGACAAACCCACAGCAAACATCATTCTCAATGGTGAAAAACTGAAAGCACTTCCTCTAAGATCAGGAACAACACAAGGATGTCCACTCTCACCAATGTTATTCAACATAGTTTTTGAAGTCCTAGCCACAGCAATCAAAGAAGAAAAAGAAATAAGAGAAATACAAATTGGAAAAGAAGAAGTAAAACTGTCACTGTGTGCAGATGACATGATACTATATACATAGAGAATCCTAAAGATGCCACCAGAAAACTACTAGAGCTACTCAATGAATTTGGTAAAGTTGCAGGATACAAAATTAATGCACAGAAATCTCTTGCATTCCTATACACTAATGATGAAAAATCTGAAAGAGAAATTAAGGAAACACTCCCATTTAACACTGCAACAAAAAGAATAAAATACCTAGGAATAAACCTACCTAGGGAGACAAAAGACCTGTATGCAGAAAACTATAAGACACTGATGAAAGAAATTAAAGATGATACAAACAGATACAGAGATATACTATGTTCTTGGATTGGAAGAATCAATATTGTGAAAATTACTATACTACCCAAAGCAATCTACAGATTCAGTGCAATCCCTATAAAATTACCAATGGCATTTTTTACAGAACTAGAACAAAAAAATCTTAAAATGTGTATGGAGACACAAAAGACCCCACATAGCCAAAGCAGTCTTGAGGGAAAAAAGTGGAGCTGGAGGAATCAGACTCCCTGACTTCAGACTATACTACAAAGCTACAGTAATCAAGACAGTATGGTACTGGCACAAAAACAGAAATACCTATCAATGGAACAGGATAGAAAGCCCAGAGATAAACCCATGCACCTATTGTCAACTAATCTATGACAAAGGAGGCAAGGATATACAATGGAGAATGCACAGTCTCTTCTGGGAGAGAAGAGACTGTGCTGGGAAAACTGGACAGCTACATGTAAAAGAATGAAATTAGAACACTCCCTAACACCATACACAAAAATAAACTCAAAATGGATTAGAGACCTAAATGTAAGACTGGACACTATAAAACTCTTAGAGGAAAACATTGGAAGAACACTCTTTGACATACATCACAGGAAGATCTTTTTTGATCCACCTCTTAGAGTAATGGAAATAAAAACAAAAATAAACAAATGGGACCTAACGAAATTTAAAAGCTTTTGCACAGCTAAGGAAACCATAAACAAAATGAAAAGACAACCCTCAGAATGGGAGAAAATATTTGCAAACGAATCAACGGACAAAGGATTAAGCTCTAAGATATGTAAATAGCTCATGCAGCTCAATATTAAAAAACAAACCCAGTCCAAAAATGGGCAGAAGACCTAAATAGACATTTCTCCAAAGAAAACATACTGATGGCCAAGAAGCATATGAAAAGCTGCTCAACAGCTCTAATTATCAGAGAAATGAAATCAAAACTACAATGAGGTATCACCTCACACCAGTTAGAATGGGCATCATCAGAAAATCTACAAACAACAAATGCTGGAGAGGGCGTGGAGAAAAGGGAACCCTCTTGCACTGTTGGTGGGAATGTAAACTGATACAGCCACTATGGAGAACAGTATGGAGTTTCCTTAAAAACTAAAAATAGAACTACCATACGACCCAGCAATCCCACTACTGGGCATATACCCAGAGAAAACCATAATTCAAAAAGACACATGTACCCCAATGTTCACTGCAACACTATTTACAATAGCTAGGTCATGGAAGTAACCTAAATGCCCATCGACAGACTAATAGATAAAGAAGATGTGGTACATATATACGCTGGAATATTACTCAGCCATAAAAAGGAACGAAATTGGGTCATTTGTAGAGACATGGATGGATCCAGAGACTGTCATACAGAGTCATGTAAGTCAGAAAGAGAAAAACAAATATCATATATTAAAGCATATATGTGGAACCTAGAAAAATGGTACAGGTGAACTGGTTTGCAGGGCAGAAATTGAGTCACAGATGTAGAGAACAAACGTTTGGACACCAAGGGGGAAAAGCTGTAGTGGGGGCTGGGGGGAGTGATGAATTGGGAGATTGGGATTGACATATACACACTAATATGTCTAAAAGGGATAACTAATAAGAACCTGCTGTATAAAAAAATAAATAAAATAAAATTCAAAAATATATTACCCATTATTAAACAGATGGTTCACTAATAGATGGATGAACTTGGGAACTTGATTTTTAAGACACTGCTGATTGAATTATCAAAGAATCTGGTTTCTGGGGGAAAATTGGCTGTGCAGAGCAAATAATTTAAAATTATGCTTTTAGTTCATTCAGAAATTCCACTTGTAGGAAACGGCCCTACAAAAATGATTTAAAATGAACATAAGTGTGCTCACTACTGTGTTTACAATAACAAAACACTGGTAGTAAATTAAATATTCAAAAATACAAAACTAGTGAAATAAATTACACCATTGTATTGGTAGAATTATAGTGTATTTTAATATTTACTTAAACTTAAAATATGTTTATTGTTTGTTAGTAAAGGCAAAAGGTGGGTTGCACAACATTCGAAAATGTGATTTCATTTTTGAACTCTCTGTGTCTATGTTTATCAGTCTCTATATCTAGAAGCAAATAAGTCAGAGAAGCAGCAGGGCTCATCTATGGGTGATGAAATTATGAGCATATCTATTAGGGAATCTGTTGGCAAGCACAGAAATCAATTCCAGTTACATTATGCAAGCACTGTTTATTTAAGAAGACTGAAAAAATAGATTAACCCATATTGAATCTAACCAAGGGGAAAGAGAGAGGGAGAGAGAGAGAGGCACGAAAGAGTAGGAGAATTACATGAGGTACAGCTCTCTATATAGCTGTATGGCAACAAATTTATAAACCTGAGTGGTCTCCTGATAGCCCAGACATTAAGCCTTTAGTTGCTGGACTATAAGATGGTCCAGTGGATCTTTGGGAAAGAGACCAGGTAGCAAGGGTCAGAGGTGTGGAGGAGAGTTCAGGGATCACGTTAGTAGCTAGCTACCAAGCGGTACAGAAGTGTTTCAATAATTTTAAACAACCACTACAGCTGTACTCATGCAAGCAAGTTCACTATCAGCTTTGTCTATATCTACATCTCTACATCCCATATTTACTCTTTCTTTTCTCCATGAGGTCTCTGTTCTATTTGTTTATTAGAAGCATGATTCAAATATATTTCTTAGGAGAGAATAAACTATGTGGATTATTCTAAGAGTTCTTAAAATTCCTCAAAAATTAGATAGATAGATAGATAGAGATATAAACAGAATAGAGATATATTTGTCAAATAATATCTTTCCTAAATTTAAGACACTTTTGTTTCAATTGTTTGTTTTTAATGATATATAAATACTTTTCCTCTGACTTCTAAATGCAAACTTTGCAACTGAGGAATCTGATAGCAGTCAAATTCTGTGTATTTTTTGTAGGTACCTTCTTTTGGCCTGCAAGTTTATATCATTTTTATCCTTAGAGAGCACGGGTTTTACCAGGTATGCCTCGGAGGCTGTGCCTTTTCTGATTAATTTAGATGGAACTCTGAATATGTTCAGTCTAGAGACCCTGATCTTTCTTCTTCAGAGTTAACTTTACTATTTATTTAACTATTGCCTCTACTCTCTTGACTTTTTTTAGTGAATCGCGAGTTTGGTATCATGATTAAGAATTTTCCCCAAAGCCTTGGTCTCACCGAATTTCTCCTATACCTGCTTCTAAAAGTTTTATATTTAAATCTGTAATTCATTTTGAGTGAATTTGGGTATATGATGGGAGGCTTAGGTTCACTTTTTTTTAAATTGGCCTTATGTTTTTAGAGCAATTTGAGGTTCACAGTATTTTTTACCCTCCGTTGATGATCTTGCTTCTTAATTCACTGAAAACCTGAAGCAATCAGAAGATAATTTCTCATGACTCTTAATACTCACCTATATATCTAACATCTGTATTCATATGCTCTGCCTTCCCTAGTGATACAATAGATTAACCATCTGCCTTCCTTTGTAAAGCATCCTCCCCCCTCCTCTCTCGGTTTTACACAAGGACAACACTCCAGCAATATACCATTCCCTCGAATATTATCAGTTTCCTCCCTCAACTGGATTATTCATACTAGCATATGAACATACTGCTATTTCTTCTGCATTAAAAATCTAGTATCTTGAACACACATTCCTTTCAAACTGCCACCCATTTATTTGTTCCCCTTATCAACAGTACTTCAAATTGGTGACTGTAGCGACTGTCTCCATTTCATCTCTTTTCATTTTGTCTTATACTCAGGCTAATCAGTGATTTTCCCCCATTATTCCACTGAAATACTATAATAAATAGCCTTCATGTTATTAAATCCAATGTTCAAATCTCAGTCCCTATCTCATTAGAGTAGCAGTTTTTATGGTGGGTCCCTCCTTCCTCCTAGAAACAAAATCATGACCTGGCCTCCAGTCTAGGTTTTCCTCTTATTCCATTGGTTGCTCCTTCTCAGGTTTCTTTGTTATTTTTTCCCTATTCCCCTAAATCCCCAGGGATTTTCAAAGTGAAATCAAAGTCACAGATATTTATCTTCCTTCAATAACCTGTCCATGGCCTCCTTCTCAGTACCATCTTCAGGACTCTTATGCCCTCCACCAGGAACAAACCCACTCTTGCCCAAAGACTTTCCTGTGTCCTATTAGGGATGCTCTGTATAGATCTGGATCACATGGCCCAGAATGCTCACAGTGGTCCTCTGATGCATCAAAGAAAAGATTCCCCCTTAAGATGTGAGGATCTCAGGCTTGTGAGAGGGTAATCCAGAGGCAACACCCAAGCCTCTGTAATTAATGGACTGGAGAGTAGTGAAATTCCTTCAGGCGCTTAAATAACTTGCGAGTCTGCTTTTGTGATCTTAGACCAATTTGTAGCTGCAGGGTAAGGCAGAGTGACAAAAGATGAATGGCTAGAATTGGAGTGTGCTTTAAAGTGTCCTGTAGCTAGGGTACCCACCTCCCTTGTTCAAGAAAGAACACGTAAATGTTAAGAAATATCTCTTCTCATAATTTGTTCTTACACAGGGGGGTTTCTTGGCAGGGATCCCTAATAAAAATGTATTATTTTTTCTCTTCTTCATTTTTGCCTTCATTAGTTTCCTGTAGTGCTTCTCCCTGAACCTCTTTTCACTTTATTAAAGCGCATCTTGTGGAAATTATCCTACACTAAAGAACATAATTAAACTTTTATTTAGCAAGCTGTGGAAATTAGGGATATGCAGCAAAGACGACTGAGCTCATTAAGCAGCAATGTCGCTAATGCTCTCTCACTCATTACTCATCCATTTCACTGATTGCTTTAACAGGAGAGGAGGCGCCACTTCTCCCCTGGATCATCACATCCTTCTCTATGGGTGTCACAGAAGATAGGAGACAGGGGCCGGCCAGACTATGGGCTTTGGTGCTTCAGGAGACACGATGGGAATGTCATCACTGACAGCTCCAGGGTTGGGTATTAGCTGTCTCAGGCTCTTCCCTTCCCTTCTCCCTCTATAACGGGCACAGAAGGAGGCGATAAGAGGCACACTGAGTTTAGGAAATCCTCTGAAATGGAAATTTCATACTCAGCATTTGGTGGGAACTAGTTCAGGGGATCCAGAAAGTAGCATCTATCATTTATACAGTGCACTAGTTTATTTCCACTCTAAACCTGTGTTTACAGAGTTAGCTCAACACTGATTCTACCACTGTTACTGCCGGAAGCATCCTTTACCCCAAATAATTGAAAGAACTTGTGATACATTTCACCACAAGATTTGTTCAAGTTCTTGTAACAGGAAATATGTAGAAACTGATCTTCAGACTCTGAGTCAGGTAAGGAACCTGAAAGAGTCTTCTATTTACACATGGGAACAGACTGCAGGAAATTATCATTTGTGTGTACATAAATTCATGGCAAATTTTCAGCTACCGAATCACATGGAAAAATGGCTGGAGAAAAAGAAGTTTTTTAAAGCGAAGTATAGTTGATTTACAGCATTATATTAGTTTCAGGTGTACAGCGTAGTGATTTGGTATTTTACAGCTCATACTCCATTAAAAGTTATTACAAGGCAATGGCTATGATTCCCTGTGCTATACAATATATACTTGTTGCTTATCTATTTTATACATAGTAGTTAACGTTTTAAGTAGACTTCCTTAAAATATAGACTATGTGGCATATATGGAATTCACTTGGTGACTGGGGGCGGATGACACCTCACAAGGCTGGACCACCATCCTCTACAGCAGCAGGTTTGCAACAGAGTTGTTCCTTGCTGGAACAGCAACATAACAGGTACTGCAAGGTGAGCAGTTCCGTGTGGTTATTTCCTTAACAAGGGGCAATGATTCCCCTGGTAATGAGTCTGGAGAAGAAATCTAGTAATGTCATAATCTCAGCTATGTGTCAGGCACAATCCTAAGACTTCAATTGTGCCGTGTCGTCAAATCTCCAAAGTAATTCCATATGTTAGGTATTATTGTTACCCAGACCCCCTTCCATTTCACACATGAGAAAAGAAGGACCAAGCAAAAGGTCCTACAGCTAGTATGCAGCCGTGCCAGTAGTAAAAACAAAGCTGCTTAACTGCAAAGCTGTTGCATTTGACAGCTACCCTCCAAAACATGAAAAGTCAGGATCATAGTCTTTACATATTCATCCCGGGTCAGGAAGATAATATACAAGTCAGCAAAGTAAGCAGCAGGTTGAGATTAGGAGAAGCAGAGCAGTGTGTGCCTGAGGTTAGAGGGTTAGAGCCTGGAGAGATTACAGAAAACCCAGCATGGAGCAACCGGAACTAATCGAGGGTATAGATAAGGACCAGGGACACCACTTCAACTTTCCTTGTGTCTGAGACATAATAATGCAATGGAAAGTCAGCTTGAATCAGAACAAGAAACCCAGTACTTCTTCGCACAGGTTTTCCTCTCTCTATTCAGTAAGTGGGGGACAACAGGGAGAAAGGGAATAGCTAGAATTTGACTGATTTTCCAATGCAGAGTGGTAACTGACCCTTCTCAGAAATGACATCCTGGGGACATCAAAAGAAAACCCTGGCTAGGTGGCGTGCGCCCATGTAAAACTGGAATTCTATTGCTAAAGAAAGCTAGCTAGTCAGGGCCCAGTAGTTATAGAAGTCACTCCTGCTCCCATTCTGCCCAAATGAAGAACTACTTTAATCAACGGATCCTGGAGGCACAAGGGCTGGATTCTTAAATTTGTTGGCTAGGAAAAAGCATAGATGGGCTTTGCTTTATTTACTGATTATAAAATGAATACATCTTTATCCTGGAAAAAAATTAAATTTGCAAAACTATATAAAGAAATATGCAGGGGAGTAAAAGGTACAAGCTATTGGGTATAAAATAAGCTACAAGGATATATTGTACAACGTGGGGGAATAGAGCCAATATTTTATAACTATAAATGGAGTATAACCTAAAAGAAAAAAACCAAAATATCAATCACCCATATTGCCACACTTTAGAGGCAATCATTGTCAGCCGACATAACTTTTTCATACCCTTCATCTACTTCTAACTTCAGACCCCACTAAAGTCCAAGATGTCCTAAAAGATACTATTTATAATTAACAGGGACTGTACCACATGTGCTGAAAGAGTCTAAGAAGGAAATCCTCTTTTTCCTTCTTCTCAGGCTCTGAACAACCGTTTCTTCCCCTGTGATGGACAATTTGATTAAGGAAGACTCCTAGTAAAATTGATGTGTGATTGGGGCAAAGGATTTTTCTCAGCCCTGAGAGTTAAGATTGCCTGGTGATAGGAAATGGGTGTTGTTCTGGGGTAGCCACAGTGAGATCTTCAGATAGCCATCCTTTTGTCAGCTTCATGCCAAACTCCACAAAGTACCTCAGGGAAAGAAATTAGTTGGCAAACCCGTTGCTTATCAAATCTTTTCTTTTTCTCTCAAAGGCTGTCACCCTTTGAGAGAAAATAATGGGTGAAAAGGTACCACTTCCCAGCACAGAAGTTTCTGAGGCACAGAAGTTCTTTCTCAAGACTATTACTTCATGCTAGTAAAGAGCCCTTCCCGAAGCTCTTTCAGAAACTGAAACTAGAATGAGATGAGATCTGGGACAACTTTCACCAAATTTCCCTCTCCGTTTTTGTATAATATGTTTGTGTTTCTGGTGGGGCTACAACAACTGTACATGTGTGCAGTGCACACAAAAATACATCTCTTTGATGCATTCACCACTCAGCCAATGTTCACAGACCATCACCTACATCCCAGGGGCTATTTTGGTTACTGCTGTGGTAATGAAAGCACCATGTACTCTGGAGGGCTTATATTTTAGTAAGAGATACAGACAATAACAAATCGTATCTAATATAATTCAAAGTATTGGGACTTCCCTGGTGGCGCAGTGGTTAAGAATCCACCTGCCAATGCAAGGAACACGGGTTTGAGCCCTGGTCCGGGAAGATCCTGCATGCCGCGGAGCAGCTAAACCCGTGCGCCACAACTACTGAGCCAACGTGCCACAATTACAGAAGCCGGCATGCCTAGAGCCCATGCTCTGCAACAAGGGAAGCCACCGCAATAAGAAGCACATGCATTGCAACGAGGAGTAGCCCCCGCTCACCCCAACTAGAGAAAAACTGCTTGCAGCAATGAAGACCCAGCACAGCCAAAAATTAAAAATAAATAAATGAATAATTCAAAGTATTACATAGCACAACGAGAGAAAGTTTTAAAAGCATCATACAGACATGATCAGATGCTTCTATTTTGCATGGGATAGTCAGGTAAAACCCTCTGAGGAGGTGTCTTTCAGCTGAGTTTGAATAAAATAAGGGGGCAAGACCATGGTTGACTGGAAGAAAAACAAACCAAACAGAGGAAAGAGTAAGTACAAAGGTCTGGGTAAGGGGGAGGTGGGAGGGATCGGGGAGGTGGTGAAATTTGCTTGGCCTCTTTAAGAAACAGTACTTGTGGCTGGAGTGAGGGAGGGAAAGGGTAAGTGGAAAGAAAGTCCTTTAGAAATCAGATAGAGCCTGAAACACCATGAAAAGACATCACCATGGAAATCACTGGTTTCTCCCCACTTCTGCAGCCCTGAAGTCTGAATTCCTTCATGGGGCACCCACCGTCTTTGATGATCTGGACGCCACTCACTACTCAGCTCCCAGCCCTGACCCCTGGCTCATGTTCAGGCTTCTCTTCAGTTGTCCCAAGCTATCTCACCCACCCAGCTCCCCACAGCCTTCCTGGCCTCTCTGCCTCTGCACAGGCAATTTCCTCAGCCTCGAAAGGTTTTCTCCATATTGATCTGGTGAATTATGACCTTTCTGAGAAAAAACACCTTTGATGTGAGGCTTTTCCTGGCTCACACAGGAAACCACCCTTGTCTATACCGCTTCTATTTCTAGCATATCTGATAGCTGCTTTGGGGTAATTACTTCTCTGCATAAAAATATGAACTTTGTGCAGTCACAAACTAGCTCTTTTAGATTCCGTATGGTTAGCACAAGGCCCCATGCATGGTAAAATAATAATAATAATGCATATGAATAAGTGAATGAGCTTGTGAGTGCCTACATGAATGAAAAGTTGTCTGAATGAATTTGGGGTTTGTTTTACTTTGGGTCAATAACACAAAGAGTCATCACAAAACGGACTCCTCTTTCATTCTCATTCAGCCAAGAAGACAGTTTTTTTTCTTTTTCTAAGAGAAAACGGCAAGTGAAGTAAATGTCAAGAATGTTCTATGCATGGAAAATATAATAACTACATAATACACCTGTCAAAATGGTGTTTAAAATAAAATGCTAACAGGCCCATAAAACTGAAGAGGCTTTGTGGGAGTTGCTATTATAAAGCAGTTTTTAATGCTCTGCAAAGAAAATTATCACCTACGTGAAACTTTTAGAGCAACTGTGATTTAGAGCTGGAAACTGTACTTGACACTACCAGTAAGCCATTTCAAACACTTCTTATATCTGATCATTGGTTTGCAAATCTATAGAATGGGCCAACCCTTATGTGCTCAGGGCTGGATGAGGAGGAAATGAAAGACATTTCAGAGTAAAGTTTTTCTTTAAATATTGCCCTTTACTTAGGGTCAAAGTCTAAATTTAACATAGAGTATTAAATATATGAAATTAATATGTGCCTAAATATTATATAGGAAAAATAAATGATCTTCCATATGATTCAATGATCGAATTAAGTTGGAAATAAAATCCCCTCATAAAAGTCAAGATATTAAAAATCAGAGGTAGGTCAAGAAAATGAACTAAAGATATTTTTCCTGCTCTATTTTTTCATGTCCAACATCTCTTTTCTCTCTTTTCTCCTTTGGTCACAATTGCTCTAGGTTGCTGTTGATCTTGTCTCTCCGGCAGGGATAGGAGTGTTCCAGCAGAGCCTAAAGTAGGAAATGCCTCAGGTGAAACCACGGTGGACACTGAAATCATGGATATGGGCAGAGCTCATCCAAGTGTACAAACTAAATCTGGCGATTTGGAGTCTAACTGGGCTAACCAAATGGAGGAGCCAGAAAAGGGACAGATATCTGAGGTCCACAGCCAGGAGAAATGGGGGTTGGTGGTGGGGGAAGAAGTAGAAAGGAGAGGAAGGAAGAGGAAACACAGCTAACACTTATTCACAGCTCCACATTGTTAGGCACTATTTTAAGTACCAGAAGCACAAAGCTCACAATTAGCCAACAGCATCCTGGCACCTGCCTGGAGTAGGCTTGATAATCAATTGGAGGAATTACCTGGCACAGCTGGCTTGGTTCAAAGGAGAACCTATTGGTGGTAACATGAATAGTCATCATTTTCCATGACTTTCCAAGAGAATCCCCTTGGATTCTCTTCTTACCACTGGTATTGTTCCTTCTCTGCGTTTTCAGTCTGTCATTGTAATTGTGGATCTCTAAAGCACAGTCATTAGCCCTCTGGTTTTCTCTAATACTCTCCCTCTTTCTAATTAGCTGAAAATACTCTCAATACTTCAAACAGGATGTCTAATGACAATTCGCAGATCTTTAAGCATTCTCTCTAATCAGTTGAATGTAGGAATCACCATTTGGATGTCCCACCGTTACTCAAACTTAGCATAGCCCTGTTATCACCTTCAAAGAAACTTCTCAAGACATTAAGGGAATTATAAATTCTACAGAGGTATTTTAGACATATTGTATTTATTAATCTGTTCACTCTTCTTAGATTCCAGGACAGTTGATTCCAGGGTTTGTGTCTTTTTCTAAGCAGCATTGCTTAGAGCATCTAGTACGATACTTGGCACATGGAGGGACCCATCACGTGTTTAGTTCACTGAAGTGAACTTAATGGTTAAGTAAATATGAAGAAATGGAATAGCTAAGAAAACACAATTCAGTTAAAATATTTTGGACTGTTCAGAAAATATTTTTAGCAATATTTTCAACCCTGGATTCTCTATGTTCATGAGTGATTTTCAAAATATCAAGGAACATAAAATATATCATATATTTTGTTGAGCAAAATATATACCTACATATATATGAAAAAACAGAATGATTTCAATTGCAATATCATTTGTAGCACCAAGCAGAAACCACAGAAATACTCATTAATGAGAGTTGGTAAAAGAAAGTGTGGTACGTCAACAAAATAGCATATCACATTAAATACTCTGTGTGTGTCTGTGTGTGTGTGTGTGTGTGTGTGCGTGTGTGTGTGTATGAGAAAACACAAGGTGCAGCCCAGTTGTATCATTATCATTTTTCTTGGATTTATTCTAAAAATTCACACTGCACAAGAAACTGGGAAATACACACTACTATATATAAAATAGATAAACAGCAAGGTCCTACTGTATAGCACAGGGAACTATATTCAATATCTTGTAATGATCTATAGTGGAAAAGAATCTGAAAAAGAGGGACTTCCCTGGTGGTGCAGTGGATAAAACTCCACGCTCCCAAGGCAGGGGGCCAGGGTTCAATCCCTGGTCAGGGAACTAGATCTGACAGGCATGCTGCAACTAAGAGTTTGCATGCCACAACTAAGGAGCCCTGGAGCTGCAACTAAGGAGCCTGCCTGCCGCAACTAAGGAGCCCACGTGCTACAACTGAGGAGCTGGCAAGCCACATCTAAGACCCTGCACAAATAATAAATATTTTTAAAAAAGAATCTGAAAAAGAATATATATTATATATTGTATATATTCACTGTACATAAGCTTTCAGTTTGATGTAGTCCCATTTATTTTTGCTTTTGTTTCCCTTGCCAGAAGAGACAGATCAAAACATACGTACATTGCTAAGGCTGACGTCAAAGAATATATTGTCAATGTTTTCTTCTAGCGTTTTGGTTTTAAGTCTTACATTTATTTAAGTCTTTAACCTATTTTGAGTTTATTTTTGTATATGGTGTAAGAAAGTGGCCCAGTTTCATTCTTTTGTATGTTGCTGTCCAGTTTTCCCAAACACCATTTACTGAAAAGGCAGACTTTTTCCCATGGCATATTCTTGCCTCCTTTGTCATAGATTGACATATAAGCTTCAGTTTATTGCTGAGCTCTCTATTCTATTCGCTGATCTATGTGTGTCTGTTTTTAATGCCAATACCATACTACTATGATTACTATAGCTTTGTAATACAGTTTGAAATCAGGGAGCATGGTATTTCCAGCTTTGTTCTTCAAGATTGTTTTGATTATTCGGGGTCGTCTGTGATTCCATACAAATTTTAAGATTACTTGTTCTAGTTCTATAAAAAATACCATCGGTATCTCGATAAGGATTGTGTTGAATCTGTAAATTGACTTGGGTAGTATGGATATTTTTTTTTTTTTTTTTTTGCCTCTCACTGTTGTGGCCTCTCCCGCTGCGGAGCACAGGCTCCAGACGCGCAGGCTCAGCGGCCATGGCTCATGGGCCCAGCCGCTCGGCGCCATGTGGGATCCTCCCGGACCGGGGCACGAACCCGCGTCCCCTTCATCTGCAGGCGGAATCTCAACCACTGCGCCACCAGGGAAGCCCAGTATGGATATTTTTTAACGTTAATTCTTCCAATCCATGAGCATGGTGTATCTTTCCCACTTTAGCTGCTTCTCACAAATTTTGATATGCTGTGCTTTCATTGTTATTTAAATCAATATTTTACAATTTTTCCTTCTGATTTCTGTTTGGGTTACTTAGAAGTATGTGTTTAATTTCCAAATATTTGGGAATGTTTCAAGATATCTTTTGTTATTGATTTCTGGTGTAATTTTGTGATGGTCAAAGAAGAAATATATATGTATATAATTGTTTAATATATATACATATTTAATTTTTTAAGATTTATTTTATGACTCAGAATGTGGTCTAGGTCACTGACTGTTCCATGCACATTTGAGAAGAAAGTCTGGTGGAGTGTTCTTTAAATTTTAATTGGGTCTAGTTGGTTGCAAGTTCTGGCCATCTATAACCTTAGTGTTTTTCTGCTTATTTGTTCTATCAATATTTGAGAGAGAAGTATTGAAATCTCCAACTATAATTGCGGATTTTTCTATTTCTCCTTGAAGATCTATCTGTTTTTGTATCATATATTTTGAAGTTATGTGGATAAGTGCATAGAAGAAATATGTATTTTTTTAAAAGAAAAAAGTCAGGAGTTACAATGATATTTTCAGTTAAAATTTCAAATGAACAAGTTTTGACCTAATTTGATTTCATATTTGTTAACTTTTTTTAATTGAAAATCATGTTTTCTGAAATATATTAAGAACATTAAAGTTTGTACTTCTCTGATCAGTAAGAGCAAACATCTTTTCATACAGTTAAGGGCCATCTTAAATTATTTTTCTCTAAACTGTTTACTCATGTATTTTGTCCATTTTGCTGTTAGTCTTCCACTTCTTAATTTTTAGGAGTTCTTTATATATTAGAGATTTTCAAACATTTTTCTGTTATACATTTCCATGTAGATTTTCCCAATATTTTCATTTGGATGTGGGTTGTCAACGCTTTTTTTAGTTATAAATGCTTTGTAATGTAAATGAAATCACCAATATTTTCTTTAATTGCTTTTAAATTTTGAATCATAGAGAAATTTTCCACTCCATTTTAGAATGAAATCCATCCATTCTTTTCTAGTATCTTTATAACCTTTAAAAAAAATATTTAGGTCTGTCAACTATTTGGTGTTTGTGTTTGGAGTGTTGCACAAATTTTTATCTTTTTTCAAATGGCTATCCAATTTTCCAATATCATTTATCAAAAAGTCCATCCATTCGTCACTAACTTGAGATAACTTCTTTGTCATATGTTAAGATTCCATATACCCCATATATATTTCAGAGATTTACCTTTTGTCCAATTAGTCTGTAGGAACATTCCCATATAGCCAATACCATACTGTTTTAATTATAGAGGCATTACAATTTGGTAGGGCTGTTCCCCAAATTGCTCTTCTCTTTAAGGATTTTTCTAACTAATTTTGTCTTAGAGAACAGTGTTGTTTTCAGATTGTTTAGTTACAAAAACAATGTATGTATTTTATTGTAATGCCACAAGTTTATGAATTTACTTAGCAAGAACTGACATCTCACCAATATTCCTTGGACTCTCTAACCATGAACATATTACTTTTCTATCTGTTGAGGTCAAATTTTTATAATGAATAATTATTTTAAAGGTTTTCTCATGTAAGTTTTAAACATTTTAAGTATATATCTAGGATCATTTGTTGTTTGTATTTTGGTAGGGGGACATTAAAGATAACTCCGGCTTCATTAAATTAGTGTGCAATGGTAATTCTTTCTCCTGCTCCCTCACCATCGAAGCCTCCCTACTTTCAAGCTTCTACAAAGCATCTATTACTGCGACCACCATTTCATCACCTGTAATTCTGAAATCTTATTCACACACATTAATGACAACCTGGATTGTAGATTGTTCACAGGGTAGGTTGGAATATACAGGAATCTTTCTTGAGTGTATGTGTTGGAAGCTGGCTGAACTGGTATAAAATCTAGAAGGAAGAAGATTGACATGTAAACTTATTAAGGTGAGTTCAAGAAGTTGTAACTTGGCTTATGAAACTCAGAATGTCAGCAGCCCTGTTCTTCACTTAACTTCTTGCACGCCTTTCCCACCTGGTAGATTGCATCTCTCCTGGGCATATATTATGTCAGCAGAACATCCTGACATAAATTTTCTTTCACTTAAGTTCACAGGCAGTGTTCAGGAAAACTACCATTAGGAATTGTAAGAGTGAAAGTTGAAGCGGGTGGGATGCAGAGGGGTGGGGACGACAATTACGAACTGAATTGGAGGCATTGTTCTGATGCTGTGAAAGGTGCTTTTAAGTATATTAGTGATAATCCTGTGAAAGCCACCTTATTAATTCATTCAAAATAAAACAGCCATTATGTAGAAATTGTGACACAGAAGGAAAGAACATAATGATCCTTTTGTTACAAACATCTAAGGCAAATAAGTCAAGATTTAATCAGGGTTCCCTAAAAGAAATGTTAAGTGTTAGAATTAATGGGTCTTTTGAAAATATTTCTGAATATTAAAAAACTATTAAAATAATCTGAAAATACCTATTCTTTCTTCCCATATAGTTCTTTTCTCTCTTCCTTATACTAATAAGTCTCCCTAGAAGTTAAATATCTGTTTCAATTAACCTTACTTCTTGTTGACACTGAGCTCCCAATTATTAAAAAGTAGGACAGAAATAAATGGTTACCAAAATTAATAATATATGTAATTATATTCTATTCTCTACATTGGGTAGTAACAAAAGATACTCTCTCCAAATATTTTTGCATAAATTCTCATGCATATACAGAATAATATCCAAGCGTTTTCAAATTTTTGAATATTGGTCATCCCTTGGCTATATTAATAATGTATTGGAATGTATCCCAACTCTATCTCCTTTATTCTGACTTTCTTGTCTCATAATAGAGCTCATTAGACTGTAGGACTCTGCCTATACATGGAACAGAAGCCACATTGGTGGGGTGTTGAGTTTCTCTCAATACCATAATTACAGGTGCTTGCTAGTAATTAGCAAGATGGGTGTCATATAATTTTGAGAACCATCTTTCAATCCTGATCACTTTCTCACAGCAACATTCTCTGACAGGTATATTCATCTTTCAAATTTAAACATTGCAAGATCAAGAGACTTAAAATGACCAGATCCAAAAATCAGTGCTAAAAGAGGGAGCCCAAAAATTGAAATGATGATGATAACTATCCCACCTCTGAACTATTAGCTCCCTGTGTTTTCTTTTTTTTTTTTTTTGACATGAACCATTTTTAAAGTCTTCATTGAATTTGTTACAATATTGCTTATGTTTTATGTTTTTTGGCCCTGAGGCATGCAGGATCTTAGCTCCCCGACCGGGGATCGAACCCGCACCCCCTGCATTGGAAGGCTAAGTCTTAACCACTGGACTGCCAGGGAAGTCCCTTCCTCGTGTTTTTAGTGCCACTTGTATTGGTGGTTGAAATGCCTCCCTGACAAAATGACATGCTTGCTTCCCAGTTATTGAGAGAAGAGCTGGAAATTGGTGGCGTTACTGCTGCCCTATCCATAGCCGACATTCTCAGCTATAGCAAACATTCTAGAATCTGTCATTATTTTAAAACACCAACCAGAAGGTACAGCCATTTCCTTATAGCTATGAATAATTCATTGAATATTTCAGGTACTGAAGTCACTAAAAATAACAGGAAAGTTGAAGGCCCTGAGCTTAAAACAAAATCCTAACTATTGCTCAATACTGTTATTTTTTTTAAACATGACACCAGTCAAGCTAATTTCCTAAAGACTTTGCTTGTTGTATTTTAACATATTGGCTTCACAGCAAAATTCCAAGTACCTTCTGAAATATCGAACAAATGCTGAAGTCATTCTTATAATATTTCTCTAGTTCTTAAAATTTAAGTACAGATGAGATCTTACTTTCCGTTTACACTCTTATCCAGATGCCTTAACATGACTGACACTTGAATATTGAACCAGACTATGAGAGACTGAAAATTAGTTTGGAAAATCCTGTGGAGAAACTGGAATTGTGGGCAATAGCTCTATTTTTCCTTTTTTATTTTTCCATTTAAAAAATGTTTTTAGGGCTTCCCTGGTGGCTCAGTGGTTGAGAGTCCGCCTGCCGATGCAGGGGACACAGGTTCGTGCCCCGGTCTGGGAAGATCCCACATGCTGCGGAGCGGCTGGGCCCGTGAGCCATGGCCGCTGAGCCTGCGCATCCAGAGCCTGTGCTCCGCAACGGGAGGGGCCACAACAGTGAGGGCCCGCATACGCCAAAAAAAAAAAAAAAAGTTTTTATTGAGACATAAGTGACATAGAACATTATGTAAGTTTAAAGCGTACAACATGTTAGTTTGATACATTTATATATTGCAATATGATTACCACCGTAGCATTAGCTAACACCGCTATCCTTTCACATAATCATTATATCTTTTTTATGGTGAGCCCAATTAAGATCTAGTCTCTTAACAACTTTGAAGTTTATAATACAGCATTTTTTACTATAATCATTATTCTGTGCATTAGATCTCCAGAATTTACCTACTAGTTGCAAGTTTGTATCCTTAAACCACATCTCCCCAAATCCCCCACCCCCAGACACTGATAACCCCTGTTTCACTCTCTGTTTTATGAGTTAGGCTTTCTTCCATTTTGAAGATGGATACTCTATTCTGTTAGAGAAAAAAGTTCTGAATTTGGTAATGATAGATTAGGTTAATAACTACTAGCTATATATCCACGGGAAAATCAATCTGCCTCTCTAATCCTCTGTTTTCTCATCTGTTAAGTAGAGATATTAACACCTGCCTATAAGAGTGTTATACAGATCAATTGAGAAAGCATAAGTGAAAACCTTTTTAAACCATAAAACAGCACAGCAAATTAAGTAATATTGTGATTGATTTTAAAAGAAGGAAGTAAAATCACCATAAAGGAAATTTGGATAAGTTCCCTCTCTTATTTTGAGTTAAGGGTATTTTTTCATATTATTTTATTCACACAGTACATGAATAACTTATTGTAAAAGATTCACAAATATATGGAGAAAAATGAGAACTTTTTTTCTAATGAACTTGTTTAGGTTTTTTCCCCCTCAATGTAAACCATTCTTAATAGTTGAAAATATATTTTCTTCTTTCTTTATGCATTCAATCTGCTGTTGTTACATTTGAGACAGATGTGGGAAGGTGCTGTGGTTTCACCTCTGTGTGACCTTCTTTGTCATTTTTCCTGCTTGGAGTGTGTGGATCTTTTAGATGTGAAGAAATAGAAATCACCTTCTGGATTCAGGTGATGACAAACTGAATCATTAACATCCCCCCACCCCAAAAGCTTGATGTTCGAAATGTTAGAGGGTTTTTTTTTTTTTTCAGTGAAAAGATCCCATGATTCATCAATTTTAGGCTGTTAGTAACATGAACGTTTGAGAATCAAACTGACAGGAAAATAGCACCAAATCACTAATGTGGATCTTAAAAATGCTGCATAATTTGATTGCTCTGCTATTTTCAGTGGAATATAATGCCAAAATGATACCTTAGATCTGTTGAATATACAATTTCTTGTCAAACTTTTTTGAGATGTTTTTGAATTTTACATTTCAGATGTTTCTTACTAATCTAGAGGTACTGTGATGGAAAATAGCCACTAGTTTATTTGGGATTTCATAAAATTTTGTATCAAATCTTAATTGAAAATTTCTACTTACAGATTCTAAGAATCTTTATCTTAATTGTTAATAAAGATAATATATTTTTATGTTTTATATAACCACAATAGCTATACACCAAAAGCTAATTTTCATTTTTATAACTATTTTAGGAAGTGAGAAATCTACATCCATGATCTTTAAAATTTGTGCTTTTTTACCCCTAAAAATATGTTGAAAAACTACGTACCTCTTTACATATTTAGAGTTGACATATAAAACTTTTATTATAAATCTAATTAGTTGTAAAATATGTAATTTCTAGCATATCATAAATAGACATTTTAAAATAAAATTCTTTAATTGCATCTAATAGAATCTAAACCCTCAATCTATTTGATGCCCATATTTATTTATTTAGACAAATACCCAAACTCTTATTTGGGTATTGATGTGAAATATCTTACATCATTCCTTAATGTTTTTGAACTTATATTTATATTCTATGTAACTCTGGAAAGGTGAGGCACAGGGAGGTCAAATGAGTTGCCCAAGGTCACACAGCATGTATATGGTAGCTCTGGGTATGAACCCAGACTGCTTGCCTCAGAGTCTGTTATTTACATTTATTATCAACAATTCATTATTTACATTTTGAATTTAAATAAAATTTAAATATGTATGTTATTACCACATTATCTCCCTTCTTTTCCTTTTCTCTATCTAGAAACCTGCTAGTGGTATCCACTGTCTCTGATTAAGTCTGATTAAGGGCTTTTAAGTCTTGCTGTGCCTTGAGAGTTGTCAAGATTAAATACAATGCTGAGCCTTACTCTGGAAGAACTGACAACCCAGTGACTGCATCTGACAGTTTTCTCTATGTCACCCACAAAACCCATCCCACAGTGTGGAGGGTTCAAGGCATTTGGGAGGAGGCATCAAAATTATTTACGCTACAGCAAACACTGTGCCATCCATCTCAGACACATTATGACATTAGATACAGATAACACAACTTCTACATCAGACAGATGAAGAAACAGAAGCTTTGAGGGCTACTAAAGGCCATGGAATAGGGATGACCCAGGTCTACCTGGCTCCAGCCTGTGCAAAGCTGTCTCCCTCATCCCCTCACTGCCTCTGGCCATGTGGTCATCCCTAAATAAATTCTGATTGAACTGGATTCCATACCTCAAGTTTATATTCCATGAAGAGAATACTTACGGAAACCTTAGCTATTACTCAGGCCTCCCCACAATGTGAACTGTGGCAAGACGCCAGTCTTCCACAGAACATATTCTACTGTACCATTTCTTTCTTCTGGTTTCAGAATAAATTCCTTTCAGTAAGAGTCTGAAGGCTTAAACTGTGCCTTTTTCTTTGTAGCTGTGCATATATTGGACACAAACTATTTATGGGAGTTAAAATAAAGCTTCATTGAAATGGAAGATTTTTTTTTTAATTTGCCATGATACTATGCTAAACTCCAACAGGTTACGATTAAGGACATACACACCCAAAAAGTGAAATATCACAGAAATGACAAACATTTAGAGCCAGCAGGTTTTTCTCAGCTGCTTTGGAAAGGTAAAACTACATCTTTTTTCTCTCACATATGACCATATGTCTTTCACCATGATATAAGTGTTATTATATTCAAATTGCACTTTTGTTTATTCATTTCATCCTGACGGCAAATATTTAGGAAAGAGCTATAGGAAAATGTTTAAATGACTGATACTGCATTTGCTATCCAAAGCACAAATCAAGTTATCTCTAACAGCACTCAAATCCCTTTTCCATTTGAAACACAGATAATAAATTAAAATGTCAAAAATACACTTTGGCTTAAACATTTGTTTTGAAGATTAAAGATATGACCTGACTCTATTGTTAGTGAAAGTCAGACACATTCTGTTCTTTGGTGCATTGCAGCAGTGTGAGTCCATAAAAAGAAAAATCAGTTTTGGACTCTTCATCTTGAGTACTTGATATTTTTTTTAGGATACTTGTATTCGTGTGTCTTGAATACAGCAAGCTCATTTTTGTATAATATGGGAAGCAGATCTGGTACTGTGCAAAAACACAGGAAATGGATTCAGGATCTGTTTCTGCTTCTTGCTATGTAGATTTTGGGAAATTCATAATCTCAGTTTCCTCATCTATATAATGGGTATGATAGTGATGCCTGACTAATAGAATTGTTGCAAGTATTAAGTGTCATTATATGTGTAAATATCCTTACCATTTTACCTGACATGTAGTAAGGTAGTACAGACTCAATAATTGTCATTATTAATTGCATTACAGTTATTACACATGAGAAAGTTGGCTAGGGTAAGAAAGATTTGGAAACATTTTCCAGAGTGATTATAATCAAATAAGTGCAAAGTACACACAAGCATACTGAATGCTCGGAAAAGTGCTACACTGAAGAATGTTCCCAAGCTTTAATTAACCCAGCATTTTTCAATGTTGTTTACCAAGGACCGGTCCTCTCACACAACACCCTAAAACTTTGACGTGAACATCCTACAGAAATCAGAATAGTGATAAGTACCCCAATATCAAGCCGTTCCTTGGTGGGATTTATATTTGAGAAATGTGTTGGTTTTGCTGATGATGTTGGCTTTTAAAGTAAGGTATTTTTTTATAATAAAGGAATGCACAGTTATTACTGAAGTTTTGGAAAATTAAAAATATAAAATATAATGATTAATTACACTTAGGCTCATCTCCCACCCTCCCAGAAAAAGCATTGTTTTTTTTTAAGTTGGATTTTTAACTGAATATAAAACTTAAAAGATATGGTGGAATGTACATTAAAAGCTTATTACATGCACAATACTCCAAGCTATCAGTGTAGGGAAGTTACAAATTTTTCACTTCATTCAGCTGAGTTTTTAAAACATGAAACAAAATATGAAAGTTCTAATGCATGTGAGCTCTTCTAATAAAGAACAATGATCAACAGCAAAAAAAAAAAAAACGCAATCAAAAAATGGGCTGAAGACCTAAATAGACAGTTCTCCAAAGAAGAAATACAGATGGCCAACAGGCACATGAAAAGATGCTCAACATAGCTAATTATCAGAGAAATGCAAATCAAAACTACAATGAGGTACCACCTCACACCAGTCAGAATGGCCACCATTAAAAAGCCTACAAATAATAAATGCTGGAGAGGGTGTGGAGAAAATGGAAGCTTCCTACACTGTTGGTGGGAATGTAAGTTGGTGCAGCCAGGGTGGAAAACAGTATGGAAGTTCCTCAGAAAACTAAAAATAGAATTACCATATGATCCAGCAAACCCACTCCTGGGCATGTATCCGGACAAAACTATAATTCAAAAAGATACATGCACCCCTATGTTCATAGCAGCACTATTCACAATTACCAAGACATGGAAACAACCTAAATGTCCATCGACAGATGAATGGATAAAGAAGATGTGGTATATATATACAATGGAATACTACTCAGCCATAAAAAAAAAACAAAATAATGCCATTTGCAGCAACATGGATGCAACTAGAGATGATCATACTAAGTGAAGTAAGCCAAAAAGAGAAAGACAAATACCATATGATATCACTTCTATGTGGAATCTAAACTATGACACAATGAACCTATCTATGAAACAGAATCAGAATCCAAGACATAGAGGACAGACTGGTGGTTGTCAAGAGGAAAGGGGGTGGGGGAGGGATGAAGAGGGAGGTTGGGGTTAGCAGATGTAAGCTTTTATGTATGGAACGGATAAATGACAAGGTCCTACTGTATAGCACAGGGAACTGTATTCAGTATCCTGTGATAAACCACAATGGAAAAGAATATACTAAAAAAAGAATGTATGTACATGTATAACTGAATCACTTTGCTGTACAGCAGTAATTAACACAAGATTCTAAATCAACTATACTTCAATTTTTAAAAAAATTTTTTAATTAAAAAAAGAACAATGAGTCCTTCTGACGCAACAAGACTTGTTCTAGCAGCTCCTCTCCTAACTAATTACACCTGCTGAGGAAGAGCAAGGTTGCCGCTGGAATAAGGTCACCCCTTGTGGCTGTTCTTGCAGCTCAAGAACTCATTTTACACAACAGGCAAAACAAAAACCTGAAACCAAAATCCATTCTGTCACCATGACAGAACTTCAGAGCAGGATGAAACTTAGAGATGTTTAGAGAATTCGCGGCAGGCGCGTGTGTGGGCACGTGTTTCTGTGTCTACTGAACTCGAGTGAGCTCCTACGAGTTTTCTCCGGTATGACTTCTCAGATCCTGGCACTTAATCTTCCCGTATCTTTGGGGACCGGGTGAGAAAGAGTGCCAGTGAGAGCTCTCAAAAGCCCTAGGATCAAACCATGCAGTGATTCCCTATTAGGTCAGCACGTGTTTCTTTCTCATTAGGACAAACACCTGAGAGCAGAATTCCTCAATGGGTGAAACACCTGCACCCACGGCCTGCTCCCGAGTTCTGTGGGCTGATGGAGCACTCCTTAGACTCCCGGGGCCCAGCAGCCACAGAACAGGGGCGGCACTCCTTACGACGACTCACTAGAAATGAACAGGGCCATTGCGAGGCCAGGCCCAGCCCACCTCTCCTTTTGTCCACTGTGGGCAGCCCAAAACTCTTAAGGGTAACTTTAAGTCATTATAATCTCATTACAATTCACAGCAACAGAAACACACGCATCCGAGCGCCATGCCATTCTGCAAGGGGCGAAGGTTAAAGCACGAAGGGCCGTGCCGCCCTGGTCTCCCCACCGGCTGCCGTGTCCGTGGCTACACGGCCGCACGCCGCCCTTCGCCGCTTCCGGGGCCCCAAGGTCAAGGCGCGAAGCACGCCGCTCAGAAACCACCAAATCACTGCCACTGACCCCAGAACACGAGTGCCGGTTCCTGAGGGCCTCGCCGGGCCCGCCCTCGTCCACCGCCTACCTCCCCCCGGCAACCGACTAGGCCGGTGCAGGACGACCCGCGGGCCGCCGTCCCCGGGAGCCCCCGGGCCCGGCCAGACTCCAGCCCGCAGCTCCCGGGGCGCGCGCGGCGCCCGCCGGCCAGTCAAGCTGCCCCGCATCCCTTGGGACCCGCGCAGCACCTCACCCAAGCCCGGCCCGGCCACTCAATCCCCCAGCCCCCCAGACTTCAGCCCCCGGCCAGTCCACTCACCGAGCAGCAGCAGGAGCAGCGGCCGTCGCCGGGCCTTCGGGGGCCGCCATGGGCGCGAGCGGAGTTGTGCTGGGTCGGGGGGCTGACCCGGCGGAGTGAGGGCAGCTGGTCCCAGTGCGGCGCCCTCTGCAGGAAAGAAAGAAAAAAGCATTGTTAACCTGAGTTGCATGACTTTCCCTATTTTTTCTTCGTTTCTTTATTCGGTTTTTATTCGTATGTCTTACTTAGGCTCATTCTGCATCTAAAACCTGGTATGTAGCTTTTCCACTTAACATTTTAACAAGTTGTTCTAAACTTCATAGATTTTGTTGGTAAAATATTCTATTGTTTTCAAATGAGTTGCCATGCCATAAGTTACCTAACCATTAATTGATGATAATGTATTTATGCATTTACCAAGTTGTCATTCTTACAAACTAGTGTTAAACTCTCCAAAAATTCTAAAATTTTTAAATTCTAAAGTTCTCTTCCCCATATTTTGAACTACTTATTCACAGTGAAATCTGAGAACTGGGGTTAAAGTATCAGAGTTGTATTTACTAATTCACTTTTTAAAATAATTTATTTTATTTTATTTATTTATTTTTGGCTACGTTGGGTCTTCATTGCTGCATGCAGGCTTTCTCTAGTTGCAGCGAGCGGGGGCTACTCTTCATTGTGGTGCGCACGCTTCTCATTGCCGTGGCTTCTCTTGTTGCAGAGCACAGGCTCTAGACACATGGGCTTCAGTAGTTGTGGCTTGTGGGCTCTAGAGCACAGGCTCAGTAGTTGTGGCACACGGACTTAGTTGCTCTGCGGCATGTGGGGTCTTCCCCCGGCAGGGAGCAAACCTGTGTCCCCTGCAGTGGCAGGCAGATTCTTAACCATTGCGCCACCAGGGAAGTCCTAATTCACTTATTTATTCAACAGATACTTACTCACTTTTATCTGGGTATCAGTGCTAGGTGTGGTGCTAGGGCTGGGAGCTAATGGGATTCAGCCACGGATCCTGTCTTAAAGGACATGCTATCAGATTTTTAAGGCTATGGATGTATAGAGACAAATTGCTTTCCGTTAAAAGCATGGTCCAAATTAGTGCTATAGATTATCGTAATTAAACTCCAATGGCAGTTGTAGAAATATATTAAAAATATAGATACAGTTATAGATGCAGACATACAGATACTGTATATGGACATGTAGATATGAATTTGTCTTGGAGAGGAAGGTAGCATTATGATGAATGTGTGAACATCTCTCATTCTTCTCTTTTCATCCCAATTCCGCTTTAGTAGTAACCTATTTATCTAAAATATATGTAAATATCTGAATATCACTGCCAGTTATCTAATTTGAATATTATTTTTGCACGTATTTCCCAAAACAGAGACATCAAAAGAAATTCTTAAGTTTTTAATATATTTTAATTGATATTGTCAAATTGCTCCAGTATGATCTAGCCCTGGAGGAAATTCCAACCTGCCTCTAGGTCCTCAAATTCTCAGGTCATTTAATACTTAAAAATTCATTCAACAAATAGCATTCCAGCAAACTGCTTCCAAATGTTTCTCTCTCTCTACTCTGAATTCCCTCAAATTAATGCCACTCATAGAATCTTCCTTCCACCATTGCTATAGCAACTCAAAGTGGTTTCTCCCTTCTTTCAGTTCTCCCCAACCCAGCTACCAAATCAACACTCCTGAGACCTGATTCTGATCATTTCACCCTCTCAACCAGAAGCCTTTCATGACTCCCCACTAACCTCAGAGTAAGAATATCTGAAGACAATTTTTTCAAATCATATTTTCTCCTTCCTTTCAGGCAACTCCAGTTCCAGTTAAATCCAAATCCCCAGCTCCCCATACCCTTCACTTTTCCACCTACTTCCTTGATTCACTCTGTCTAGTTGATCTAGAAAGCCCCATGATGTCTACGTAGTGATAATAGTTGTCAAGATAACAGTTGTCAAGAATCAACTATCTGCTTTATGCCTGGAACTGAATGAGTGTTTCCAAATGTTATCTCGTGTGCTTTAATCATCACAGCCTCTATTTCACATTCAAAACAACTGTGATGACTTCAGTGACTTGTCCAAATTCACACAACTTGCTTAAATTTAGAGCTCTCTTGGACTCCAGAGTTCTTGTTAAACTTCAGTATATTCCATCATCCCAATACTACTTGGTTTTTGGTTTTGTTTTTTGGTTGATTTTTCTTTTTTGGGGGGGGCCACACCACGCATCTTACAGGACCTTATTTCCCCAACCAGGGATCTCACTGCCCCTGGCAGTGAGAATGCCGACTCCTAACTACCAGACTGCCAGGGAATTCCCAACTAGTTTTTTAATCACAGTTATCACCAAATTCATGAAGTCCTTTCCCTCATTCCAGTTAGAAGTGATTTCTCACTCTTCCAAGTTCCTGTAAATCTTACTCTGTATCTCTAGCTCATCACTGATTATGTTTCCTCTTCATTTATCTAGGTAATGTAAGGTCGGATCTTAACAAACGGCACGGCGAAACAGAGGAAAGCTTCAAGTGAGCTTTATTAGGGAGCGCTCCCGAGCGAGGTTCACTGGTCTGAGAGAAAGGGGGCCAGAGAAGTTGCACCCCGGCGACGGTTGGGCAAGATTTTATAGGGGAAGGAGGGAAAGGGGTGTGGTGAATCTGGGAGGGCGCAGGGTATTCCTTATTTGGTGGTCTTTTCAGGTATCCTGGGGGACCGTTAGTCCCGCCCCTCGAAAGGCGGAAAGGCTGGGCCGGGTTCAAAGTCCCCGGTCAGTTCCTGGAACTGGGTGGTCCGGAATGTCTCCAGGGCAGTTTCTGGAACTGGGTGGTCCGGCGAATTTCGGTCTGATGCAACCTGTGAATCTGATTGTGTTCCCCTGCCTCGGGCCAGTTGGCCTTACAGGTAATATGTCTTTTTTCAATTTTTTATCCATTCAATATTTTATAATTAATATTTTATTAAGTCTGGGCCTAGTAAATGGCAAGGACTTTGCTAGGCATCTGGACTATAAAACAAAGTAAACATGATCCTTGCTCTCAAAAAACATACAATTTACTTGTGTTAAGAAAACTCAAAATAAATATATACTTATACATTTTAACTAGTTCTGTGAAGCAAAAGCATGGAGTACAGGAGAAAATAAAGAAGGATCATATTGTGTATGTGGGCGGGGTGGAGGGGGTGAAGATTATTCAGAGTTGGCCTTAGTGAGGAAATAAACTGTCAGCCAACACATCAAGATGAAAAGAAATTAGCCAAGTAAAGAATGGGAACGTAGAGGAACAACATTCTAAGCAGAAGGAAAATCACAGGCAAATGTTTTGAAGCAAAAAAAGACTATTTTCCAAGAATTAAAAGAAGGTCATTCAAGGATGCAGTAAAAAGCTGTGCCATTGTCTGTGTGAATGGAGCCCCACAGGGTTTTGCAGTGGTGCCCTGAGGTCAAAATGCCTTGAGAGTGAACCAATGGACTGGAAAAGTAGAACTGCATCCCTGTGGAAAGGAAGGCAGGACCACATCATTCAACAGTCTGCTAAAGAGTTCACATCTACTTTAAGTGCAAAGGGAAGTCTCTTACAAGATTTAACCAGTGATTGCTATAATCCAATTTCAGATGTTTATTTATTCTTCTAGCAGGGAAACACTGTGGGTTGATACATCAATGCATACCTTTTATCTTTAATATGTCTTTAACTCCACAGTGCCTAAATAATTATTTGAGGATATCAGTTGTTTAATGCTTATTTCCTGAGATAAAATGAGTTAGCGTTTCTATCTTCATATAGGCATTGTCATTATGGCTATTTTCTTATATCCTTATGAGACAGGAGATAGATGGGCCCCAGGCTGAGCAGCTGGAGTCTGTCCCCTGTGGACAGATACTCCAAGATGAAGATGATAGCAGGAGCAAGGAGAAGGCTGGGCCCTGCCCAGATAAGAGATAAAGAGACCACATATTCCTCATTCTCAAAGTCAAGGAGACCTTCCCTACTACACATGTGCAGAAAGCCTCCTTGGAGGTCAAAGGGCGGGGGGCACCACCCCATAGTAGGTGATGTCAACCTACCCATAGGCCTCTTCACTAGAATCCATCTTGGCTAAGAGATGCGCATGCACACATGGGAGGACCCTGAGATAAACCAAATACGGACTTAGAACCAGGCAAAGCAAGATGATTGGCCAGAGGAAACCTGGAACAAATGCCCCATATAAGTGATTCAAACTACTATGAGGGCGTGACTCTCTGAGCCTGCATGTGTGGGTCTATTCACACATGTCTTTTTTCCTCCTAGTAAACACTTTACTTGTTTCACTACTTTCTGTCCTTTTGAGGGAATTCAGTTCTACAAAGCCGATGGGCCAGGGCCTTGTCACTGGCCACTGGTCTAGTGGTCAGGATTCAGCATTCTCACTGCCACAGCCTGACTTCAGTCTCTGGCTGGGGAACCAAAATCCTGCTTCAAGCCTCTGCAGGCTGAGGCCACTCAAAATGACTTACACCACCTCTCACTGGAGAATATGTGTGAAATTCTGCACCATTTTTCCCCCCAGGTGATATTTCTTTAATCATTTTTAATCAAGTTTGAACCTTCCCAAATAGCTGACTTGAGCTCATGATATTGTTGCTAGCTAGAAATGACCATGAACTACGAATGTTGGGTGCAAAGATGGCTTTGACAGTCTAAGTGTAAAAGAACTGTCAAGCTTTTCACTCTAAGGCTACAGGTTACAGAAAATTCAGAAATAAAGTTTGGTGTTCCCTTTGAATCAATTTGTCACATCCTCTGCTAATCCCATTTCCAAAAGGGTTTACTTTCTAACGGATTATATACTATAGCCCTTGACCTTTCTGAGAGGACTGAATAAAGTTGAATTTGTAGCAAGTTAGAGGTTGTATAGAATACTAGAAGACTGTCCTTTCCCAGTTGGAAATTCACTGGGTGGACTGATACAAATTTATTAGACTGGGGAGGAAAAGTCACTTATATTGCATACTGCCAATCAGTTGGTAGTAGCTGTATGGAGAAAGATTTGGAGACCACATTTGGGCTGGGGAAGAAATGATTAACGGCATCTGTCACATGTTCAGAAGGAGGAAATGGCATTTGGACACATGGTTATTTCTGCCCACGCTCATTTAGTATAGCCAGAGCTTTGAGTGGTGTTTCTAATATGAGAGAATTTAATCAAAACACGAAACAGGGGATTTAAAACAAGATTTTAAAGAATGGCAAAAAACACTATCCAGTATTAAAAAGGCTTGTGAAATTAAAAATAATGTTCAAAGGGCTAGTAAATCAATAAGAAAAATGACCTCAAAATAAATTTGGGTAATAAGCCCAAGCACATATTGATTGTTTCAATAGTCCTTTATATTTAGCTTACTTGCTGAATTGTCCTCTAAATTTCTCATCATTGCTACCTTGACCCTCTCAGATTTTCACATGGAGAATCTGCTGGTAATTATAACAAATTCCATTGCAACTTCCAAATATCTAAATATTTTTTTCTTATTGCATTGACTAGAAGTTCTTTAAAAATAAAAATAATGAAGGAGGGAGTGTACATCATTTTTCTGTTCTTACCTTGAATGAAATTATTTTAATATTTTACCACTGAGAGTCAGAGATTACAATAAGGGTTTTTTTTAATCAAAATAGAATTTACATTTTATAAATAATTTTTCTGACATGAATTGATATGATTCATATGATTTTTTCACCTTTGAATTATTATGTAATATATTTCCCAATATTGATGAAATAAACATACTTGATTATGTTGTATTATTCATGCTCCAATGATTAATATACCAATATTTTATTTTAAGATTTTTGTTTCAATGTTTGAAAAATGAGAATTGCCCAAATATTTTTTTCTTATGTATAACTATTGGTAAGATTATTGTGTCAACACTATGCTTGTTTAATAAAATTCTGTACTTTGTTGCAATTTATGTTCTGGGAGCAACTTTAAGGTACTGGTTAAGAATCTAGGCTCCCACAAATCAAAACAGTATGGTACTGGCATAAAGAGACACATAGATCAATAGAACAGAATAGAGAGCCCAGAAATAAACCCACACTTATGCAGTCAATTAATTTAGGACAAAGGAGCCCAGAATATACAATGGGGGAAGAATAGTTTCTTCAATAAATGTTGGGAAACTAGAGCACCACATACAAAAAAAGTGAAACTGGACCACTATCTTACACCATACAGAAAAATCAACTCAAAATGGATTAAAGTCTTGAATGTAAGATCTGAAATCATCAGAATCCTAGAAGAAAGCATAGGGGTAAGTTACTTGATATCAGTCATGGCAATGATTTTTTGGATTTGATGCCAATAGCAAAGGCAACAAAAGCAAAAATAAACAAATAAGATTACATCAGACTAAAAAACTTCTGTACAGCAAGGGAAGCCATCAACAAAATGAAATGGCAACCTATAGGGTGGAAGAAAATATTTGCAAGTCATATCTGATAAAGGGTTAATACCCAACATATATAAAGAGCTTAACAACTCAATAGCAAAACAAAAACAAAACCCCCAAACAATCCAATATAAAAATGGGCAGAGGGAGCTTCCCTGGTGGCGCAGTGGTTGAGAATCCGCCTGCCGATACAGGCGACGTGGGTTCGTGCCCTTGTCCGGGAGGATCCCGTGTGCCGCAGAGCAGCTGGGCCTGTGAGCTGTGGCCGCTGGGCCTGCACGTCCGGAGTCTGTGGTCCGCAACAGGAGAGGCCATGATGGTGAGAGGCCCGCGTACTGCAAAAAAAAAAAAAAAAAAAATGGGCAGAGGAGCTGAACAGACATTTTTCCAAAGAAGAAAGACAAGATGGCCAACAGGTACATGAAAAGGCGCTCAGCATAACTAATCATCAGGGAAATACTAATCAAAACCACAATGAGATACCACTTCACACCTGTTAGAATGGTTATTATCGGAAAGATAAGAAATAGCAAGTGTTGACGAGGATGTGGGGGAAGGGAAACCCTTGTGCACTGTTGGTGGGAACATAAATTGGTGCCGCCACAATGGAAAGCAGTTTGAAGCTTCCCCCCAAAACTGAAATAGCAATCCGGCAATCCCACTCTGGTATTTATCTGAAGGAAGAGAAATCACTATCTTGAAACGACATCTGCGCCCCTTTGTTTATTACAGCATTGTTTAAAATAGCCAGGACATGGATACAACTTAAGTGTACATGATGAATGAATGGATAAAGCAAGCATGGAATATTCAGCCATAAAAAGAAAAAAAAGTCCTGCCATTTGCAACAACATGGATGGACTTTGAAGGCATTATTCTAAGTGAAATAACTCAGACAAAGAAAAATACTGTACAATCTCACTTATATGTGGAATCTAAAACACACCCGAACTGATAGATTCAGAGAAGAGATTGGTAGTTGCCAGATATGGGGAGTAGGGGGTGGACAAAATGGGTAAAGATGGTCAAAAGGTATAAACATCCAGTTATTTGATAAACAAGTCCTCAGGATGTAACATACAGCATGGTGACTATAATTAACAATACTGTATTGTATATTTGAAAGTTGCTGAGAGAATAGATCTTAAAAAATTCTCATTAGAAGAAAAAAAATTGTAACTATGTGTGGTGATGGATCTTAACTAAACTTGTTTTGCAATATACACATATATCAAATCATATAATACAATGTTATATGCTAGGTATATCTCAATAAAATTTAAAAAAAGAATCTAAGCTCTCAGTTGTGAGCTATTGGGGTTAGAAATCCAGTTTCATTACTTGCTAGTGTTCCCCATTTGTAAGAAAAGAGATAACAATTGTATCTACCTCATAAGATTGTGAATATTAAATGATAGTTCACACCAAGTACTTACCAGGCTTTGTGGCAAGTAATAAGTACTCAATAGCTATACAAACACATACACATAGGCACACTCAAAGAAACATAAAACTTGAGAATGTATTATATTTTAAAAGCTTCATAAAATTTGCAAGTAAATTAGTGACAACCTAATGCCTCTTGGACGCTTAATTCTTTGAAATCTCTCCCCTCTTTCTCCTATGTGTTTCCTTTTCAAGGCTCTCTGCCTCTTTTGTCTTTTTTACATTTAATTTGTATTAGCCCAGATAGCAACTATTTCAGTGAGATTCTGAAAACGTATTGGTGAGTTATAGTTTTTTTTTCTTTACATCTTTATTGGAGTATAATTGCATTACAATGGTGTGTTAGTTTCTGCTGTATAATAAAGTGAATCAGCTATATATATATACATATATCCCCATATCTCCTCCCTCTTGCATCTCCATCCCACCCTCCCTATCCCACCCCTCTAGGTGGTCACAAAGCACCGAGCTGATCTCCCTGTGCTCTGTGGCTGCTTCCCTCTAGCTATTTTACATTTGGTAGTGTGTATATGTCCATGCCACTCTCTCACTTCGTCCCAGCTTAGCCTTTCCCCTCCCCGTGGCCTCAACTCCATTCTTTACGTCTGCATCTTTATTCCTGTCCTGCCCTAAGTTTTTCAGGACTTTTTTTTTTAGATTCTGTATATATGTGTTAGCATATGGTATTCGTTTTTCTCTTTCTGACTTACTTCACTCTGTATGACAAACTATAGGTCCATCCACCTCATTACAAATAACTCAATTTCATTTCCTTTTATGGCTGAGTAATATTCCATTGTATATATGTGCAACATCTTTTTTATCCATTCATCTGTTGATGGACACTTAGGTTGCTTCCATGTCCTGGCTACTGTAAATAGAGCTGCAATGAACATTGTGCTACATGACTCTTTTTGAATTATGGTTTTCTCAGGATATATGCCCATTAGTGGGATTGCGGGGTCGTATGGTAGTTCTATTCTTAGTTTTTAAAGGAACCTCCTTACTGTTCTCCATAGTGGCTGTATCAATTTACATTCCCACCAACAATGCAAGAGTGTTGCCGTCTCCCCACACCCTCTCCAGCATTTATTGTTTGTAGATTTTTTGATGACAGCCCTTCTGATCAGTGTGAGGTGATATGTCATTGTGGTTTTGATTTGCATTTCTCTAATGATTAGTGATGTTGAGCATCCTTTCATGTGTTTGTTGGCAATCTGTATATTTTCTTTGGAGAAATGTCTATTTAGGTATTCCACCCAGTGTTGGATTGGGTTGTTTGATTTTTTTTTTGATATTGAGCTGCTTGTATATTTTGGAGTTTAATCCTTTGTCAGTTGCTTCATTTGCAAATATTTTCTCCCATTCTAAGGGTTGTCTTTCGTCTTGTTTATGGTTTCCTTTGCTGTGCAAAAGCTTTTAAGTTTCATTAGGTCTCATTTGTTTATTTCTGTTTTTATTTCTATTTCTCTAGGAGGTGGGTCAAAAAGGATCTTGCTGTGATTTATGTCATAGAGTGTTCTGACTCTGTTTTCCTCTAAGGGTTTTATAGTGTCTGGCCTTACATTTAGGTCTTTAATCCATTTTGAGTTTATTTTTGTGTACCGTGTTAGGCAGTGTTCTAATTTCATTCTTTTACAGGTAGCTGTCCTGTTTTCCCAGCACCACTTATTGAAGACACTGTCTTTTCTCCATTGTATATTCTTGCCTCCTTTATCAAAGATAAGGTGACCATATGTGCGTGAGTTTATCTCTGGGATTTCTATCCTGTTCCATAGATCTGTATTTCTGTTTTTGTGCCAGTACCATAAAGTCTTGATTACTGTACCTTTGTAGTAGAGTCTGAAGTCAGGGAGCCTGATTCCACCAGCTCCATTTTTCTTTCTCAAGAGTGCTTTGTCTATTCAGGGTCTTTTTTGTTTCCATACAAATTGTGAAATTTTTTGTTCTAGTCTTGTGAAAAATGCCATTGGTAGTTTGATAGGGATTGCATTGAATCTGTAGATTGCTTTGGGTAGTAGAGTCATTTTCACAATGTTGATTCTTCCAATCCAGGAACATAGTATATCTCTGCATCTGTTTGTATCATCTTTAATTTCTTTCATCAGTTTCTTATAGTTTTCTGCATACAGGTCTTTTGTCTCCTTAGGTAGGCTTATTCCTAGGTATTTTATTCTTTTTGTTGCAGTGGTAAATGGGAGTGTTTGCTTAAATTCTCTTTCAGATTTTTTCATCATTAGTGCATAGGAATGCAAGAAATTTCTGTGCATTAATTTTGTATCCTGCAACTTTACCAAATTCATTGATTAGCTCTAGTAGTTTTCTGGTAGTATCTTTAGGATTCTTTGTGTGTAGTATCATGTCATCTGCAAAGAGTGACAGCTTCATTTCTTTTCCGATTTGGATTCCCTTTATCTCTTTTTTCATCACTGATTGCCATGGCTAAAACTTCCAAAACTATGTTGAATAATTCTGGTGAGAGTGGACAACCTTGTCTTGTTCCTGACCTTAGAGGAAATGCTTTCAGTTTTTCACCATTGAGGACGATGTTAGCTGTGGGTTTTTCATATATGGCCTTTATTATGTTGAGGAAATTTCCCTCTATGCCTCCTTTCTGGAGTGTTTTTATCATAAATGGGTGTTGAATTTTGTTGAAAGCTTTTTCTGCATCTATTGAGATGATGATATGGTTTTTCTCCTTCAATTTGTTAATATCGTGTATCGCATTGATTGATTTGCATATACTGAAGAATCCTTGCATTCCTGGGATAAACCCTACTTAATCATGGTGTATGATCCTTTTAATGTGCTGTTGGATTCTGTTTGCTAGTATTTTGTTGAGGATTTTTGCATCTATGTTCATCAGTAATATTGTCCTGTAGTTTCCTTTCTTTTTGACATCTTTGTCTGGTTTTGGTATCAGGGTAATGGTGACCTCATAGAATGAGTTTGGGAGTGTTTCTCCCTCTGCTATATTTTGGAAGAGTCTGAGAAGGATAGGTGTTAGCTCTTCTCTAAATGTTTGATAGAATTCACCTGTGAAGCCATCTGGTCCTGGGCTTTTGTTTGTTGGAAGATTTTTAATCACAGTCCCAATTTCAGTGCTTGTGATTTGTCTGTTTATATTTTCTATTTCTTCCTGGTTCACTCTTGGAAGGTTGTGCTTTTCTCAGAATTTGTACCTTTCTTCCAGTTTGTCCATTTTATTGGCATATAGTTGCTTATAGTATTCCCTCATTATCATTTGTACTTCTGCAGTGGCAGTTTTTACTTTTCCTTTTTCGTTTCTAATTCTATTGATTTGAGTCTTCTTGCTGTTTTTTTCTGGATGAGTCTGGCTAATGGTTTATCAATTTTGTTTATCTTCTCAAAGGACCAGATTTTAGTTTTATTGATCTTTGCTATCGTTTCCTTCATTTTTTTTCATTTATTTCTGACCTGATCCTTATGATTTCTTTCCTTCTGCTAACTTTGGGGGTTTTTTGTTCTTTTTTCTCTATTCGCTTTAGGTGTATGGTTAGGTTGTTTATTTGAGTTGTTTCTTCTTCTTGAGGTAGGATTGTATTGCTGTAAACTTCCCTCTTAGATCTGCTTTTGCTGCATCCCATACGTTTTGGGTCATCATGTTTTCATTGTCATTTGTCTCTAGGTTTTTTTTTTTCTTTTTGCGGTATGCAGGCCTCTCACTGTTGTGGCCTCTCCCGTTGTACAGCACAGGCTCCGGATGCGCAGGCTCAGCAGCCATGGCTCACGGGCCCAGCCGCTCCGCGGCATGTGGGATCTTCCCGGACCGGGGCACGAACCCGTGTCCCCTGCGTTGGCAGGCGGACTCTCAACCACTGCACCACCAGGGAAGCCCATCTCTAGGCATTTTGTGATTTCCTCTTTGATTTCTTCAGTGTCTCTTGGTTATTTAGTAGTGTATTGCTTAGCCTCCATGTGTTTGTAATTTTTACAGACTTTTTCCTGAAGTTGATTTCTAGTCTCATAGAGTTGTGGTCAGAAAAGATACTTGATATGATTTCAATTTTCGTAAATTTACCAAGGCTTGATTTGTGACCCAAGATATGATCTACCCTGGAGAATGTTCCATGAGCACTTGAGAAGAAAGTGTATTTTGTTGGTTTTGGATGGAATGTTCTATAAATATCAATTAAGTCTATCCTGTTTAATGTATCATTTAAAGCTTGTGTTTCCTTATTTATTTTCATTTTGGATGATCTGTCCATTGGTGAAAGTGGGGTGTTAAAGTCCCCTACTATGCTTGTTACTGTCGATTTCCCCTCTTATGGCTGTTAGTATTTGTGTTATATATTGAGGTGCTCCTACGTTTGGTGCATAAATATTTACTGTTGTTATATCTTCTTCTTGGATTCCTCCCTTGATCATTATGTAGTGTCCTTCTTTATTTTAAAGTCTATTTTATCTGATATGAGAATTGCTACTCCAGCTTTCTTTTGATTTCCATTTGCATGGAGTATCCTTTTCCATCCCCTCACTTTCAGTCTGTATGTGTCCCTAGGTCTGAAGGGGGTCTCTTATAGACAGCATATATATGGCTCTTGTTTTTGTATCCATTCAGCCAGTCTATGTCTTTTGCTTGGAGCATTTAATGCATTTACATTTAAGGTAGTTATCAATATGTATGTTCATATTGCCATTTTCTTAATTGTTTTGCGTTTGTTATTGTAGGTCTTTTCCTTCTCTTGTGTTTCCTGCCTAGAGAAGTTCCTTTAGCATTTATTGTAAAGCTGATTTGGTGGTGCTGATTTCTCTTAGGTTTTGCTTGTCTGTAAAGGTTTTCATTTCTCCATCAAATCTGAATGAGATCCTTGCTGGGTAGAGTAATCTTGGTTGTAGGTTTTTCCCTTTCATTAGTTTAAATAAGTCTTGCCACTCCCTTCTGGCTTGCAGAGTTTCTGCTGAAAGATCAGCTGTTAACCTTATGGGGATTCCCTTGTATGTTATTTGTTGTTTTTCCCTTGCTGCTTTTAATATTTTTTCTTTGTATTTAAGTTTTGATGGTTTGATTAATATGTGTCTTGGGGTGTTTCTCCTTGGATTTATCCTGTATGGGACTCTCTGTGCTTCCTGGACTTGACTGACTATTTCCTTTCCCATATTAGTGAGGTTTTCAACTATAATCTCTTCAAACACTTTCTCAGTCCCTTTCTTTTTCTCTTCTTCTTCTGGGACCCCTGTAATTCACATATTGGTGTGTTTAATGTTGTCCCAGAGGTCTCTAAGACTGTCCTCAATTCTTTTCATTCTCTTTTCTTTATTCTGCTCTGTGGTAGTTATTTCCACTCTTTTATCTTCCAGGTCACTTATCCATTCTTCTGCCTCCATTATTCTGCTATTGATTCCTTCTAGAGAATTTTTAATTTCATTTGTTGTGTTATTCATCATTGTTTGTTAGCTCTTTAGTTCTTCTAGATCCTTGTTAATTGTTTCTTGTATTTTCTCCATTCTATTTCCAAGATTTTGTATCATCTTTACTATTATTTCTCTGAATTCCTTTCCAGGTAGACTGCCTATTTCCTCTTAATTTGATTGGTCTGGTGGGTTTTACCTTGCTACTCCCTCTGCTGTGTGTTTCTCTGTCTTTTCATTTTGCTTAACTTTCTCTGTTTGGGATCTCCTTTTTGCAGGCTGCAGGTTCGTAGTTCCCGTTGTTTTTGGTGTCTGCCCCCAGTTGCAGTTGGTTCAGTGGGTTGTGTAGGCTTCCTAGTGGAGGGACTAGTGCCTGTGTTCTGGTGGATGAGGCTGGATCTTGTCTTTCTGGTGGGCAGGACTGCATCTGGTGGTGGGTTTTGGGGTGAACGTGACCTTATTATGATTTTAGGCAGCCTCTCTGCTAATGGGTGAGGTTGTGTTCCTGTCTTGCTAGTTGTTTGACATAGGGTGTCCAGCACTCTATCTTGCTGGTCATTGAGTGGAGCTGGGTCTTAATGTTGAGATGGAGACCTCTGCGAGAGCTTTCACCATTTGATATTGCATGGAGCTGGGAGGTCTCTGGTGGACCAATGTCCTGTACTTGGCTCTCCCACCTCAGAGGCACAAGCCTAACACCCAGCCGGAGTACCAAGACCCTGTCAACCACACGGCCAGGTACATGGGGAGTTTCTTGCCTTTTGGGAAGTCTGAGGTCTTCTGCCAGTGTTCAATAGGTGTTCTGTAAGAGTTGTTCCACATGTAGATGTATTTGTGATGTATTTGTGGGGAGGAAGGTGACCTCCACATCTTACTGCTCTGCCATCTTGAAAGTCTCCTACATAGGTTTTTAAATATATAATTAGCTGCTTCATCCCCTCTCAATTCAGGTTATATCCCATTTCTCTCTCCTAATAATTTTTTCTTCTTCAACATTGTCAGAAATTTGTCTGTTTATCAGTGTCTCCCAAGACCAGCTCTTGAATTAAACACTTGGTTTTTCTTCTTTTGGCTTTCTAATTTATTGATTTCTATCTTTATTGATTTCTTTCTCTCCTTTTGATTTTTATTTTCTGGAATGCATGGTCTCTGCCTGGCTGAGGATGCACAGTGGCAGGGAGGGGGTTGGGGCCTGGAGAGGAGACATGGGTCATCACCTGCAGCTAATGTTGATATGAGGCTGGCTCTGTTTCCAACCCTAGTGTAGACTCTGGGCCTCTGGCTCAAGCATCATGTGGGAGAGTGGTTGTGTGGCAGAGGCACAGAGCATCCTCTTGTCTGTCATATGTGGTCTCTCAGACAGTTCTAGCATAAGAATGCGTGGTTTGAAATCAGAGACCTAGATTTGAGTCCAGACTCTTCTACTTATTAACTTTGTGAAAAATTCCTTTACTTCTTTAAACCTCATTTTCCTCATCTGTGAAAAGGGCACAATAATAGTATTTTCCTCCAAGGGTTATTGTAAGGATTAAATGAGATAATGCAGGGACTTCATTTATTTCACTGGCATGTCCCTCCTGATAAATATTGATGTGTGTGTATGTGTGTATATAAAATATTTCTTGAATTAATAATTCAAAAATATTGCTTCAGTGAGCCTATGGAATTTCCACCTAGCCTTAAAACACTACATATTACTGGAACCCAATCTTGTGAAGAGATTGGAAAGCTCGCTGAACCTCTGCAGCTATTACATGATAAAAATGATTGAAGCCACTTGCCAACATAAAAGTGCCTTGTGCACAGTTATTAATAATACTGAGCAGTGCCCATTATAGAAAACCTGCAGCTTTTATGCTTCCATAATTTTAGGCATGCTATCATCCTCTCAAGAAAGAAGAATCACCTCCAACACAAATCCTACCAGCTCTCTATTTTCCAATAAAGAGAACCTTGCAAATGATGAAAACAGTGGCAGGTCCTTTCACTAGCCCCACTCACAGGTGGGGAAGGGATGTAAATGAGGAGCATTTACCTTGCCCTCCACAAATCACCACATGCTTGGTGGTTTCCAAGCTGACAGCAAGATCTTCCATTAACAGAGATGGGAAGGGAAGTGCTCCTCCTTCGACAAAGAGCCATTTCTTTCTTTTTTTTTTAAATTAATTAATTTATTTATTTTAGTTTTGGCTGTGTTGGGTCTTCGTTTTCGTTTCTGTGCGAGGGCTTTCTCTAGTTGCAGCGAGCGGGAGCCACTCTTCATCGCCGTGCGCGGGCCTCTCACTGTCGCAGCCTCTCTTGTTGTGGAGCACAGGCTCCAGACGCGCAGGCTCAGTAGTTGTGGCTCACGGGCCCAGTTGCCCCGCGGCATGTGGGATCTTCCCGGACCAGGGATCAAACTCCCATCCCCTGCATTGGCAGGCAGATTCTCAACCACTGCGCCACCAGGGAAGCCCAAAGAGCCATTTCTGAATAGGCACTTCCTTACGATAAAAAGGGCATGAAAAAATCATTTGGAGAAAAATAACCTAAATGGATTCCCAAAAGCAAACTGCATATTCTTGTACATGGCATGTACTACCACCACTTATTTGAGGGAAGATACTTAGAGAAAATCTTTGACATTCTAGAAGCCTCTCCTCTTTTTTAGATGAGTTTTTTTGTTTGTTTTGTTTTGTTTTGTTCGGTATGCGAGCCTCTCACTGTTGTGGCCTCTCCCGTTGCAGAGCACAGGCTCCGGACGCACAGGCTCAGCAGCCATGGCTCACGGGCCTAGCCGCTCCGCGGCATGTGGGATTTTCCCGGACCGGGGCACAAACCTGTGTCCCCTGCTTTGGCAGGCGGACTCTCAACCACTGCGCCACCAGGGAAGCCCTAGATGAGTTTTTATAATGACTCTACTTCCTGTTTAGAGGCAGGAAATTGTTTATTATTCTGCATTGCTGTGTATAAATTTTTTTAATTAGAATGTAATTTGTTGGGCTGATAGCAAATATATAACATTTATACTATATAAAACAGAAGTCAGCCTCTATAAACTGCATAAAATGATGATAGAAAAATTACTATTTGAACAGAGTAAACATTTTAATCATAACCAGGGCACTGAAGAGCGAGTACCCTGAGAGAAAGTTATCTGTAAGATTAAGTAAAAACCCTTGAATATGAGGATCCAGAGATCAGAAAAAAAATGTGAGGGGAGGGACAGGTCAAGAGCTGGTGCTGACAGCCCTCTCTTTGGTAAGAACCATAGGTCACAGTCACCCACTTGAGGGGATAACATTCTCAGTAAGTCACTCCAGACATGAGCTTCATGGACAACTTCCTCCTCAGCATCCTCACAGGTAAGCGTTCCAGCTGCTCTGCTCATCTGCCTGTGAGAATCAGAAAGCTACCCAAACTTGCCATGCCATTTCTTGGGTATCTGTTCTGTCAGCTAAAAAGTTGGAAAAAAAAAGATTGGGGTTTCATTTTGAAGAGGTAGGTGGGGAAGGAAAACTACAGTTTAAGATGAGTAGCTTCTATTTTTTCCCTTTGTCACTAAGTAGTCTTGAGGCAAAACTGTCTTTTACAAAAAAGACTACCTGTGATTTTTTTTGAAACAAGATCCCAGTAAACTAATGCTTCCTCCTTTGATGGAGCCATTATTAGAGCTTGAGCCCATGATATTAAATGTTACAGTCTTTAAAAAATTATCGGGGGACTTCCCTGGTGGCGCAGTGGTTAAGAATCCACCTGCCAATGCAGGGGACATGGGTTCGAGCCCTGGTCCGGGAAGATCCCACATGCCGCGGCGCAACTAAGCCCGTGCGCCACAACTATTGAGCCCACGTGCCGCAACTACTGAAGCCCGTGGGCCTAGAGCCCGTACGCCTAGAGCCCATGCTTCACAACAAGGGAAGCCACTGCAATGAGAAGCCCGAGCACTGCAATGAAGAGTAGCACCCACTTGCCACAACTAGAGAAAGCCCGTGCACAGCAACAAAGACCCAATGCAGCCAAAAATAAATAAATAAAATAAATAATTTTTAAAAAATAAACATAAAATTTTTTTAATTAAAAATAAATAAAAAATTATTGGTCATTTACATCATAATGTGAAAAGAGGTGAACTATGTTTTTCATGTTATGTATCTTTTCCCAAGTTTCTATTACATATCAGCTGCTAACAGGTTACGATAGGAGATGCTTAATACATAAGAAACTTTTTTCAAGATGAGCCTCTTATGGCTTCTTGCATGTTTCCTGAGGATTTTCTGAATTCAATATTCAAGTATCAGTCGAAAATCTCCAGGACTTAGTAGTGTAACAATGTTCCACTCTACATTTCTTATCCAGTGATAATGTTTCCATTGTGTGGAATTATGTTTCTCTTGCCCAATATAGATGTAAGATTAATTTAGAGTATTTGGTGGAACAGATGTTATACTTGGAAGATAAGGAGCAGGAAATCCCTCTGGATAAATAACTCTGAGAGGAAAGGCCACAGTGAAAAGTTGGGTTCCATCAACTTTCAGTTAAAGTTCCTTCCTCCCATTGTCAAGCAGAATACAAAAGTTTTTCTTATTTTCAGAAAATGATGAAATTGGGAAGGAATGTGAAATGCTTCAGAGGAACGGAAAGGGCATTTCCTTTCCTTGTTATAGCTTTGCTCGGGATCTTTATTAAAAGATAAACCTGAATCCTGCCTGCATTTGCTCTCACAGTGTTGTGGGAACTATCATAGCCATGAAATCTCTTGTGATTTTGTCTTTTTTTTTTTTAAGTAAATTTATTTATTTATTTTTGGCTGCATTGTGTCTTTGTTGCAGCACGCAGGCTTTCTCTAGTTGTGGTGAGCAAGGGTTACTCTTCATTGCGGTACACGGGCTTCTCATTGCAGTGGCTTCTCTTGTTGTGGAGCACGTGCTCTAGGTGCATGGGCTTCAGTAGTGGTGGCACATGGGCTCAGTAGTTGTGGCTCGCAGGCTCTAGAGCACAGGCTCAGTAGTTGTGGTGCACGGGCTTAGTTGCTCTGCGGTATGTGGAACCTTCCCAGACCAGGGCTCGAACCCGTGTCCCCTGCATTGGCAGGCGGATTCTTAACCACTGCACCACCAGGGAAGTCCCCAGAGTTATCTTTATTGAACTTACTCAAGGAGTAGTAAAGGTACTGGTAACAGCACCCACCTGCAAATCTTGCTGGTAGAACTACCTGGTGAAACCAGGAAAGGGATCAGGGTTTTAGCAAGCAAACTGAAAACTACAGACAACATAGACACCTCTCGCCCCCTATTGTTAAAAATGTATAAATCTGGAAATACATCCAGCTAGACTCAGCACCAGGTACTCCTCTTTTGACTTGTGATTGGGGCCGTTACCCATGCAGAGAGCTTCTTATTACTTTCACCAACCTACCAGATGGCCCAGTCAGTCCATGCCTTCATTATTATTGTAGCCAAGTGGATATTGTCATGTCAAGTATGAGGAACGGACTGGTTAGGAGGGCTCCAGCGTACACAAAGCTGCCGTGGAGAGCCCTGCTAATTGCCCTGTGGTCCAAACTCAGCATCACTGTGATTCCCTGACAACAGTCCAGATGGCTGCAGCCTCTACTGTAGGCATGCCAGCTTGGGAAGGAGGGCACTGACACCTGCTCAAGGAAGACGGCTGAGCCCATTAATTCTGATTTACAAAGATGACATGGATTCCAGAGTGCTGGCCAGGTGGGGCCCCATAGTCCATTTTTAGAAACCAGTCACTGAGGTCTCCTCATCCATCCACTTCCCTGCCCTCTGGCCTTGCTTGTAACACAAAGTTACTTGCAGCCTTTAAACTCTGTTTGCTCTCTAGCTGTATTGCTGGCAGAAAGCAGTGCAGTTTATCAACATTATCTCATATCGGCAGATCCCAGACAGTGAAATGGTAGTTGCTGGGGTCATTAAAAGATACTTCCACACTCTTCCTGGTGCAGAATTTATAGAGCCTCCCGGTGTAAGGTCCTGGAAAGTACAGATCGTCTCATTATATGAAATGACAACCTAGCACCTCAGAGATAGGGTAATTCCAAGTACTCACGGGCCTCAGGTACAACTGGGCTTTTGAGGCTTGTTAAAAATGATGCTGATAAACTTTTAAGATTTTTATGAGATTCATCTTTTCCTATGCTCAGGCTTTCAAGGAAAAATATGCTTGCTTCACCCCACAAAGCTCCTGCAAATCCTTTTCTGAGCAAATTCATATTCCTTTCTTATCAAGTTTGCTTTTTGTACTTGCCTGTATTTCCACACATATGTGTGGGTTTTTTTGGGCTCCTCAGAAGTGAAGGCTGAGACAGGGATTCTTATGCACATGGTTTATTGAAGGAGCGCTCTGAGGAAAATGAAAGTGGGGGGAGCAGGGTGGGGCAGAGAAAGGAGCTGAGCAAAGCAGTGGCCTCAGCTTGATCCCACAGGGACCGTGGACGATGAGTTATACCCCAGAGTTGGTTGCACCTTGTGGTAAGGAAGCCATTCTCTTGGCCCTCTGTCAGTGAGTCATAGTCCTTGATGTGGAGGAGGGATGGGCAGGGTTTGCTGTAACTCTCAGGCAAGAAGGATTTAGCTCGGTGGAAGGGCAATCCATGGTCATCACGATGTTGATGCTCCATCACCTGGGAATTTGTTAGACCTGTCAATTCTCAGGGATCTCCTCAGATCTACTAAATCAGAAACTCTGGAAATGGGGCCCTGAACTCTGAGGGTCAACAAACCCGCCAGGTGATTATGAATCATAATATTATTTGAGATCCACTCTTTTACGTCAGTTCCCTGAAGAATGGGGTCATCACTCACAGCAGCTGCAAGATGGGGGCACAAGCCTGGTGAAGGAGATTGATGATTTCTATCAGGTCTCAGGAAAGCTTTGTACAAAGAAAGAAAAATGGAGGCTAAATCTTAAGTCTGAGGAGACGTTAATTGGGTAAAAGAGGTGGATTTCTAGGCAAAGGGAGAATCATATATGAAGGTTCTAAAGTGAAAAAAGGTTATAGTTTATTGAAGAACTGACTGAAGAGTAATATGGCCAGAGCATCAAGCGCAAGGTAAATAATGGTGCCAAGTGAAAGTTGAAAGGTAGGCTGGGGTCAGAAGGGTGATTCTAATGGCTAAAAATAACTGCAGTTAACATTTACAGAGCATTTTCTATGCGCCAGACACTTTGCCAAGGGCTTCTCATATATTGTCTTAATTAGTCCTCATAAGAAAAGATGTAGCGAGATTAGATGAGGACCTTGAGCCTTAACTAAGGAGCACAGCAGTGAGTGATGGAGCACAGCATTGACTGAAGGCTTTGTCTGGGTACAAAGCCCCCACTCTTAACCACCACCCCATCCTAATATGGTATAGATTTTTGGAGTCTTATCCTATGAGCCATGGGAAACCACTCAAGGTTTAATTGGGAAACTGACATAGTCATATTTGTACTGTAAGATCATTTTAGCTGCTTGAGATACAATTGCCATATAACATTGCCTAAGTTTAAGGTATACAACAGTGATGCTTTGATACATGTAAACATTTATATGTTTATTATTATATCTGCATAAGAACAGAAATACAGGAACTTCCCTGGTGGCACAGTGTATATGACTCCACGCTCCCAATGCAAGGGGCCTGGGTTCAACCCCTGGTCAGGGAACTAGATCCCATGTGCATGCTGCAACTAAGAGTTTGCATGCCACAACTCAGAGTTTGCATGCTACAACTAAGGAGCCCGCCTGCCGCAACTAACACCTGGTGCAACCAAATTAATAAACAAATATTTTTTAAAAACAGAAATACAAGCACTAAACACGTTTTTTTTTTCAGAATAAAGCATAATTGCCCACCATCTAACCCCAAAGCACCCCACACTGCTGCAGCCATCCTTATATTCCCCGCCCAACCCCAGCGAATGTGATTTAGTAAATCTGGAGTGGGGCCTGAAGGCAACATATATTTTTTTAATCTACATTTTTAAATAACAAGGTCCCTAACAGATTTAAATGCAGGTGTCCTTGACGAAAGGGCTCTGCTTGCTTCCACGCCCCCTCCTTCCGGAAGAAGGAGCCGCAGATTCCACGTCTCGCGATAGTTTCTTCTTTTTACGAATCTACTACAGGTCGTGCGAGAATGGCTCGTCCAATCATAAGGCTGGACGGAGGGCAAAGGTAGCAGCTCAGTGGAAGGTCAGGTCCGGGCTTCTTGGGTGTTCGTGCTGCGGCTGGTGCCCACACCAGACGAGCCGTCTCGCTGGAACTCTTACCTCAGAGGTGAGTCACGTGATATCCCTCAGGCGCACTGCGAGTTCACTTAACCAGCGTAGCACCCCGGGTTCTCATTCTCCGATTCTCGGCCTGTGAGGGGCTGAATTCCGGGTCTACGGAGAGAGACCAAATGGTGTCTGTGAGTGTGTGGGGTGGGGGCAGGGGCCGGGGAGCTGATAAATAGAATGGCTGCTAGTATTGAAGTAGGAAAGACCCCGGGGCGGAAGAGGTTTAGCGAGATCTGAAGCTGAGGCGGGAAGACAATCTGAGGGGGTAAGATGAGGGCGTGGAAGGAGTGGAAGAGATGGAAAACTGGCAGAGGCTGCACTAAATAAATATTTATAGGGGAAAAACAGACGCCAAGAATATGTATCAAGAAGCAAACCAGGGCTTCCCTGGTGGCGCAGTGGTTGAGAGTCCGCCTGCCGATGCAGGGGACGCGGGTTTGTGCCCCGGTCTGGGAAGATCCCACATGCCGCGGAGCGGCTAGGCCCGTGAGCCATGGCCACTGAGCCTGCGCGTCCGGAACCTGTGCTCCGCGGCTGGAGAGGCCACAGCAGTGAGAGGCCCAAGTACCGCAAAAAAAAAGCGAGCAAACCAAGAACAAGGGGAGGATTTCAACCCCATTATTTCAAGAATGTTGCGAGATGGGGACCCGCTTTGGGTCCCAAATAGGATAAGACTCTGGTCTGCAGAATTTGGGCTTGAATGGAGAGAAAAACAAAAACGTTGTGTGGCGGCCAGAGGCAGATTTTGCAGCAGGAATCCAAACTACGAATCCCCTGGTCCAGAATATTATCTGAAGTCATTTTTCCACATGGAACTCATAATCAGTAGGGAAGGCCTCAGTTTGGTGTAAGGAACAGTATTGAGTGTTTTTCGTTTTGTTTTGTTTTGCTTGACTTTTATATTAGGCTAACTTTTCTTCAAAGAGCCATTCGCAGTTTTCCTGTTTGGATCTTGGGTCATCTGGAGATGGCATTTGCTATGTTTCAGAACCTCATTTGCCCTGCCTTTTTCTCTCCCATCTCCATCTCCACAGCTTTCTCTCTCATCTCCATAAAGATAGTTTTTGAATGTCTCCATCTATTGGTGCTTGCTGCTCCAGTTCCTGGGCTAAACACCAGAGTTGAAACAGTTTATCATAGCTTCAGCCTGTCCACCTGTTGAGAGCTGGGTATTAAATTTCATTGCCTGTGTTGCCCAGTGTCTGGTTTTCTAGGACTGAGATACTGCAGCTTTAAATGTCAACACTTTTTCCCATGGAGGGACCACTTGCCTTAATCTCACTTTTCATCTTTTTAAACATGTCTTTTTTCAAAGCTTTTTCATTCTATTTTCTGAATATATCCACTAGCCAAAAAGAATTTGAGCACTTTAATTACTATTTAAAGAAATAGGGATGCTGATAAATGTTTAAAATTATACATGCAAGTGTAATTATTATTTTATTCTGTCACACTGCCGATCCCAAGAAAGATTTTTTTTTTCCCTGATTGCATGTCACTGTGTGTTCTGGATTCTCTTGTCCAGGAGTGATAGTGCAACCCCACTCTTCTACAGAAATCTTTCCAGTTGCCTCCCATGTGATGAGAATCTATATTCTACACCCCCAGGCACCCTGGAGAAAGGAAGCTCAAGAGGAGGAGAAGTGGGCCCAGCACATGGAAGAGGACCATCCCTGACGACCACCACTGGCCTTGCTTATCGTGTCTTTCAGGTACATTATCTCATTTAACACCCACTTAGTCCTACCAGTGACTTAGCATTGGTGTCTCAGAGAGGAAACTGAGGATCAGAGACATGAGACACTTTCCAAGGTCATGTGTCAACTGAGTGGCTGAGTTAGAACACATTATTTTTGAGGTCCAAATCTGTGTTTTCACCAATATCCCACAGTTTAAGGACTTCAGATCTTCACTAGGACCAGCATCTGTTCTTGCTCACTGTGCTCCTCTAGTCCCCTCAGAGGCCATCTGTAGTATAGTAGTTCCCCTTATGCATGGGGGATACATTTCAAGACTCCAGTGGATGCCTGAAACTTCAAATAGAACCAAACCTTATAGATACTGTGTTTTTTCCTACACATACATATCCATGGATAAAGTTTAATTTATAAATTAGGCGTAGTAAGAGATTAACAACAAGAACTAATAATAAAATAGAACAATTATAATATACTGTAATAAAAGTTATGTGAATGTGGTCTCTCAGAGTGTCTTACTGTACAAATTCAGTGCCTTTTCTACCTTTATTTATTTATTTGTTTATTTATCTTTGGCTGTGTTGGGTCTTCGTTTCTGCGCGGGCTTTCTCTAGTTGCAGTGAGCAGGGGCCACTCTTTGTTGCGGTGCACGGGCTTCTTATTGCAGTGGCTTCTTTTGTTGCGGAACACAGGCTCTAGGCACGCAGGCTTCAGTAGTTGTGGCATGCGGGCTCACTAGTTGTGACTCAGGGGCTCTAGAGCACAGGCTCAGTAGTTGTGGCATGCGGGCTCAGTAATTGTGGCTCGAGGGCTCTAGAGCAGAGGCTCAATAGTTGTGGCGCACGGGCTTAGTTCCTCCTCGGCATGTGGGATCTTCCTGGACCAGGGATCGAACCCGTGTTCCCTGCATTGGCAGGCGGATTCTTAACCACTGCCCCACCAGGGAAGTCCCTGCCTTTTCTACCTTAACTAAGCACTTATCATACTTTGTGGCCATAACTTTTGCAGTTTAAGGTGCAACAGCAAAGCTAGCAGAAATTTCTTCTTCCTTCTTCACAATCTCACAGAAAGAAGATTGGTTTTTACTGTAGATCTTAGCAACTTAGCATACAATTTTTTTTTCCTTACTGAGAATTTTCCCCTTTTCACCTAAAGGAAGCACTTTACAGGTTCTCATTGGCATATCTGAATTGTGAGTATCAGTACCCTTGTGCTTTGGGCCATTATTAAGTAAAAGAAGGGTTACTTAAGCACAAGCACTGTGATACCAAAACAGCCAGTCTGATAACTGAGATGGCTACTAAGTGACTAAGGGGCAGGACACTCTGGCAAAAGGCATGATTCATATCCTGGACTGGATGTAGCAGGGCAGTGCAAGATTTCACTACATTACCCAGCATGGCATGCAATTTAAAACTTATGAATTATTTATTTCTGGAATTATCCATTTAATATTTTTGGACAGTGTTTGACCACGGGTAACTGAAACCTCAGAAAGCAAAACCATGGTTAAGGGGGGAGACTACTGTATCAGCTGCGGGATAACTATAGTCATAGTAGTAACAGGACATTTTTAGTGAGTTGTCAAGCTTTCTAGAAAATGTTAAGAGAAATTTGGGTGTACAGTTTTACTGGTGAATAATATAAATTGTTTTTAAATTAAATTAAAAAGGGATGCATTAATGGTGCATGTCATGCAATTAAATGTCCATCATTTTAAAAGACAAAACACAAGTTCAAGGACACTGTGATTTTAGAAGCCCACATCAGGCT